>NW_027327637.1:1017766-1357021 GCF_047675955.1 Chlorocebus sabaeus
GGATATTTGGAAGCCCATAGAGGACTATGGAGAAAAAGGAAATATCTTCCGTTCAAAACTAGAAAGAAGCTTTCTGAGAAACTGTTCTATGTTCTGTTAATTCATCTCACAGAGTTACATCTTTCCCTTCAAGAAGCCTTTCGCTTAGGCTGTTCTTGTGGAATTGGCAAAGGGATATTTGGAAGCCCATAGAATGCTATGGTGAAAAAGGAAATATCTTTCGTTCAAAACTGGAAAGAAGCTTTCTGAGAAACTGCTCTGTGTTCTGTTAATTCATCTCACAGAGTTACATCTTTCCCTTCAAGAAGCCTTTCGCTAAGGCTGTTCTTGTGGAATTGGCAAAGGGATATTTGGAAGCCCATAGAGGGCTATGGTGAAAAAGGAAATATTTTCCGTTCAAAACTGGAAAGAAGCTTTCTGAGAAACTGCTCTGTGTTCTGTTAATTCATCTCACAGAGTTACATCTATCCTTTCAAGAAGCCTTTCGCTAACGCTGTTCTTGTGGAATTGGCAAAGGGATATTTGGAAGCCCATAGAGGACTATGGTGAAAAAGGAAATATCTTCCGTTCAAAACTGGAAAGAAGCTTTCTGAGAAACTGCTCTGTGTTCTGTTAATTCATCTCACAGAGTTACATCTTTCCCTTCAAGAAGCCTTTCGCTAAGGATGTTCTTGTGGAATTGGCAAAGGGATATTTGGAAGCCCATAGAGGGCTATGGTGAAAAAGGAAATATCTTCCGTTCAAAACTGGAAAGAAGCTTTCTGAGAAACTGCTCTGTGTTCTGTTAATTCATCTCACAGAGTTACATCTTTCCCTTCAAGAAGCCTTTCGCTAAGGCTGTTCTTGTGGAATTGGCAAAGGGATATTTGGAAGCCCATAGAGGGCTATGGTGAAAAAGGAAATATCTTCCGTTCAAAACTGGAGAGAAGATTTCTGAGAAACTGTTCTATGTTCTGTTAATTCATCTCACAGAGTTACATCTTTCCTTTCAAGAAGCCTTTCGCTAAGGCTGTTCTTGTGGAATTGGCAGAGGGATATTTGGAAGCCCATAGAGGGCTATGGTGAAAAAGGAAATATCTTCCGTTCAAAACTGGAAAGAAGCTTTCTGAGAAACTGCTCTGTGTTCTGTTAATTCATCTCAACGAGTTACATCTTTCCCTTCAAGAAGACTTTCGCTTAGGCTGTTCTTGTGGAATTGGCAAAGGGATATTTGGAAGCCCATAGAGGGCTATGGTGAAAAAGGAAATATCTTCCGTTCAAAACTGGAAAGAAGCTTTCTGAGAAACTGCTCTGTGTTCTGTTAATTCATCTCAACGATTTACATCTTTCCCTTCAAGAAGACTTTCGCTTAGGCTGTTCTTGTGGAATTGGCAAAGGGATATTTGGAAGCCCATAGAGGGCTATGTTGAAAAAGGAAATATCTTCCTTTCAAAACTGGAAAGAAGCTTTCTGAGAAACTGCTCTGTGTTCTGTTAATTCATCTCACAGAGTTACATCTTTAACTTCAAGAAGCCTTTCGCTAAGGCTGTTCTTGTGGAATTGGCAAAGGGATATTTGGAAGCCCATAGAGGGCTATGGTGAAAAAGGAAATATCTTCCGTTCAAAACTGGAAAGAAGCTTTCTGAGAAACTGCTCTGTGTTCTGTTAATTCATCTCACAGAGTTACATCTTTCCCTTCAAGAAGCCTTTCGCTAAGGCTGTTCTTGTGGAATTGGCAAAGGGATATTTGGAAGCCCATAGAGGGCTATGGTGAAAAAGGAAATATCTTCCGTTCAAAACTGGAAAGAAGCTCTCTGAGAAACTGCTCTGTGTTCTGTTAATTCATCTCACAGAGTTACATCTTTCCCTTCAAGAAGCCTTTCGCTAAGGCTGTTCTTGTGGAATTGGCAAAGGGATATTTGGAAGCCCATAGAGGGCTATGGTGAAAAAGGAAATATCTTCCGTTCAAAACTGGAAAGAAGCTTTCTGAGAAACTGCTCTGTGTTCTGTTAATTCATCTCACAGAGTTACATCTTTAACTTCAAGAAGCCTTTCGCTAAGGCTGTTCTTGTGGAATTGGCAAAGGGATATTTGGAAGCCCATAGAGGGCTACGGAGAAAAAGGAAATATCTTCCGTTCAAAACTGGAAAGAAGCTTTCTGAGAAACTGTTCTATGTTCTGTTAATTCATCTCACAGAGTTACATCTTTCCCATCAAGAAGCCTTTCGCTAAGGCTGTTCTTGTGGAATTGGCAAAGGGATATTTGGAAGCCCATAGAGGGCTATGGTGAAAAAGGAAATATCTTTCGCTCAAAACTGGAAAGAAGCTTTCTGAGAAACTGCTCTGTGTTCTGTTAATTCATCTCACAGAGTTACATCTTTCCCTTCAAGAAGCCTTTCTCTAAGCCTGTTCTTGTGGAATTGGCAAAGGGATATTTCGAAGCCCATAGAGGGCTATGGTGAAAAAGGAAATATCTTCCGTTCAAAACTGGAAAGAAGTTTTCTGAGAAACTGCTCTGTGTTCTGTTAATTCATCTCACAGAGTTACATCTTTCCCTACAAGAAGCCTTTCGCTTAGGCTGTTCTTGTGGAATTGGCAAAGGGATATTTGGAAGCCCATAGAGGGCTATGGTGAAAAAGGAAATATCTTCCGTTCAAAACTGGAAAGAAGCTTTCTGAGAAACTGCTCTGTGTTCTGTTAATTCATCTCACAGAGCTACATCATTCCCTTCAAGAAGCCTTTCGCTAAGGCTGTTCTTGTGGAATTGGCAAAGGGATATTTGGAAGCCCATAGAGGGCTATGGTGAAAAAGGAAATATCTTCCGTTCAAAACTGGAAAGAAGCTTTCTGAGAAACTGCTCTGTGTTCGGTTAATTCATCTCACAGAGTTACATCTTTCCCTTCAAGAAGCCTTTCGCTAAGGGTGTTCTTGTGGAATTGGCAAAGGGATATTTGGAAGCCCATAGAGGGCTACGGTGAAAAAGGAAATATCTTCCGTTCAAAACTGGAAAGAAGCTTTCTGAGAAACTGCTCTGTGTTCTGTTAATTCATCTCACAGAGTTACATCTTTAACTTCAAGAAGCCTTTCGCTAAGGCTGTTCTTGTGGAATTGGCAAAGGGATATTTGGAAGCCCCTAGAGGGCTATGGAGAAAAAGGAAATATCTTCCGTTCAAAACTGGAAAGAAGCTTTCTGAGAAACTGTTCTATGTTCTGTTAATTCATCTCACAGAGTTACATCTTTCCCTTCAAGAAGCCTTTCGCTTAGGCTGTTCTTGTGGAATTGGCAAAGGGATATTTGGAAGCCCATAGAGGGCTATGGTGAAAAAGGAAATATCTTTCGTTCAAAACTGGAAAGAAGCTTTCTGAGAAACTGCTCTGTGTTCTGTTAATTCATCTCACAGAGTTACATCTTTCCCTTCAAGAAGCCTTTCGCTAAGGCTGTTCTTGTGGAATTGGCAAAGGGATATTTGGAAGCCCATAGAGGGCTATGGTGAAAAAGGAAATATTTTCCGTTCAAAACTGGAAAGAAGCTTTCTGAGAAACTGCTCTGTGTTCTGTTAATTCATCTCACAGAGTTACATCTATCCTTTCAAGAAGCCTTTCGCTAACGCTGTTCTTGTGGAATTGGCAAAGGGATATTTGGAAGCCCATAGAGGGCTATGGTGAAAAAGGAAATATCTTCCGTTCAAAACTGGAAAGAAGCTTTCTGAGAAACTGCTCTGTGTTCTGTTAATTCATCTCACAGAGTTACATCTTTCCCTTCAAGAAGCCTTTCGCTAAGGCTGTTCTTGTGGAATTGGCAAAGTGATATTTGGAATCCCATAGAGGGCTATGGTGAAAAAGGAAATATCTTCCGTTCAAAACTGGAAAGAAGCTTTCTGAGAAACTGCTCTGTGTTCTGTTAATTCATCTCACAGAGTTACATCTTTCCCTTCAAGAAGCCTTTCGCTAAGGCTGTTCTTGTGGAATTGGCAAAGGGATATTTGGAAGCCCATAGAGGGCTATGGTGAAAAAGGAAATATCTTCCGTTCAAAACTGGAGAGAAGCTTTCTGAGAAACTGTTCTATGTTCTGTTAATTCATCTCACAGAGTTTTATCTTTCCCTTTTAGAAGCCTTTCGCTAAGGCTGTTCTTGTGGAATTGGCAAAGGGATATTTGGAAGCCCATAGAGGGCTATGGTGAAAAAGGAAATATCTTCCGTTCAAAACTGGAAAGAAGCTTTCTGAGAAACTGCTCTGTGTTCTGTTAATTCATCTCACAGAGTTACATCTTTAACTTCAAGAAGCCTTTCGCTAAGGCTGTTCTTGTGGAATTGGCAAAGGGATATTTGGAAGCCCATAGAGGGCTATGGTGAAAAAGGAAATATCTTCCGTTCAAAACTGGAAAGAAGCTTTCTGAGAAACTGCTCTGTGTTCTGTTAATTCATCTCACAGAGCTACATCATTCCCTTCAAGAAGCCTTTCGCTAAGGCTGTTCTTGTGGAATTGGCAAAGGGATATTTGGAAGCCCATAGAGGGCTATGGTGAAAAAGGAAATATCTTCCGTTCAAAACTGGAAAGAAGCTTTCTGAGAAACTGCTCTGTGTTCGGTTAATTCATCTCACAGAGTTACATCTTTCCCTTCAAGAAGCCTTTCGCTAAGGGTGTTCTTGTGGAATTGGCAAAGGGATATTTGGAAGCCCATAGAGGGCTACGGTGAAAAAGGAAATATCTTCCGTTCAAAACTGGAAAGAAGCTTTCTGAGAAACTGCTCTGTGTTCTGTTAATTCATCTCACAGAGTTACATCTTTAACTTCAAGAAGCCTTTCGCTAAGGCTGTTCTTGTGGAATTGGCAAAGGGATATTTGGAAGCCCCTAGAGGGCTATGGAGAAAAAGGAAATATCTTCCGTTCAAAACTGGAAAGAAGCTTTCTGAGAAACTGTTCTATGTTCTGTTAATTCATCTCACAGAGTTACATCTTTCCCTTCAAGAAGCCTTTCGCTTAGGCTGTTCTTGTGGAATTGGCAAAGGGATATTTGGAAGCCCATAGAGGGCTATGGTGAAAAAGGAAATATCTTTCGTTCAAAACTGGAAAGAAGCTTTCTGAGAAACTGCTCTGTGTTCTGTTAATTCATCTCACAGAGTTACATCTTTCCCTTCAAGAAGCCTTTCGCTAAGGCTGTTCTTGTGGAATTGGCAAAGGGATATTTGGAAGCCCATAGAGGGCTATGGTGAAAAAGGAAATATTTTCCGTTCAAAACTGGAAAGAAGCTTTCTGAGAAACTGCTCTGTGTTCTGTTAATTCATCTCACAGAGTTACATCTATCCTTTCAAGAAGCCTTTCGCTAACGCTGTTCTTGTGGAATTGGCAAAGGGATATTTGGAAGCCCATAGAGGGCTATGGTGAAAAAGGAAATATCTTCCGTTCAAAACTGGAAAGAAGCTTTCTGAGAAACTGCTCTGTGTTCTGTTAATTCATCTCACAGAGTTACATCTTTCCCTTCAAGAAGCCTTTCGCTAAGGCTGTTCTTGTGGAATTGGCAAAGTGATATTTGGAATCCCATAGAGGGCTATGGTGAAAAAGGAAATATCTTCCGTTCAAAACTGGAAAGAAGCTTTCTGAGAAACTGCTCTGTGTTCTGTTAATTCATCTCACAGAGTTACATCTTTCCCTTCAAGAAGCCTTTCGCTAAGGCTGTTCTTGTGGAATTGGCAAAGGGATATTTGGAAGCCCATAGAGGGCTATGGTGAAAAAGGAAATATCTTCCGTTCAAAACTGGAGAGAAGCTTTCTGAGAAACTGTTCTATGTTCTGTTAATTCATCTCACAGAGTTTTATCTTTCCCTTTTAGAAGCCTTTCGCTAAGGCTGTTCTTGTGGAATTGGCAAAGGGATATTTGGAAGCCCATAGAGGGCTATGGTGAAAAAGGAAATATCTTCCGTTCAAAACTGGAAAGAAGCTTTCTGAGAAACTGCTCTGTGTTCTGTTAATTCATCTCACAGAGTTACATCTTTAACTTCAAGAAGCCTTTCGCTAAGGCTGTTCTTGTGGAATTGGCAAAGGGATATTTGGAAGCCCATAGAGGGCTATGGTGAAAAAGGAAATATCTTCCGTTCAAAACTGGAAAGAAGCTTTCTTAGAAACTGCTCTGTGTTCTGTTAATTCATCTCACAGAGTTACATCTTTCCTTTCAAGAAGCCTTTCGCTAAGGCTGTTCTTGTGGAATTGGCAAAGGGATATTTGGAAGCCCATAGAGGGCTATGGTGAAAAAGGAAATATCTTCCGTTCAAAACTGGAAAGAAGCTTTCTGAGAAACTGCTCTGTGTTCTGTTAATTCATCTCACAGAGTTACATCTTTCCCTTCAAGAAGCCTTTCGCTAAGGCTGTTCTTGTGGAATTGACAAAGGGATATTTTGAAGCCCATAGAGGGCTATGGTGAAAAAGGAAATATCTTCCGTTCAAAACTGGAAAGAAGCTTTCTGAGAAACTGCTCTGTGTTCTGTTAATTCATCTCACAGAGTTACATCTTTAACTTCAAGAAGCCTTTCGCTAAGGCTGTTCTTGTGGAACTGGCAAAGGGATATTTGGAAGCCCATAGAGGGCTATGTTGAAAAAGGAAATATCTTCCGTTCAAAACTGGAAAGAAGCTTTCTGAGAAACTGCTCTGTGTTCTGTTAATTCATCTCACAGAGTTACATCTTTCCCTTCAGGAAGACTTTCGCTAAGGCTGTTCTTGTGGAATAGGCAAAGGGATATTTGGAAGCCCATAGAGGGCTATGGTGAAAAAGGAAATATCTTCCGTTCAAAACTGGAAAGAAGCTTTCTGAGAAACTGCTCTGTGTTCTGTTAATTCATCTCACAGAGTTACATCTTTCCCTTCAAGAAGCCTTTCGCTAAGGCTGTTCTTGTGGAATTGGCAAAGGGATATTTGGAAGCCCATAGAAGGCTATGTTGAAAAAGGAAATATCTTCCGTTCAAAACTGGAAAGAAGCTTTCTGAGAAACTGCTCTGTGTTCTGTTAATTCATCTCAACGAGTTACATCTTTCCCTTCAAGAAGACTTTCGCTTAGGCTGTTCTTGTGGAATTGGCAAAGGGATATTTGGAAGCCCATAGAGGGCTATGGTGAAAAAGGAAATATCTTCCGTTCAAAACTGGAAAGAAGCTTTCTGAGAAACTGCTCTGTGTTCTGTTAATTCATCTCACAGAGTTACATCTTTAACTTCAAGAAGCCTTTCGCTAAGGCTTTTCTTGTGGAATTGGCAAAGGGATATTTGGAAGCCCATAGAGGACTATGGAGAAAAAGGAAATATCTTCCGTTCAAAACTAGAAAGAAGCTTTCTGAGAAACTGTTCTATGTTCTGTTAATTCATCTCACAGAGTTACATCTTTCCCTTCAAGAAGCCTTTCGCTTAGGCTGTTCTTGTGGAATTGGCAAAGGGATATTTGGAAGCCCATAGAATGCTATGGTGAAAAAGGAAATATCTTTCGTTCAAAACTGGAAAGAAGCTTTCTGAGAAACTGCTCTGTGTTCTGTTAATTCATCTCACAGAGTTACATCTTTCCCTTCAAGAAGCCTTTCGCTAAGGCTGTTCTTGTGGAATTGGCAAAGGGATATTTGGAAGCCCATAGAGGGCTATGGTGAAAAAGGAAATATTTTCCGTTCAAAACTGGAAAGAAGCTTTCTGAGAAACTGCTCTGTGTTCTGTTAATTCATCTCACAGAGTTACATCTATCCTTTCAAGAAGCCTTTCGCTAACGCTGTTCTTGTGGAATTGGCAAAGGGATATTTGGAAGCCCATAGAGGGCTATGGTGAAAAAGGAAATATCTTCCGTTCAAAACTGGAGAGAAGCTTTCTGAGAAACTGCTCTGTGTTCTGTTAATTCATCTCACAGAGTTACATCTTTCCCTTCAAGAAGCCTTTAGCTCTGGCTGTTCTTGTGGAATTGGCAAAGGGATATTTGGAAGCCCATAGAGGGCTATGGTGAAAAAGGAAATATCTTCCGTTCAAAACTGGAAAGAAGCTTTCTGAGAAACTGCTCTGTGTTCTGTTAATTCATCTCACAGAGTTACATCTTTCCCTTCAAGAAATCTTTCGCTAAGGCTGTTCTTGTGGAATTGGCAAAGGGATATTTGGAAGCCCATAGAGGGCTATGGTGAAAAAGGAAATATCTTCTGTTCAAAACTGGAAAGAAGCTTTCTGAGAAACTGCTCTGTGTTCTGTTAATTCATCTCACAGAGTTACATCTTTAACTTCAAGAAGCCTTTCGCTAAGGCTGTTCTTGTGGAATTGGCAAAGGGATATTTGGAAGCCCATAGAGGGCTATGGTGAAAAAGGAAATATCTTCCGTTCAAAACTGGAAAGAAGCTTTCTGAGAAACTGCTCTGTGTTCTGTTAATTCATCTCACAGAGATACATCTTTCCCTTCAAGAAGCCTTTCGCTAAGGCTGTTCTTGTGGAATTGGCAAAGGGATATTTGGAAGCCCATAGAGGGCTATGGTGAAAAAGGAAATATCTTCCGTTCAAAACTGGAAAGAAGCTTTCTGAGAAACTGCTCTGTGTTCTGTTAATTCATCTCACAGAGTTACATCTTTCCCTTCAAGAAGCCTTTCGCTAAGGCTGTTCTTGTGGAATTGGCAAAGGGATATTTGGAAGCCCATAGAGGGCTATGGTGAAAAAGGAAATATCTTCCGTTCAAAACTGGAGAGAAGCTTTCTGAGAAACTGTTCCATGTTCTGTTAATTCATCTCACAGAGTTACATCTTTCCCTTCAAGAAGCCTTTCGCTAAGGTTGTTTTTGTGGAATTGGCAAAGGGATATTTGGAAGCCCATAGAGGGCTATGGTGAAAAAGGAAATATCTTCCGTTCAAAACTGGAAAGAAGCTTTCTGAGAAACTGCTCTGTGTTCTGTTAATTCATCTCACAGAGTTACATCTTTAACTTCAAGAAGCCTTTCGCTAAGGCTGTTCTTGTGGAATTGGCAAAGGGATATTTGGAAGCCCATAGAGGGCTATGGTGAAAAAGGAAATAACTTCCGTTCAAAACTGGAAAGAAGCTTTCTGAGAAACTGCTCTGTGTTCTGTTAATTCATCTCACAGAGTTACATCTTTCCCTTCAAGAAGCCTTTCGCTAAGGCTGTTGTTGTGGAATTGGCAAAGGGATATTTGGAAGCCCATAGAGGGCTATGGTGAAAAAGGAAATATCTTCCGTTCAAAACTGGAAAGAAGCTTTCTGAGAAACTGCTCTGTGTTCTGTTAATTCATCTCACAGACTTACATCTTTCCCTTCAAGAAGCCTTTCGCTAAGGCTGTTCTTGTGGAATTGGCAAAGGGATATTTGGAAGCCCATAGAGGGCTATGGTGAAAAAGGAAATATCTTCCGTTCAAAACTGGAAAGAAGCTTTCTGAGAAACTGCTCTGTGTTCTGTTAATTCATCTCACAGAGTTACATCTTTAACTTCAAGAAGCCTTTCGCTAAGGCTGTTCTTGTGGAACTGGCAAAGGGATATTTGGAAGCCCATAGAGGGCTATGGTGAAAAAGGAAATATCTTCCGTTCAAAACTGGAAAGAAGCTTTCTGAGAAACTGCTCTGTGTTCTGTTAATTCATCTCACAGAGTTACATCTTTCCCTTCAAGAAGCCTTTCGCTAAGGCTGTTCTTGTGGAATTGGCAAAGGGATATTTGAAAGCCCATAGAGGGCTATGGTGAAAAAGGACATATCTTCCGTTCAAAACTGGAAAGAAGCTTTCTGAGAAACTGCTCTGTGTTCTGTTAATTCATCTCACAGAGTTACATCTTTCCCTTCAAGAAGCCTTTCGCTAAGGTTGTTCTTGTGGAGTTGGCAAAGGGATATTTGTAAGCCCATAGAGGGCTATGGTGAAAAAGGAAATATCTTCCTTTCAAAACTTGAAAGAAGCTTTCTGAGAAACTGTTGTATGTTCCGTTAATTCATCTCTCAGAGTTACATCTTTCCCTTCAAGAAGCCTTTCGCTAAGGCTGTTCTTGTGGAATTGGCAAAGGGATATTTGGAAGCCCATAGAGGGCTATGGTGAAAAAGGAAATATCTTCCGTTCAAAACTGGAAAGAAGCTTTCTGAGAAACTGTTCTATGTTCTGTTAATTCATCTCACAGAGTTACATCTTTCCCTTCAAGAAGCCTTTCGCTAAGGCTGTTCTTGTGGAATTGGCAAAGGGATATTTGGAAGCCCATAGAGTGCTATGGTGAAAAAGGAAATATCTTTCGTTCAAAACTGGAAAGAAGCTTTCTGAGAAACTGCTCTGTGTTCTGTTAATTCATCTCACAGAGTTACATCTTTCCCTTCAAGAAGCCTTTCGCTAAGCCTGTTCTTGTGGAATTGGCAAAGGGATATTTGGAAGCCCATAGAGGGCTATGGTGAAAAAGGAAATATCTTTCGTTCAAAACTGGAGAGAAGCTTTCTGAGAAACTGCTCTGTGTTCTGTTAATTCATCTCACAGAGTTACATCTTTCCCTTCAAGAAGCCTTTCGCTAAGGCTGTTCTTGTGGAATTGGCAAAGGGATATTTGGAAGCCCATAGAGGGCTATGGTGAAAAAGGAAATATCTTCCGTTCAAAACTGGAAAGAAGCTTTCTGAGAAACTGCTCTGTGTTCTGTTAATTCATCTCACAGAGTTACATCTTTCCCTTCAAGAAGCCTTTCGCTAAGGTTGTTCTTGTGGAGTTGGCAAAGGGATATTTGTAAGCCCATAGAGGGCTATGGTGAAAAAGGAAATATCTTCCGTTCAAAACTGGAAAGAAGCTTTCTGAGAAACTGTTCTATGTTCTGTTAATTCATCTCACAGAGTTACATCTTTCCCTTCAAGAAGCCTTTCGCTAAGGCTGTTCTTGTGGAATTGGCAAAGGGATATTTGGAAGCCCATAGAGGGCTATGGTGAAAAAGGAAATATCTTCCGTTCAAAACTGGAAAGAAGCTTTCTGAGAAACTGTTCTATGTTCTGTTAATTCATCTCACAGAGTTACATCTTTCCCTTCAAGAAGCCATTCGCTCTGGCTGTTCTTGTGGAATTGGCAAAGGGATATTTGGAAGCCCATTGAGTGCTATGGTGAAAAAGGAAATATCTTTCGTTCAAAACTGGAAAGAAGCTTTCTGAGAAACTGCTCTGTGTTCTGTTAATTCATCTCACAGAGTTACAGCTTTCCCTTCAAGAAGCCTTTCGCTAAGGCTGTTCTTGTGGAATTGGCAAAGGGATATTTGGAAGCCCATAGAGGGCTATGGTGAAAAAGGAAATATCTTCCGTTCAAAACTGGAAAGAAGCTTTCTGAGAAACTGCTCTGTGTTCTGTTAATTCATCTCACAGAGTTACATCTTTCCTTTCAAGAAGCCTTTCGCTAACGCTGTTCTTGTGGAATTGGCAAAGGGATATTTGGAAGCCCATAGAGGGCTATGGTGAAAAAGGAAATATCTTCCGTTCAAAACTGGAAAGAAGCTTTCTGAGAAACTGCTCTGTGTTCTGTTAATTCATCTCACAGAGATACATCTTTCCCTTCAAGAAGCCTTTCGCTAAGGCTGTTCTTGTGGAATTGGCAAAGGGATATTTGGAAGCCCATAGAGGGCTACGGTGAAAAAGGAAATATCTTCCGTTCAAAACTGGAAAGAAGCTTTCTGAGAAACTGCTCTGTGTTCTGTTAGTTCATCTCACAGAGTTACATCTTTCCCTTCAAGAAGCCTTTCGCTAAGGCTGTTCTTGTGGAATTGGCAAAGGGATATTTGGAAGCCCATAGAGGGCTATGGTGAAAATGGAAATATCTTCCGTTCAAAACTGGAGAGAAGCTTTCTGAGAAACTGTTCTATGTTCTGTTAATTCATCTCACAGAGTTACATCTTTAACTTCAAGAAGCCTTTCGCTAAGGCTGTTCTTGTGGAATGGGCAAAGGGATATTTGGAAGCCCATAGGGGGCTATGGTGAAAAAGGAAATAACTACCGTTCAAAACTGGAAAGAAGCTTTCTGAGAAACTGCTCTGTGTTCTGTTAATTCATCTCACAGAGTTACATCTTTCCCTTCAAGAAGCCTTTCGCTAAGGCTGTTCTTGTGGAATTGGCAAAGGGATATTTGGAAGCCCATAGAGGGCTATGGTGAAAAAGGAAATATCTTCCGTTCAAAACCGGAGAGAAGCTTTCTGAGAAACTGTTCTATGTTCTGTTAATTCATCTCACAGAGTTACATCTTTCCCTTCAAGAAGCCTTTCGCTAAGGCTGTTCTTGTGGAATTGGCAAAGGGATATTTGGAAGCCCATAGAGGGCTATGGTTAAAAAGTAAATATCTTCCGTTCAAAACTGGAAAGAAGCTTTCTGAGAAACTGCTCTGTGTTCTGTTAATTCATCTCACAGAGTTACATCTTTAACTTCAAGAAGCCTTTCGCTAAGGCTGTTCTTGTGGAATTGGCAAAGGGATATTTGGAAGCCCATAGAGGGCTATGGTGAAAAAGGAAATATCTTCCGTTCAAAACTGGAGAGAAGCTTTCTGAGAAACTGCTCTGTGTTCTGTTAATTCATCTCACAGAGTTACATCTTTAACTTCAAGAAGCCTTTCGCTAAGGCTGTTCTTGTGGAATTGGCAAAGGGATATTTGGAAGCCCATAGACGGCTATGGAGAAAAAGGAAATATCTTCCGTTCAAAACTGGAAAGAAGCTTTCTGAGAAACTGTTCTATGTTCTGTTAATTCATCTCACAGAGTTACATCTTTCCCTTCAAGAAGCCTTTCGCTAAGGCTGTTGTTGTGGAATTGGCAAAGGGATATTTGGAAGCCCATAGAGGGCTATGGTGAAAAAGGAAATATCTTTCGTTCAAAACTGGAAAGAAGCTTTCTGAGAAACTGCTCTGTGTTCTGTTAATTCATCTCACAGAGTTACATCTTTCCCTTCAAGAAGCCTTTCGCTAAGTCTGTTCTTGTGGAATTGGCAAAGGGATATTTGGAAGCCCATAGAGGGCTATGGTGAAAAAGGAAATATCTTCCGTTCAAAACTGGAAAGAAGCTTTCTGAGAAACTGCTCTGTGTTCTGTTAATTCATCTCACAGAGTTACATCTTTCCCTTCAAGAAGCCTTTCGCTAAGCCTGTTCTTGTGGAATTGGCAAAGGGATATTTGGAAGCCCATAGAGGGCTATGGTGAAAAAGGAAATATCTTCCGTTCAAAACTGGAAAGAAGCTTTCTGAGAAACTGCTCTGTGTTCTATTAATTCATCTCACAGAGTTACATCTTTAACTTCAAGAAGCCTTTCGCTAAGGCTGTTCTTGTGGAATTGGCAGAGGGATATTTGGAAGCCCATAGAGGGCTATGGAGAAAAAGGAAATATCTTCCGTTCAAAACTGGAAAGAAGCTTTCTGAGAAACTGTTCTATGTTCTGTTAATTCATCTCACAGAGTTACATCTTTCCCTTCAAGAAGCCTTTCGCTAAGGCTGTTGTTGTGGAATTGGCAAAGGGATATTTGGAAGCCCATAGAGGGCTATGGTGAAAAAGGAAATATCTTTCGTTCAAAACTGGAAAGAAGCTTTCTGAGAAACTGCTCTGTGTTCTGTTAATTCATCTCACAGAGTTACATCTTTAACTTCAAGAAGCCTTTTGCTAAGGCTGTTCTTGTGGAACTGGCAAAGGGATATTTGGAAGCCCATAGAGGGCTACGGTGAAAAAGGAAATATCTTCCGTTCAAAACTGGAAAGAAGCTTTCTGAGAAACTGCTCTGTGTTCTGTTAATTCATCTCACAGAGTTACATCTTTCCCTTCAAGAAGCCTTTCGCTAAAGCTGTTCTTGTGGAATTGGCAAAGGGATATTTGGAAGCCCATAGAGGGCTATGGTGAAAAAGGAAATATCTTCCGTTCAAAACTGGAAAGAAGCTTTCTGAGAAACTGCTCTGTGTTCTGTTAATTCATCTCACAGAGTTACATCTTTCCCTTCAAGAAGCCTTTCGCTAAGGCTGTTCTTGTGGAATTGGCAAAGGGATATTTGGAAGCCCATAGAGGGCTATGGTGAAAAAGGAAATATCTTCCGTTCACAACTGGAAAGAAGCTTTCTGAGAAACTGCTCTGTGTTCTGTTAATTCATCTCACAGAGTTACATCTTTCCTTTCAAGAAGCCTTTCGCTAACGCTGTTCTTGTGTAATTGGCAAAGGGATATTAGGAAGCCCATAGAGGGCTATGGTGAAAAAGGAAATATCTTCCGTTCAAAACTGGAAAGAAGCTTTCTGAGAAACTGCTCTGTGTTCTGTTAATTCATCTCACAGAGATACATCTTTCCCTTCAAGAAGCCTTTCGCTAAGGCTGCTCTTGTGGAATTGGCAAAGTTATATTTGGAAGCCCATAGAGGGCTACGGTGAAAAAGGAAATATCTTCCGTTCAAAACTGGAAAGAAGCTTTCTGAGAAACTGCTCTGTGTTCTGTTAATTCATCTCACAGAGTTACATCTTTCCCTTCAAGAAGCCTTTCGCTAAGGCTGTTCTTGTGGAATTGGCAAAGGGATATTTGGAAGCCCATAGAGGGCTATGGTGAAAAAGGAAATATCTTCCGTTCAAAACTGGAGAGAAGCTTTCTGAGAAACTGTTCTATGTTCTGTTAATTCATCTCACAGAGTTACATCTTTCCCTTCAAGAAGCCTTTCGCTAAGGCTCTTCTTGTGGAATTGGCAAAGGGATATTTGGAAGCCCATAGAGGGCTATGGTGAAAAAGGAAATATCTTCCGTTCAAAACTGGAAAGAAGCTTTCTGAGAAACTGCTCTGTGTTCTGTTAATTCATCTCACAGAGTTACATCTTTACCTTCAAGAAGCCTTTCGCTAAGGCTGTTCTTGTGGAATTGGCAAAGGGATATTTGGAAGCCCATAGAGGGCTATGGTGAAAAAGGAAATATCTTCCGTTCAAAACTGGAAAGAAGCTTTCTGAGAAACTGCTCTGTGTTCTGTTAATTCATCTCACAGAGTTACATCTTTCCCTTCAAGAAGTCTTTCGCTAAGGCTGTTCTTGTGGAATTGGCAAAGGGATATTTGGAAGCCTATAGAGGGCTATGGTGAAAAAGGAAATATCTTCCGTTCAAAACTGGAAAGAAGCTTTCTGAGAAACTGCTCTGTGTTCTGTTAATTCATCTCACAGAGTTACATCTTTAACTTCAAGAATCCTTTCGCTAAGGCTGTTCTTGTGGAACTGGCAAAGGGATATTTGGAAGCCCATAGAGGGCTATGGTGAAAAAGGAAATATCTTCCGTTCAAAACTGGAAAGAAGCTTTCTGAGAAACTGCTCTGTGTTCTGTTAATTCATCTCACAGAGTTACATCTTTCCCTTCAAGAAGCCTTTCGCTAAGGCTGTTCTTGTGGAATTGGCAAAGGGATATTTGGAAGCCCATAGAGGGCTATGGTGAAAAAGGAAATATCTTCCGTTCAAAACTGGAAAGAAGCTTTCTGAGAAACTGTTCCATGTTCTGTTAATTCATCTCACAGAGTTACATCTTTCCCTTCAAGAAGCCTTTCGCTAAGGTTGTTTTTGTGGAATTGGCAAAGGGATATTTGGAAGCCCATAGAGGGCTATGGTGAAAAAGGAAATATCTTCCGTTCAAAACTGGAAAGAAGCTTTCTGAGAAACTGCTCTGTGTTCTGTTAATTCATCTCACAGAGTTACATCTTTAACTTCAAGAAGCCTTTCGCTAAGGGTGTTCTTGTGGAATTGGCAAAGGGATATTTGGAAGCCCATAGAGGGCTATGGTGAAAAAGGAAATAACTTCCGTTCAAAACTGGAAAGAAGCTTTCTGAGAAACTGCTCTGTGTTCTGTTAATTCATCTCACAGAGTTACATCTTTCCCTTCAAGAAGCCTTTCGCTAAGGCTGTTCTTGTGGAATTGGCAAAGGGATATTTGGAAGCCCATAGAGGGCTATGGTGAAAAAGGAAATATCTTCCGTTCAAAACTGGAAAGAAGCTTTCTGAGAAACTGCTCTGTGTTCTGTTAATTCATCTCACAGAGTTACATCTTTCCCTTCAAGAAGCCTTTCGCTAAGGCTGTTCTTGTGGAATTGGCAAAGGGATATTTGGAAGCCCATAGAGGGCTATGGTGAAAAAGGAAATATCTTCCGTTCAAAACTGGAAAGAAGCTTTCTGAGAAACTGCTCTGTGTTCTGTTAATTCATCTCACAGAGTTACATCTTTAACTTCAAGAAGCCTTTCGCTAAGGCTGTTCTTGTGGAATTGGCAAAGGGATATTTGGAAGACCATAGAGGGCTATGGAGAAAAAGGAAATATCTTCCGTTCAAAACTGGAAAGAAGCTTTCTGAGAAACTGTTCTATGTTCTGTTAATTCATCTCACAGAGTTACATCTTTCCCTTCAAGAAGCCTTTCGCTAAGGCTGTTCTTGTGGAATTGGCAAAGGGATATTTGGAAGCCCATAGAGGGCTATGGGGAAAAAGGAAATATCTTTCGTTCAAAACTGGAAAGAAGCTTTCTGAGAAACTGCTCTGTGTTCTGTTAATTCATCTCACAGAGTTACATCTTTCCCTTCAAGAAGCCTTTCGCTAAGCCTGTTCTTGTGGAAATGGCAACGGGATATTTGGAAGCCCATAGAGGGCTATGGTGAAAAAGGAAATATCTTCCGTTCAAAACTGGAAAGAAGCTTTCTGAGAAACTGCTCTGTGTTCTGTTAATTCATCTCACAGAGTTACATCTTTACCTTCAAGAAGCCTTTCGCTAAGGCTGTTCTTGTGGAATTGGCAAAGGGATATTTGGAAGACCATAGATGGCTATGGTGAAAAAGGAAATATCTTCCGTTCAAAACTGGAAAGAAGCTTTCTGAGAAACTGCTCTGTGTTCTGTTAATTCATCTCACAGAGTTACATCTTTCCCTTCAAGAAGTCTTTCGCTAAGGCTGTTCTTGTGGAATTGGCAAAAGGATATTTGGAAGCCCATAGAGGGCTATGGTGAAAAAGGAAATATCTTCCGTTCAAAACTGGAAAGAAGCTTTCTGAGAAACTGCTCTGTGTTCTGTTAATTCATCTCACAGAGTTACATCTTTCTCTTCAAGAAATCGTTCGCTAAGGCTGTTCTTGTGGAATTGGCAAAGGGATATTTGGAAGCCCATAGAGGGCTATGGTGAAAAAGGAAATATCTTCTTTTCAAAACTGGAAAGAAGCTTTCTGAGAAACTGCTCTGTGTTCTGTTAATTCATCTCACAGAGTTACATCTTTAACTTCAAGAAGCCTTTCGCTAAGGCTGTTCTTGTGGATTTGGCAAAGGGATATTTGGAAGCCCATAGAGGGCTATGGTGAAAAAGGAAATATCTTCCGTTCAAAACTGGAAAGAAGCTTTCTGAGAAACTGCTCTGTGTTCTGTTAATTCATCTCACAGAGATACATCTTTCCCTTCAAGAAGCCTTTCGTTAAGGCTGTTCTTGTGGAATTGGCAAAGGGATATTTGGAAGCCCATAGAGGGCTATGGTGAAAAAGGAAATATCTTCCGTTCAAAACTGGAAAGAAGCTTTCCGAGAAACTGCTCTGTGTTCTGTTAATTCATCTCACAGAGTTACATCTTTCCCTTCAAGAAGCCTTTCGCTAAGGCTGTTCTTGTGGAATTGGCAAAGGGATATTTGGAAGCCCATAGAGGGCTATGGTGAAAAAGGAAATATCTTCCGTTCAAAACTGGAGAGAAGCTTTCTGAGAAACTGTTCCATGTTCTGTTAATTCATCTCACAGAGTTACATCTTTCCCTTCAAGAAGCCTTTCGCTAAGGTTGTTTTTGTGGAATTGGCAAAGGGATATTTGGAAGCCCATAGAGGGCTATGGTGAAAAAGTAAATATCTTCCGTTCAAAACTGGAAAGAAGCTTTCTGAGAAACTGCTCTGTGTTCTGTTAATTCATCTCACAGAGTTACATCTTTAACTTCAAGAAGCCTTTCGCTAAGGCTGTTCTTGTGGAATTGGCAAAGGGATATTTGGAAGCCCATAGATGGCTATGGTGAAAAAGGAAATAACTTCCGTTCAAAACTGGAAAGAAGCTTTCTGAGAAACTGCTCTGTGTTCTGTTAATTCATCTCACAGAGTTACATCTTTAACTTCAAGAAGCCTTTCGCTAAGGCTGTTCTTGTGGAATTGGCAAAGGGATATTTGGAAGCCCATAGAGGGCTATGGTGAAAAAGGAAATATCTTCCGTTCAAAACTGGAAAGAAGCTTTCTGAGAAACTGCTCTGTGTTCTGTTAATTCATCTCACAGAGTTACATCTTTCCCTTCAAGAAGCCTTTCGCTAAGGCTGTTCTTGTGGAATTGGCAAAGGGATATTTGGAAGCCCATAGAGGGCTATGGTGAAAAAGGAAATATCTTCCGTTCAAAACTGGAAAGAAGCTTTCTGAGAAACTGCTCTGTGTTCTGTTAATTCATCTCACAGAGTTACATCTTTAACTTCAAGAAGCCTTTCGCTAAGGCTGTTCTTGTGGAATTGGCAAAGGGATATTTGGAAGCCCATAGAGGGCTATGGAGAAAAAGGAAATATCTTCCGTTCAAAACTGGAAAGAAGCTTTCTGAGAAACTGTTCTATGTTCTGTTAATTCATCTCACAGAGTTACATCTTTCCCTTCAAGAAGCCTTTCGCTAAGGCTGTTCTTGTGGAATTGGCAAAGGGATATTTGGAAGCCCATAGAGGGCTATGGGGAAAAAGGAAATATCTTTCGTTCAAAACTGGAAAGAAGCTTTCTGAGAAACTGCTCTGTGTTCTGTTAATTCATCTCACAGAGTTACATCTTTCCCTTCAAGAAGCCTTTCGCTAAGCCTGTTCTTGTGGAAATGGCAAAGGGATATTAAGAAGCCCATAGAGGGCTATGGTGAAAAAGGAAATATCTTCCGTTCAAAACTGGAAAGAAGCTTTCTGAGAAACTGCTCTGTGTTCTGTTAATTCATCTCACAGAGTTACATCTTTACCTTCAAGAAGCCTTTCGCTAAGGCTGTTCTTGTGGAATTGGCAAAGGGATATTTGGAAGCCCATAGAGGGCTATGGTGAAAAAGGAAATATCTTCCGTTCAAAACTGGAAAGAAGCTTTCTGAGAAACTGCTCTGTGTTCTGTTAATTCATCTCACAGAGTTACATCTTTCCCTTCAAGAAGTCTTTCGCTAAGGCTGTTCTTGTGGAATTGGCAAAAGGATATTTGGAAGCCCATAGAGGGCTATGGTGAAAAAGGAAATATCTTCCGTTCAAAACTGGAAAGAAGCTTTCTGAGAAACTGCTCTGTGTTCTGTTAATTCATCTCACAGAGTTACATCTTTAACTTCAAGAAGCCTTTCGCTAAGGCTGTTCTTGTGGAACTGGCAAAGGGATATTTGGAAGCCCATAGAGGGCTATGGTGAAAAAGGAAATATCTTCCGTTCAAAACTGGAAAGAAGCTTTCTGAGAAACTGCTCTGTGTTCTGTTAATTCATCTCACAGAGTTACATCTTTCCCTTCAAGAAGCCTTTCGCTAAGGCTGTTCTTGTGGAATTGGCAAAGGGATATTTGAAAGCCCATAGAGGGCTATGGTGAAAAAGGAAATATCTTCCGTTCAAAACTGGAAAGAAGCTTTCTGAGAAACTGCTCTGTGTTCTGTTAATTCATCTCACAGAGTTACATCTTTCCCTTCAAGAAGCCTTTCGCTAAGGTTGTTCTTGTGGAGTTGGCAAAGGGATATTTGGAAGCCCATAGAGGGCTATGGTGAAAAAGGAAATATCTTCCGTTCAAAACTGGAAAGAAGCTTTCTGAGAAACTGCTCTGTGTTCTGTTAATTCATCTCACAGAGTTACATCTTTAACTTCAAGAAGCCTTTCGCTAAGGCTGTTCTTGTGGAATTGGCAAAGGGATATTTGGAACCCCTAGAGGGCTATGGAGAAAAACGAAATATCTTCCGTTCAAAACTGGAAAGAAGCTTTCTGAGAAACTGTTCTATGTTCTGTTAATTCATCTCACAGAGTTACATCTTTCCCTTCAAGAAGCCTTTCGCTAAGGCTGTTGTTGTGGAATTGGCAAAGGGATATTTGGAAGCCCATTGAGGGCTATGGTGAAAAAGGAAATATCTTTCGTTCAAAACTGGAAAGAAGCTTTCTGAGAAACTGCTCTGTGTTCTGTTAATTCATCTCACAGAGTTACATCTTTAACTTCAAGAAGCCTTTCGCTAAGGCTGTTCTTGTGGAATTGGCAAAGGGATATTTGAAAGCCCATAGAGGGCTATGGTGAAAAAGGAAATATCTTCCGTTCAAAACTGGAAAGAAGCTTTCTGAGAAACTGCTCTGTGTTCTGTTAATTCATCTAACAGAGTTACATCTTTAACTTCAAGAAGCCTTTCGCTAAGGCTGTTCTTGTGGAATTGGCAAAGGGATATTTGGAAGCCCATAGAGGGCTATGGTGAAAAAGGAAATATCTTCCGTTCAAAACTGGAAAGAAGCTTTCTGAGAAACTGCTCTGTGTTCTGTTAATTCATCTCACAGAGTTACATCATTCCCTTCAAGAAGCCTTTCGCTAAGCCTGTTCTTGTGGAATTGGCAAAGGGATATTTGGAAGCCCATAGAGGGCTATGGTGAAAAAGGAAATATCTTCCGTTCAAAACTGGAAAGAAGCTTTCTGAGAAACTGCTCTGTGTTCTGTTAATTCATCTCACAGAGTTACATCTTTCCCTTCAAGAAGCCTTTCGCTAAGGCTGTTCTTGTGGAATTGGCAAAGGGATATTTGGAAGCCCATAGAGGGTTATGGTGAAAAAGGAAATATCTTCCGTTCAAAACTGGAAAGAAGCTTTCTGAGAAACTGCTCTGTGTTCTGTTAATTCATCTCACAGAGTTACATCTTTCCCTTCAAGAAGCCTTTCGCTAAGGCTGTTCTTGTGGAATTGGCAAAGGGATATTTGTAAGCTCATAGAGGGCTATGGTGAAAAAGGAAATATCTTCCGTTCAAAACTGGAAAGAAGCTTTCTGAGAAACTGCTCTGTGTTCTGTTAATTCATCTCACAGAGTTACATCTTTCCCTTCAAGAAGCCTTTCGCTAAGGCTGTTCTTATGGAATTGGCAAAGGGATATTTGGAAGCCCATAGAGGGCTAGGGTGAAAAAGGAAATATCGTCCGTTCAAAACTGGAAAGAAGTTTTCTGAGAAACTGCTCTGTGTTCTGTTAATTCATCTCACAGAGTTACATCTTTAACTTCAAGAAGCCTTTCGCTAAGGCTGTTCTTGTGGAATTGGCAAAAGGATATTTGGAAGCCCATAGAGGGCTATGGAGAAAAAGGAAATATCTTCCGTTCAAAACTGGAAAGAAGCTTTCTGAGAAACTGTTCTATGTTCTGTTAATTCATCTCACAGAGTTACATCTTTCCCTTCAAGAAGCCTTTCGCTAAGGCTGTTCTTGTGGAATTGGCAAAGGGATATTTGGAAGCCCATAGAGGGCTATGGTGAAAAAGGAAATATCTTTCGTTCAAAACTGGAAAGAAGCTTTCTGAGAAACTGCTCTGTGTTCTGTTAATTCATCTCACAGAGTTACATCTTTAACTTCAAGAAGCCTTTCGCTAACGCTGTTCTTGTGGAATTGGCAAAGGGATATTTGGAAGCCCATAGAGGGCTATGGTGAAAAAGGAAATATCTTCCGTTCAAAACTGGAAAGAAGCTTTCTGAGAAACTGCTCTGTGTTCTGTTAATTCATCTCACAGAGTTACATCTTTAACTTCAAGAAGCCTTTCTCTAAGGCTGTTGTTGTGGAATTGGCAAAGGGATATTTGGAAGCCCATAGAGGGCTATGGTGAAAAAGGAAATATCTTCCGTTCAAAACTGGAAAGAAGCTTTCTGAGAAACTGCTCTGTGTTCTGTTAATTCATCTCACAGAGTTACATCTTTCCCTTCAAGAAGCCTTTCGCTAAGGTTGTTCTTGTGGAGTTGGCAAAGGGATATTTGGAAGCCCATAGAGGGCTATGGTGAAAAAGGAAATATCTTCCGTTCAAAACTGGAAAGAAGCTTTCTGAGAAACTGCTCTGTGTTCTGTTAATTCATCTCACAGAGTTACATCTTTAACTTCAAGAAGCCTTTCGCTAAGGCTGTTCTTGTGGAATTGGCAAAGGGATATTTGGAACCCCTAGAGGGCTATGGAGAAAAACGAAATATCTTCCGTTCAAAACTGGAAAGAAGCTTTCTGAGAAACTGTTCTATGTTCTGTTAATTCATCTCACAGAGTTACATCTTTCCCTTCAAGAAGCCTTTCGCTAAGGCTGTTGTTGTGGAATTGGCAAAGGGATATTTGGAAGCCCATTGAGGGCTATGGTGAAAAAGGAAATATCTTTCGTTCAAAACTGGAAAGAAGCTTTCTGAGAAACTGCTCTGTGTTCTGTTAATTCATCTCACAGAGTTACATCTTTAACTTCAAGAAGCCTTTCGCTAAGGCTGTTCTTGTGGAATTGGCAAAGGGATATTTGAAAGCCCATAGAGGGCTATGGTGAAAAAGGAAATATCTTCCGTTCAAAACTGGAAAGAAGCTTTCTGAGAAACTGCTCTGTGTTCTGTTAATTCATCTAACAGAGTTACATCTTTAACTTCAAGAAGCCTTTCGCTAAGGCTGTTCTTGTGGAATTGGCAAAGGGATATTTGGAAGCCCATAGAGGGCTATGGTGAAAAAGGAAATATCTTCCGTTCAAAACTGGAAAGAAGCTTTCTGAGAAACTGCTCTGTGTTCTGTTAATTCATCTCACAGAGTTACATCATTCCCTTCAAGAAGCCTTTCGCTAAGCCTGTTCTTGTGGAATTGGCAAAGGGATATTTGGAAGCCCATAGAGGGCTATGGTGAAAAAGGAAATATCTTCCGTTCAAAACTGGAAAGAAGCTTTCTGAGAAACTGCTCTGTGTTCTGTTAATTCATCTCACAGAGTTACATCTTTCCCTTCAAGAAGCCTTTCGCTAAGGCTGTTCTTGTGGAATTGGCAAAGGGATATTTGGAAGCCCATAGAGGGTTATGGTGAAAAAGGAAATATCTTCCGTTCAAAACTGGAAAGAAGCTTTCTGAGAAACTGCTCTGTGTTCTGTTAATTCATCTCACAGAGTTACATCTTTCCCTTCAAGAAGCCTTTCGCTAAGGCTGTTCTTGTGGAATTGGCAAAGGGATATTTGGAAGCCCATAGAGGGCTATGGTGAAAAAGGAAATATCTTCCGTTCAAAACTGGAAAGAAGCTTTCTGAGAAACTGCTCTGTGTTCTGTTAATTCATCTCACAGAGTTACATCTTTCCCTTCAAGAAGCCTTTCGCTAAGGCTGTTCTTGTGGAATTGGCAAAGGGATATTTGGAAGCCCATAGAGGGCTAGGGTGAAAAAGGAAATATCGTCCGTTCAAAACTGGAAAGAAGCTTTCTGAGAAACTGCTCTGTGTTCTGTTAATTCATCTCACAGAGTTACATCTTTAACTTCAAGAAGCCTTTCGCTAAGGCTGTTCTTGTGGAATTGGCAAAAGGATATTTGGAAGCCCATAGAGGGCTATGGAGAAAAAGGAAATATCTTCCGTTCAAAACTGGAAAGAAGCTTTCTGAGAAACTGTTCTATGTTCTGTTAATTCATCTCACAGAGTTACATCTTTCCCTTCAAGAAGCCTTTCGCTAAGGCTGTTCTTGTGGAATTGGCAAAGGGATATTTGGAAGCCCATAGAGGGCTATGGTGAAAAAGGAAATATCTTTCGTTCAAAACTGGAAAGAAGCTTTCTGAGAAACTGCTCTGTGTTCTGTTAATTCATCTCACAGAGTTACATCTTTAACTTCAAGAAGCCTTTCGCTAACGCTGTTCTTGTGGAATTGGCAAAGGGATATTTGGAAGCCCATAGAGGGCTATGGTGAAAAAGGAAATATCTTCCGTTCAAAACTGGAAAGAAGCTTTCTGAGAAACTGCTCTGTGTTCTGTTAATTCATCTCACAGAGTTACATCTTTAACTTCAAGAAGCCTTTCTCTAAGGCTGTTGTTGTGGAATTGGCAAAGGGATATTTGGAAGCCCATAGAGGGCTATGGTGAAAAAGGAAATATCTTCCGTTCAAAACTGGAAAGAAGCTTTCTGAGAAACTGCTCTGTGTTCTGTTAATTCATCTCACAGAGTTACATCTTTCCCTTCAAGAAGCCTTTCGCTAAGGCTGTTCTTGTGGAATTGGCAAAGGGATATTTGGAAGCCCATAGAGGGCTATGGTGAAAAAGGAAATATCTTCCGTTCAAAACTGGAAAGAAGCTTTCTGAGAAACTGCTCTGTGTTCTGTTAATTCATCTCAAAGAGTTACATATTTAACTTCAAGAAGCCTTTCGCTAAGGCTGTTCTTGTGGAATGGGCAAAGGGATATTTGGAAGCCCATAGAGGGCTATGGAGAAAAAGGAAATATCTTCCGTTCAAAACTGGAAAGAAGCTTTCTGAGAAACTGTTCTATGTTCGGTTAATTCATCTCACAGAGTTACATCTTTCCCTTCAAGAAGCCTTTCGCTAAGCCTGTTCTTGTGGAATTGGAAAAGGGATATTTGGAAGCCCATAGAGGGCTATGGTGAAAAAGGAAATATCTTTCGTTCAAAACTGAAAAGAAGCTTTCTGAGAAACTGCTCTGTGTTCTGTTAATTCATCTCACAGAGTTACATCTTTAACTTCAAGAAGCCTTTCGCTAAGGCTGTTCTTGTGGAATTGGCAAAGGGATATTTGGAAGCCCATAGAGGGCTATGGTGAAAAAGGAAATATCTTCCGTTCAAAACTGGAAAGAAGCTTTCTGAGAAACTGCTCTGTGTTCTGTTAATTCATCTCACAGAGTTACATCTTTAACTTCAAGAAGCCTTTCTCTAAGGCTGTTGTTGTGGAATTGGCAAAGGGATATTTGGAAGCCCATAGAGGGCTATGGTGAAAAAGGAAATATCTTCCTTTCAAAACTGGAAAGAAGCTTTCTGAGAAACTGCTCTGTGTTCTGTTAATTCATCTCACAGAGTTACATCTTTCCCTTCAGGAAGCCTTTCGCTAAGGCTGTTCTTGTGGAATTGGCAAAGGGATATTTGGAAGCCCATAGAGGGCTATGGTGAAAAAGGAAATATCTTCCGTTCAAAACTGGAAAGAAGCTTTCTGAGAAACTGCTCTGTGTTCTGTTAATTCATCTCACAGAGTTACATCTTTCCCTTCAAGAAGCCTTTCGCTAAGGCTGTTCTTGTGGAATTGGCAAAGGGATATTTGGAAGCCCATAGAGGGCTAGGGTGAAAAAGGAAATATCTTCCGTTCAAAACTGGAAAGAAGCTTTCTGAGAAACTGCTCTGTGTTCTGTTAATTCATCTCACAGAGTTACATCTTTAACTTCAAGAAGCCTTTCGCTAAGGCTGTTCTTGTGGAATTGGCAAAGGGATATTTGGAAGCCCATAGAGGGCTATGGAGAAAAAGGAAATATCTTCCGTTCAAAACTGGAAAGAAGCTTTCTGAGAAACTGTTCTATGTTCTGTTAATTCATCTCACAGAGTTACATCGTTCCCTTCAAGAAGCCTTTCGCTAAGGCTCTTCTTGTGGAATTGGCAAAGGGATATTTGGAAGCCCATAGAGGGCTATGGTGAAAAAGGAAATATCTTCCGTTCAAAACTGGAAAGAAGCTATCTGAGAAACTGCTCTGTGTTCTGTAAATTCATCTCACAGAGTTACATCTTTACCTTCAAGAAGCCTTTCGCTAAGGCTGTTCTTGTGGAATTGGCAAAGGGATATTTGGAAGCCCATAGAGGGCTATGGTGAAAAAGGAAATATCTTCCGTTCAAAACTGGAAAGAAGCTTTCTGAGAAACTGCTCTGTGTTCTGTTAATTCATCTAACAGAATTACATCTTTAAATTCAAGAAGTCTTTCGCTAAGGCTGTTCTTGTATAATTGGCAAAGGGATATTTGGAAGCCCTTAGAGGGCTATGGTGAAAAAGGAAATATCTTCCGTTCAAAACTGGAAAGAAGCTTTCTGAGAAACTGCTCTGTGTTCTGTTAATTCATCTCACAGAGTTACATCTTTAACTTCAAGAAGCCTTTCGCTAAGGCTGTTCTTGTGGAATTGGCAAAGGGATATTTGGAAGCCCATAGAGGGCTACGGTGAAAAAGGAAATATCTTCCGTTCAAAACTGGAAAGAAGCTTTCTGAGAAACTGCTCTGTGTTCTGTTAATTCATCTCACAGAGTTACAACTTTCCCTTCAAGAAGTCTTTCGCTAAGGCTGTTCTTGTGGAATTGGCAAAGGGATATTTGGAAGCCCATACAGGGCTATGGTGAAAAAGGAAATATCTTCCGTTCAAAACTGGAAAGAAGCTTTCTGAGAAACTGCTCTGTGTTCTGTTAATTCATCTCACAGAGTTACATCTTTAAATTCAAGAAGCCTTTCGCTAAGGCTGTTCTTGTGGAATTGGCAAAGGGATATTTGGAAGCCCATAGAGGGCTATGGAGAAAAAGGAAATATCTTCCGTTCAAAACTGGAAAGAAGCTTTCTGAGAAACTGTTCTATGTTCTGTTAATTCATCTCACAGAGTTACATCTTTCCCTTCAAGAAGCCTTTCGCTAAGGCTGTTCTGGTGGAATTGGCAAAGGGATATTTGGAGGCCCATAGAGGGCTATGGTGAAAAAGGAAATATCTTCCGTTCAAAACTGGAAAGAAGCTTTCTGAGAAACTGCTCTGTGTTCTGTTAATTCATCTCACAGAGTTACATCTTTCCCTTCAAGAAGCCTTTCGCTAAGGCTCTTCTTGTGGAATTGGCAAAGGGATATTTGGAAGCCCATAGAGGGCTATGGAGATAAAGGAAATATCTTCCGTTCAAAACTGGAAAGAAGCTTTCTGAGAAACTGTTCTATGTTCTGTTAATTCATCTCACAGAGTTACATCTTTCCCTTCAAGAAGCCTTTCGCTAAGGCTGTTCTTGTGGAATTGGCAAAGGGATATTTGGAAGCCCATAGAGGGCTATCGTGAAAAAGGAAATATCTTTCGTTCAAAACTGGAAAGAAGCTTTCTGAGAAACTGCTCTGTGTTCTGTTAATTCATCTCACAGAGTTACATCTTTCCCTTCAAGAAGCCTTTCGCTAAGCCTGTTCTTGTGGAAATGGCAAAGGGATATTTCGAAGCCCATAGAGGGCTATGGTGAAAAAGGAAATATCTTCCGTTCAAAACTGGAAAGAAGCTTTCTGAGAAACTGCTCTGTGTTCTGTTAATTCATCTCACAGAGTTACATCTTTACCTTCAAGAAGCCTTTCGCTAAGGCTGTTCTTGTGGAATTGGCAAAGGGATATTTGGAAGCCCATAGAGGGCTATGGTGAAAAAGGAAATATCTTCCGTTCAAAACTGGAAAGAAGCTTTCTGAGAAACTGCTCTGTGTTCTGTTAATTCATCTCACAGAGTTACATCTTTCCCTTCAAGAAGTCTTTCGCTAAGGCTGTTCTTGTGGAATTGGCAAAGGGATATTTGGAAGCCCATAGAGGGCTATGGTGAAAAAGGAAATATCTTCCGTTCAAAACTGGAAAGAAGCTTTCTGAGAAACTGCTCTGTGTTCTGTTAATTCATCTCACAGAGTTACATCTTTCCCTTCAAGAAGCCTTTCGCTAAGGTTGTTCTTGTGGAGTTGGCAAAGGGATATTTGGAAGCCCATAGAGGGCTATGGTGAAAAAGGAAATATCTTCCGTTCAAAACTGGAAAGAAGCTTTCTGAGAAACTGTTCTATGTTCTGTTAATTCATCTCACAGAGTTACATCTTTCCCTTCAAGAAGCCTTTCGCTAAGGCTGTTCTTGTGGAATTGGCAAAGGGATATTTGGAAGCCCATAGAGGGCTATGGTGAAAAAGGAAATATCTTCCGTTCAAAACTGGAAAGAAGCTTTCTGAGAAACTGTTCTATGTTCTGTTAATTCATCTCACAGAGTTACATCTTTCCCTTCAAGAAGCCTTTCGCTCTGGCTGTTCTTGTGGAATTGGCAAAGGGATATTTGGAAGCCCATAGAGTGCTATGGTGAAAAAGGAAATATCTTTCGTTCAAAACTGGAAAGAAGCTTTCTGAGAAACTGCTCTGTGTTCTGTTAATTCATCTCACAGAGTTACAGCTTTCCCTACAAGAAGCCTTTCGCTAAGGCTGTTCTTGTGGAATTGGCAAAGGGATATTTGGAAGCCCATAGAGGGCTATGGTGAAAAAGGAAATATCTTCCGTTCAAAACTGGAAAGAAGCTTTCTGAGAAACTGCTCTGTGTTCTGTTAATTCATCTCACAGAGTTACATCTTTCCTTTCAAGAAGCCTTTCGCTAACGCTGTTCTTGTGGAATTGGCAAAGGGATATTTGGAAGCCCATAGAGGGCTATGGTGAAAAAGGAAATATCTTCCGTTCAAAACTGGAAAGAAGCTTTCTGAGAAACTGCTCTGTGTTCTGTTAATTCATCTTACAGAGATACATCTTTCCCTTCAAGAAGCCTTTCGCTAAGGCTGTTCTTGTGGAATTGGCAAAGGGATATTTGGAAGCCCATAGAGGGCTACGGTGAAAAAGGAAATATCTTCCGTTCAAAACTGGAAAGAAGCTTTCTGAGAAACTGCTCTGTGTTCTGTTAATTCATCTCACAGAGTTACATCTTTCCCTTCAAGAAGCCTTTCGCTAAGGCTGTTCTTGTGGAATTGGCAAAGGGATATTTGGAAGCCCATAGAGGGCTATGGTGAAAAAGGAAATATCTTCCGTTCAAAACTGGAGAGAAGCTTTCTGAGAAACTGTTCTATGTTCTGTTAATTCATCTCACAGAGTTACATCTTTCCCTTCAAGAAGCCTTTCGCTAAGGCTGTTCTTGTGGAATTGGCAAAGGGATATTTGGAAGCCCATAGAGGGCTATGGTGAAAAAGGAAATATCTTCCGTTCAAAACTGGAAAGAAGCTTTCTGAGAAACTGCTCTGTGTTCTGTTAATTCATCTCACAGAGTTACATCTTTAACTTCAAGAAGCCTTTCGCTAAGGCTGTTCTTGTGGAATGGGCAAAGGGATATTTGGAAGCCCATAGGGGGCTATGGTGAAAAAGGAAATAACTACCGTTCAAAACTGGAAAGAAGCTTTCTGAGAAACTGCTCTGTGTTCTGTTAATTCATCTCACAGAGTTACATCTTTCCCTTCAAGAAGCCTTTCGCTAAGGCTGTTCTTGTGGAATTGGCAAAGGGATATTTGGAAGCCCATAGAGGGCTATGGTGAAAAAGGAAATATCTTCCGTTCAAAACTGGAGAGAAGCTTTCTGAGAAACTGTTCTATGTTCTGTTAATTCATCTCACAGAGTTACATCTTTCCCTTCAAGAAGCCTTTCGCTAAGGCTGTTCTTGTGGAATTGGCAAAGGGATATTTGGAAGCCCATAGAGGGCTATGGTAAAAAAGTAAATATCTTCCGTTCAAAACTGGAAAGAAGCTTTCTGAGAAACTGCTCTGTGTTCTGTTAATTCATCTCACAGAGTTACATCTTTAACTTCAAGAAGCCTTTCGCTAAGGCTGTTCTTGTGGAATTGGCAAAGGGATATTTGGAAGCCCATAGAGGGCTATGGAGAAAAAGGAAATATCTTCCGTTCAAAACTGGAAAGAAGCTTTCTGAGAAACTGTTCTATGTTCTGTTAATTCATCTCACAGAGTTACATCTTTCCCTTCAAGAAGCCTTCCGCTAAGGCTGTTGTTGTGGAATTGGCAAAGGGATATTTGGAAGCCCATAGAGGGCTATGGAGAAAAAGGAAATATCTTCCGTTCAAAACTGGAAAGAAGCTTTCTGAGAAACTGTTCTATGTTCTGTTAATTCATCTCACAGAGTTACATCTTTCCCTTCAAGAAGCCTTTCGCTAAGGCTGTTGTTGTGGAATTGGCAAAGGGATATTTGGACGCCCATAGAGGGCTATGGTGAAAAAGGAAATATCTTTCGTTCAAAACTGGAAAGAAGCTTTCTGAGAAACTGCTCTGTGTTCTGTTAATTCATCTCACAGAGTTACGTCTTTAACTTCAAGAAGCCTTTCGCTAAGGCTGTTCTTGTGGAATTGGCAAAGGGATATTTGGAAGCCCATAGAGGGCTACGGTGAAAAAGGAAATATCTTCCGTTCAAAACTGGAAAGAAGCTTTCTGAGAAACTGCTCTGTGTTCTGTTAATTCATCTCACAGAGTTACATCTTTAACTTCAAGAAGCCTTTCGCTAAGGCTGTTCTTGTGGAATTGGCAAAGGGATATTTGGAAGCCCATAGAGGGCTATGGTGAAAAAGGAAATATCTTCCGTTCAAAACTGGAAAGAAGCTTTCTGAGAAACTGCTCTGTGTTCTGTTAATTCATCTCACAGAGTTACATCTTTAACTTCAAGAAGCCTTTCTCTAAGGCTGTTGTTGTGGAATTGGCAAAGGGATATTTGGAAGCCCATAGAGGGCTATGGTGAAAAAGGAAATATCTTCCGTTCAAAACTGGAAAGAAGCTTTCTGAGAAACTGCTCTGTGTTCTGTTAATTCATCTCACAGAGTTACATCTTTCCCTTCAAGAAGCCTTTCGCTAAGGCTGTTCTTGTGGAATTGGCAAAGGGATATTTGGAAGCCCATAGAGGGCTATGGTGAAAAAGGAAATATCTTCCGTTCAAAACTGGAAAGAAGCTTTCTGAGAAACTGCTCTGTGTTCTGTTAATTCATCTCAAAGAGTTACATATTTAACTTCAAGAAGCCTTTCGCTAAGGCTGTTCTTGTGGAATGGGCAAAGGGATATTTGGAAGCCCATAGAGGGCTATGGAGAAAAAGGAAATATCTTCCGTTCAAAACTGGAAAGAAGCTTTCTGAGAAACTGTTCTATGTTCGGTTAATTCATCTCACAGAGTTACATCTTTCCCTTCAAGAAGCCTTTCGCTAAGCCTGTTCTTGTGGAATTGGAAAAGGGATATTTGGAAGCCCATAGAGGGCTATGGTGAAAAAGGAAATATCTTTCGTTCAAAACTGAAAAGAAGCTTTCTGAGAAACTGCTCTGTGTTCTGTTAATTCATCTCACAGAGTTACATCTTTAACTTCAAGAAGCCTTTCGCTAAGGCTGTTCTTGTGGAATTGGCAAAGGGATATTTGGAAGCCCATAGAGGGCTATGTTGAAAAAGGAAATATCTTCCGTTCAAAACTGGAAAGAAGCTTTCTGAGAAACTGCTCTGTGTTCTGTTAATTCATCTCACAGAGTTACATCTTTAACTTCAAGAAGCCTTTCTCTAAGGCTGTTGTTGTGGAATTGGCAAAGGGATATTTGGAAGCCCATAGAGGGCTATGGTGAAAAAGGAAATATCTTCCGTTCAAAACTGGAAAGAAGCTTTCTGAGAAACTGCTCTGTGTTCTGTTAATTCATCTCACAGAGTTACATCTTTCCCTTCAGGAAGCCTTTCGCTAAGGCTGTTCTTGTGGAATTGGCAAAGGGATATTTGGAAGCCCATAGAGGGCTATGGTGAAAAAGGAAATATCTTCCGTTCAAAACTGGAAAGAAGCTTTCTGAGAAACTGCTCTGTGTTCTGTTAATTCATCTCACAGAGTTACATCTTTCCCTTCAAGAAGCCTTTCGCTAAGGCTGTTCTTGTGGAATTGGCAAAGGGATATTTGGAAGCCCATAGAGGGCTAGGGTGAAAAAGGAAATATCTTCCGTTCAAAACTGGAAAGAAGCTTTCTGAGAAACTGCTCTGTGTTCTGTTAATTCATCTCACAGAGTTACATCTTTAACTTCAAGAAGCCTTTCGCTAAGGCTGTTCTTGTGGAATTGGCAAAGGGATATTTGGAAGCCCATAGAGGGCTATGGAGAAAAAGGAAATATCTTCCGTTCAAAACTGGAAAGAAGCTTTCTGAGAAACTGTTCTATGTTCTGTTAATTCATCTCACAGAGTTACATCGTTCCCTTCAAGAAGCCTTTCGCTAAGGCTCTTCTTGTGGAATTGGCAAAGGGATATTTGGAAGCCCATAGAGGGCTATGGTGAAAAAGGAAATATCTTCCGTTCAAAACTGGAGAGAAGCTTTCTGAGAAACTGTTCTATGTTCTGTTAATTCATCTCACAGAGTTACATCTTTCCCTTCAAGAAGCCTTTCGCTAAGGCTCTTCTTGTGGAATTGGCAAAGGGATATTTGGAAGCCCATAGAGGGCTATGGTGAAAAAGGAAATATCTTCCGTTCAAAACTGGAAAGAAGCTTTCTGAGAAACTGCTCTGTGTTCTGTTAATTCATCTCACAGAGTTACATCTTTACCTTCAAGAAGCCTTTCGCTAAGGCTGTTCTTGTGGAATTGGCAAAGGGATATTTGGAAGCCCATAGAGGGCTATGGTGAAAAAGGAAATATCTTCCGTTCAAAACTGGAAAGAAGCTTTCTGAGAAACTGCTCTGTGTTCTGTTAATTCATCTCACAGAGTTACATCTTTCCCTTCAAGAAGTCTTTCGCTAAGGCTGTTCTTGTGGAATTGGCAAAGGGATATTTGGAAGCCTATAGAGGGCTATGGTGAAAAAGGAAATATCTTCCGTTCAAAACTGGAAAGAAGCTTTCTGAGAAACTGCTCTGTGTTCTATTAATTCATCTCACAGAGTTACATCTTTAACTTCAAGAAGCCTTTCGCTAAGGCTGTTCTTGTGGAACTGGCAAAGGGATATTTGGAAGCCCATAGAGGGCTATGGTGAAAAAGGAAATATCTTCCGTTCAAAACTGGAAAGAAGCTTTCTGAGAAACTGCTCTGTGTTCTGCTAATTCATCTCACAGAGTTACATCTTTCCCTTCAAGAAGCCTTTCGCTAAGGCTGTTCTTGTGAAATTGGCAAAGGGATATTTGAAAGCCCATAGAGGGCTATGGTGAAAAAGGAAATATCTTCCGTTCAAAACTGGAAAGAAGCTTTCTGAGAAACTGGTCTGTGTTCTGATAATTCATCTCACAGAGTTACATCTTTCCCTTCAAGAAGCCTTTCGCTAAGGTTGTTCTTGTGGAATTGGCAAAGGGATATTTGGAAGCCCATAGAGGGCTATGGTGAAAAAGGAAATATCTTCCGTTCAAAACTGGAAAGAAGCTTTCTGAGAAACTGTTGTATGTTCTGTTAATTCATCTCACAGAGTTACATCTTTCCCTTCAAGAAGCCTTTCGCTAAGGCTGTTCTTGTGGAATTGGCAAAGGGATATTTGGAAGCCCATAGAGGGCTATGGTGAAAAAGGAAATATCTTCCGTTCAAAACTGGAGAGAAGCTTTCTGAGAAACTGTTCTATGTTCTGTTAATTCATCTCACAGAGTTACATCTTTCCCTTCAAGAAGCCTTTCGCTAAGGCTCTTCTTGTGGAATTGGCAAAGGGATATTTGGAAGCCCATAGAGGGCTATGGTGAAAAAGGAAATATCTTCCGTTCAAAACTGGAAAGAAGCTTTCTGAGAAACTGCTCTGTGTTCTGTTAATTCATCTCACAGAGTTACATCTTTACCTTCAAGAAGCCTTTCGCTAAGGCTGTTCTTGTGGAATTGGCAAAGGGATATTTGGAAGCCCATAGAGGGCTATGGTGAAAAAGGAAATATCTTCCGTTCAAAACTGGAAAGAAGCTTTCTGAGAAACTGCTCTGTGTTCTGTTAATTCATCTCACAGAGTTACATCTTTCCCTTCAAGAAGTCTTTCGCTAAGGCTGTTCTTGTGGAATTGGCAAAGGGATATTTGGAAGCCTATAGAGGGCTATGGTGAAAAAGGAAATATCTTCCGTTCAAAACTGGAAAGAAGCTTTCTGAGAAACTGCTCTGTGTTCTGTTAATTCATCTCACAGAGTTACATCTTTAACTTCAAGAAGCCTTTCGCTAAGGCTGTTCTTGTGGAACTGGCAAAGGGATATTTGGAAGCCCATAGAGGGCTATGGTGAAAAAGGAAATATCTTCCGTTCAAAACTGGAAAGAAGCTTTCTGAGAAACTGCTCTGTGTTCTGTTAATTCATCTCACAGAGTTACATCTTTCCCTTCAAGAAGCCTTTCGCTAAGGCTGTTCTTGTGGAATTGGCAAAGGGATATTTGAAAGCCCATAGAGGGCTATGGTGAAAAAGGAAATATCTTCCGTTCAAAACTGGAAAGAAGCTTTCTGAGAAACTGCTCTGTGTTCTGTTAATTCATCTCACAGAGTTACATCTTTCCCTTCAAGAAGCCTTTCGCTAAGGCTGTTCTTGTGGAATTGGCAAAGGGATATTTGGAAGCCCATAGAGGGCTATGGAGAAAAAGGAAATATCTTCCGTTCAAAACTGGAAAGAAGCTTTCTGAGAAACTGTTCTATGTTCTGTTAATTCATCTCACAGAGTTACATCTTTCCCTTCAAGAAGCCTTTCGCTAAGGCTGTTGTTGTGGAATTGGCAAAGGGATATTTGGAAGAACATAGAGGGCTATGGTGAAAAAGGAAATATCTTTCGTTCAAAACTGGAAAGAAGCTTTCTGAGAAACTGCTCTGTGTTCTGTTAATTCATCTCACAGAGTTACGTCTTTAACTTCAAGAAGCCTTTCGCTAAGGCTGTTCTTGTGGAATTGGCAAAGGGATATTTGGAAGCCCATAGAGGGCTACGGTGAAAAAGGAAATATCTTCCGTTCAAAACTGGAAAGAAGCTTTCTGAGAAACTGCTCTGTGTTCTGTTAATTCATCTCACAGAGTTACATCTTTCCCTTCAAGAAGCCTTTCGCTAAGGCTGTTCTTGTGGAATTGGCAAAGGGATATTTGGAAGCCCATAGAGGGCTATGGTGAAAAAGGAAATATCTTCCGTTCAAAACTGGAAAGAAACTTTCTGAGAAACTGCTCTGTGTTCTGTTAATTCATCTCACAGAGTTACATCTTTCCCTTCAAGAAGCCTTTCGCTAAGGCTGTTCTTGTGGAATTGGCAAAGGGATATTTGGAAGCCCATAGAGGGCTATGGTGAAAAAGGAAATATCTTCCGTTCAAAACTGGAAAGAAGCTTTCTGAGAAACTGCTCTGTGTTCTGTTAATTCATCTCACAGAGTTACATCTTTCCTTTCAAGAAGCCTTTCGCTAACGCTGTTCTTGTGGAATTGGCAAAGGGATATTTGGAAGCCCATAGAGGGCTATGGTGAAAAAGGAAATATCTTCCGTTCAAAACTGGAAAGAAGCTTTCTGAGAAACTGCTCTGTGTTCTGTTAATTCATCTCACAGAGATACATCTTTCCCTTCAAGAAGCCTTTCGCTAAGGTTGCTCTTGTGGAATTGGCAAAGGGATATTTGGAAGCCCATAGAGGGCTACGGTGAAAAAGGAAATATCTTCCGTTCAAAACTGGAAAGAAGCTTTCTGAGAAACTGCTCTGTGTTCTGTTAATTCATCTCACAGAGTTACATCTTTCCCTTCAAGAAGCCTTTCGCTAAGGCTGTTCTTGTGGAATTGGCAAAGGGATATTTGGAAGCCCATAGAGGGCTATGGTGAAAAAGGAAATATCTTCCGTTCAAAACTGGAGAGAAGCTTTCTGAGAAACTGTTCTATGTTCTGTTAATTCATCTCACAGAGTTACATCTTTCCCTTCAAGAAGCCTTTCGCTAAGGCTCTTCTTGTGGAATTGGCAAAGGGATATTTGGAAGCCCATAGAGGGCTATGGTGAAAAAGGAAATATCTTCCGTTCAAAACTGGAAAGAAGCTTTCTGAGAAACTGCTCTGTGTTCTGTTAATTCAACTCACAGAGTTACATCTTTACCTTCAAGAAGCCTTTCGCTAAGGCTGTTCTTGTGGAATTGGCAAAGGGATATTTGGAAGCCCATAGAGGGCTATGGTGAAAAAGGAAATATCTTCCGTTCAAAACTGGAAAGAAGCTTTCTGAGAAACTGCTCTGTGTTCTGTTAATTCATCTCACAGAGTTACATCTTTCCCTTCAAGAAGTCTTTCGCTAAGGCTGTTCTTGTGGAATTGGCAAAGGGATATTTGGAAGCCTATAGAGGGCTATGGTGAAAAAGGAAATATCTTCCGTTCAAAACTGGAAAGAAGCTTTCTGAGAAACTGCTCTGTGTTCTGTTAATTCATCTCACAGAGTTACATCTTTAACTTCAAGAAGCCTTTCGCTAAGGCTGTTCTTGTGGAACTGGCAAAGGGATATTTGGAAGCCCATAGAGGGCTATGGTGAAAAAGGAAATATCTTCCGTTCAAAACTGGAAAGAAGCTTTCTGAGAAACTGCTCTGTGTTCTGCTTATTCATCTCACAGAGTTACATCTTTCCCTTCAAGAAGCCTTTCGCTAAGGCTGTTCTTGTGAAATTGGCAAAGGGATATTTGAAAGCCCATAGAGGGCTATGGTGAAAAAGGAAATATTTTCCGTTCAAAACTGGAAAGAAGCTTTCTGAGAAACTGGTCTGTGTTCTGATAATTCATCTCACAGAGTTACATCTTTCCCTTCAAGAAGCCTTTCGCTAAGGTTGTTCTTGTGGAATTGGCAAAGGGATATTTGGAAGCCCATAGAGGGCTATGGTGAAAAAGGAAATATCTTCCGTTCAAAACTGGAAAGAAGCTTTCTGAGAAACTGTTGTATGTTCTGTTAATTCATCTCACAGAGTTACATCTTTCCCTTCAAGAAGCCTTTCGCTAAGGCTGTTCTTGTGGAATTGGCAAAGGAATATTTGGAAGCCCATAGAGGGCTATGGTGAAAAAGGAAATATCTTCCGTTCAAAACTGGAGAGAAGCTTTCTGAGAAACTGTTCTATGTTCTGTTAATTCATCTCACAGAGTTACATCTTTCCCTTCAAGAAGCCTTTCGCTAAGGCTCTTCTTGTGGAATTGGCAAAGGGATATTTGGAAGCCCATAGAGGGCTATGGTGAAAAAGGAAATATCTTCCGTTCAAAACTGGAAAGAAGCTTTCTGAGAAACTGCTCTGTGTTCTGTTAATTCATCTCACAGAGTTACATCTTTACCTTCAAGAAGCCTTTCGCTAAGGCTGTTCTTGTGGAATTTGCAAAGGGATATTTGGAAGCCCATAGAGGGCTATGGTGAAAAAGGAAATATCTTCCGTTCAAAACTGGAAAGAAGCTTTCTGAGAAACTGCTCTGTGTTCTGTTAATTCATCTCACAGAGTTACATCTTTCCCTTCAAGAAGTCTTTCGCTAAGGCTGTTCTTGTGGAATTGGCAAAGGGATATTTGGAAGCCTATAGAGGGCTATGGTGAAAAAGGAAATATCTTCCGTTCAAAACTGGAAAGAAGCTTTCTGAGAAACTGCTCTGTGTTCTGTTAATTCATCTCACAGAGTTACATCTTTAACTTCAAGAAGCCTTTCGCTAAGGCTGTTCTTGTGGAACTGGCAAAGGGATATTTGGAAGCCCATAGAGGGCTATGGTGAAAAAGGAAATATCTTCCGTTCAAAACTGGAAAGAAGCTTTCTGAGAAACTGCTCTGTGTTCTGTTAATTCATCTCACAGAGTTACATCTTTCCCTTCAAGAAGCCTTTCGCTAAGGCTGTTCTTGTGGAATTGGCAAAGGGATATTTGGAAGCCCATAGAGGGCTATGGTGAAAAAGGAAATATCTTCCGTTCAAAACTGGAAAGAAGCTTTCTGAGAAACTGCTCTGTGTTCTGTTAATTCATCTCACAGAGTTACATCTTTCCCTTCAAGAAGCCTTTCGCTAAGGCTGTTCTTGTGGAATTGGCAAAGGGATATTTGGAAGCCCATAGAGGGCTATGGTGAAAAAGGAAATATCTTCCGTTCAAAACTGGAAAGAAGCTTTCTGAGAAACTGCTCTGTGTTCTGTTAATTCATCTCACAGAGTTACATCTTTCCCTTCAAGAAGTCTTTCGCTAAGGCTGTTCTTGTGGAATTGGCAAAGGGATATTTGGAAGCCTATAGAGGGCTATGGTGAAAAAGGAAATATCTTCCGTTCAAAACTGGAAAGAAGCTTTCTGAGAAACTGCTCTGTGTTCTGTTAATTCATCTCACAGAGTTACATCTTTAACTTCAAGAAGCCTTTCGCTAAGGCTGTTCTTGTGGAACTGGCAAAGGGATATTTGGAAGCCCATAGAGGGCTATGGTGAAAAAGGAAATATCTTCCGTTCAAAACTGGAAAGAAGCTTTCTGAGAAACTGCTCTGTGTTCTGTTAATTCATCTCACAGAGTTACATCTTTCCCTTCAAGAAGCCTTTCGCTAAGGCTGTTCTTGTGGAATTGGCAAAGGGATATTTGAAAGCCCATAGAGGGCTATGGTGAAAAAGGAAATATCTTCCGTTCAAAACTGGAAAGAAGCTTTCTGAGAAACTGCTCTGTGTTCTGTTAATTCATCTCACAGAGTTACATCTTTCCCTTCAAGAAGCCTTTCGCTAAGGCTGTTCTTGTGGAATTGGCAAAGGGATATTTGGAAGCCCATAGAGGGCTATGGAGAAAAAGGAAATATCTTCCGTTCAAAACTGGAAAGAAGCTTTCTGAGAAACTGTTCTATGTTCTGTTAATTCATCTCACAGAGTTACATCTTTCCCTTCAAGAAGCCTTTCGCTAAGGCTGTTGTTGTGGAATTGGCAAAGGGATATTTGGAAGCCCATAGAGGGCTATGGTGAAAAAGGAAATATCTTTCGTTCAAAACTGGAAAGAAGCTTTCTGAGAAACTGCTCTGTGTTCTGTTAATTCATCTCACAGAGTTACGTCTTTAACTTCAAGAAGCCTTTCGCTAAGGCTGTTCTTGTGGAATTGGCAAAGGGATATTTGGAAGCCCATAGAGGGCTACGGTGAAAAAGGAAATATCTTCCGTTCAAAACTGGAAAGAAGCTTTCTGAGAAACTGCTCTGTGTTCTGTTAATTCATCTCACATAGTTACATCTTTCCCTTCAAGAAGCCTTTCGCTAAGGCTGTTCTTGTGGAATTGGCAAAGGGATATTTGGAAGCCCATAGAGGGCTATGGTGAAAAAGGAAATATCTTCCGTTCAAAACTGGAAAGAAACTTTCTGAGAAACTGCTCTGTGTTCTGTTAATTCATCTCACAGAGTTACATCTTTCCCTTCAAGAAGCCTTTCGCTAAGGCTGTTCTTGTGGAATTGGCAAAGGGATATTTCGAAGCCCATAGAGGGCTATGGTGAAAAAGGAAATATCTTCCGTTCAAAACTGGAAAGAAGCTTTCTGAGAAACTGCTCTGTGTTCTGTTAATTCATCTCACAGAGTTACATCTTTCCTTTCAAGAAGCCTTTCGCTAACGCTGTTCTTGTGGAATTGGCAAAGGGATATTTGGAAGCCCATAGAGGGCTATGGTGAAAAAGGAAATATCTTCCGTTCAAAACTGGAAAGAAGCTTTCTGAGAAACTGCTCTGTGTTCTGTTAATTCATCTCACAGAGATACATCTTTCCCTTCAAGAAGCCTTTCGCTAAGGTTGCTCTTGTGGAATTGGCAAAGGGATATTTGGAAGCCCATAGAGGGCTACGGTGAAAAAGGAAATATCTTCCGTTCAAAACTGGAAAGAAGCTTTCTGAGAAACTGCTCTGTGTTCTGTTAATTCATCTCACAGAGTTACATCTTTCCCTTCAAGAAGCCTTTCGCTAAGGCTGTTCTTGTGGAATTGGCAAAGGGATATTTGGAAGCCCATAGAGGGCTATGGTGAAAAAGGAAATATCTTCCGTTCAAAACTGGAGAGAAGCTTTCTGAGAAACTGTTCTATGTTCTGTTAATTCATCTCACAGAGTTACATCTTTCCCTTCAAGAAGCCTTTCGCTAAGGCTCTTCTTGTGGAATTGGCAAAGGGATATTTGGAAGCCCATAGAGGGCTATGGTGAAAAAGGAAATATCTTCCGTTCAAAACTGGAAAGAAGCTTTCTGAGAAACTGCTCTGTGTTCTGTTAATTCATCTCACAGAGTTACATCTTTACCTTCAAGAAGCCTTTCGCTAAGGCTGTTCTTGTGGAATTGGCAAAGGGATATTTGGAAGCCCATAGAGGGCTATGGTGAAAAAGGAAATATCTTCCGTTCAAAACTGGAAAGAAGCTTTCTGAGAAACTGCTCTGTGTTCTGTTAATTCATCTCACAGAGTTACATCTTTCCCTTCAAGAAGTCTTTCGCTAAGGCTGTTCTTGTGGAATTGGCAAAGGGATATTTGGAAGCCTATAGAGGGCTATGGTGAAAAAGGAAATATCTTCCGTTCAAAACTGGAAAGAAGCTTTCTGAGAAACTGCTCTGTGTTCTGTTAATTCATCTCACAGAGTTACATCTTTAACTTCAAGAAGCCTTTCGCTAAGGCTGTTCTTGTGGAACTGGCAAAGGGATATTTGGAAGCCCATAGAGGGCTATGGTGAAAAAGGAAATATCTTCCGTTCAAAACTGGAAAGAAGCTTTCTGAGAAACTGCTCTGTGTTCTGCTTATTCATCTCACAGAGTTACATCTTTCCCTTCAAGAAGCCTTTCGCTAAGGCTGTTCTTGTGAAATTGGCAAAGGGATATTTGAAAGCCCATAGAGGGCTATGGTGAAAAAGGAAATATTTTCCGTTCAAAACTGGAAAGAAGCTTTCTGAGAAACTGGTCTGTGTTCTGATAATTCATCTCACAGAGTTACATCTTTCCCTTCAAGAAGCCTTTCGCTAAGGTTGTTCTTGTGGAATTGGCAAAGGGATATTTGGAAGCCCATAGAGGGCTATGGTGAAAAAGGAAATATCTTCCGTTCAAAACTGGAAAGAAGCTTTCTGAGAAACTGTTGTATGTTCTGTTAATTCATCTCACAGAGTTACATCTTTCCCTTCAAGAAGCCTTTCGCTAAGGCTGTTCTTGTGGAATTGGCAAAGGAATATTTGGAAGCCCATAGAGGGCTATGGTGAAAAAGGAAATATCTTCCGTTCAAAACTGGAGAGAAGCTTTCTGAGAAACTGTTCTATGTTCTGTTAATTCATCTCACAGAGTTACATCTTTCCCTTCAAGAAGCCTTTCGCTAAGGCTCTTCTTGTGGAATTGGCAAAGGGATATTTGGAAGCCCATAGAGGGCTATGGTGAAAAACGAAATATCTTCCGTTCAAAACTGGAAAGAAGCTTTCTGAGAAACTGCTCTGTGTTCTGTTAATTCATCTCACAGAGTTACATCTTTACCTTCAAGAAGCCTTTCGCTAAGGCTGTTCTTGTGGAATTTGCAAAGGGATATTTGGAAGCCCATAGAGGGCTATGGTGAAAAAGGAAATATCTTCCGTTCAAAACTGGAAAGAAGCTTTCTGAGAAACTGCTCTGTGTTCTGTTAATTCATCTCACAGAGTTACATCTTTCCCTTCAAGAAGTCTTTCGCTAAGGCTGTTCTTGTGGAATTGGCAAAGGGATATTTGGAAGCCTATAGAGGGCTATGGTGAAAAAGGAAATATCTTCCGTTCAAAACTGGAAAGAAGCTTTCTGAGAAACTGCTCTGTGTTCTGTTAATTCATCTCACAGAGTTACATCTTTAACTTCAAGAAGCCTTTCGCTAAGGCTGTTCTTGTGGAACTGGCAAAGGGATATTTGGAAGCCCATAGAGGGCTATGGTGAAAAAGGAAATATCTTCCGTTCAAAACTGGAAAGAAGCTTTCTGAGAAACTGCTCTGTGTTCTGTTAATTCATCTCACAGAGTTACATCTTTCCCTTCAAGAAGCCTTTCGCTAAGGCTGTTCTTGTGGAATTGGCAAAGGGATATTTGAAAGCCCATAGAGGGCTATGGTGAAAAAGGAAATATCTTCCGTTCAAAACTGGAAAGAAGCTTTCTGAGAAACTGCTCTGTGTTCTGTTAATTCATCTCACAGAGTTACGTCTTTCCCTTCAAGAAGCCTTTCGCTAAGGCTGTTCTTGTGGAATTGGCAAAGGGATATTTGGAAGCCCATAGAGGGCTATGGTGAAAAAGGAAATATCTTCCGTTCAAAACTGGAGAGAAGCTTTCTGAGAAACTGTTCCATGTTCTGTTAATTCATCTCACAGAGTTACATCTTTCCCTTCAAGAAGCCTTTCGCTAAGGTTGTTTTTGTGGAATTGGCAAAGGGATATTTGGAAGCCCATAGAGGGCTATGGTGAAAAAGGAAATATCTTCCGTTCAAAACTGGAAAGAAGCTTTCTGAGAAACTGCTCTGTGTTCTGTTAATTCATCTCACAGAGTTACATCTTTAACTTCAAGAAGCCTTTCGCTAAGGCTGTTCTTGTGGAATGGGCAAAGGGATATTTGGAAGCCCATAGAGGGCTATGGTGAAAAAGGAAATAACTTCCGTTCAAACCTGGAAAGAAGCTTTCTGAGAAACTGCTCTGTGTTCTGTTAATTCATCTCACAGAGTTACATCTTTCCCTTCAAGAAGCCTTTCGCTAAGGCTGTTCTTGTGGAATTGGCAAAGGGATATTTGGAAGCCCATAGAGGGCTATGGTGAAAAAGGAAATATCTTCCGTTCAAAACTGGAAAGAAGCTTTCTGAGAAACTGCTCTGTGTTCTGTTAATTCATCTCACAGAGTTACATCTTTCCCTTCAAGAAGCCTTTCGCTAAGGCTGTTCTTGTGGAATTGGCAAAGGGATATTTGGAAGCCCATAGAGGGCTATGGTGAAAAAGGAAATATCTTCCGTTCAAACCTGGAAAGAAGCTTTCTGAGAAACTGCTCTGTGTTCTGTTAATTCATCTCACAGAGTTACATCTTTAACTTCAAGAAGCCTTTCGCTAAGGCTGTTCTTGTGGAACTGGCAAAGGGATATTTGGAAGCCCATAGAGGGCTATGGTGAAAAAGGAAATATCTTCCGTTCAAAACTGGAAAGAAGCTTTCTGAGAAACTGCTCTGTGTTCTGTTAATTCATCTCACAGAGTTACATCTTTCCCTTCAAGAAGCCTTTCGCTAAGGCTGTTCTTGTGGAATTGGCAAAGGGATATTTGAAAGCCCATAGAGGTCTATGGTGAAAAAGGAAATATCTTCCGTTCAAAACTGGAAAGAAGCTTTCTGAGAAACTGCTCTCTGTTCTGTTAATTCATCTCACAGAGTTACATCTTTCCCTTCAAGAAGCCTTTCGCTACGGTTGTTCTTGTGGAGTTGGCAAAGGAATATTTGGAAGCCCATAGAGGGCTATGGAGAAAAAGGAAATATCTTCCGTTCAAAACTGGAAAGAAGCTTTCTGAGAAACTGCTCTGTGTTCTGTTAATTCATCTCACAGAGTTACATCTTTAACTTCAAGAAGCCTTTCGCTAAGGCTGTTTTTGTGGAATTGGCAAAGGGATATTTGGAAGCCCATAGAGGGCTATGGAGAAAAACGAAATATCTTCCGTTCAAAACTGGAAAGAAGCTTTCTGAGAAACTGTTCTATGTTCTGTTAATTCATCTCACAGAGTTACATCTTTCCCTTCAAGAAGCCTTTCGCTAAGGCTCTTCTTGTGGAATTGGCAAAGGGATATTTGGAAGCCCATAGAGGGCTATGGTGAAAAAGGAAATATCTTCCGTTCAAAACTGGAAAGAAGCTTTCTGAGAAACTGCTCTGTGTTCTGTTAATTCATCTCACAGAGTTACATCTTTACCTTCAAGAAGCCTTTCGCTAAGGCTGTTCTTGTGGAATTGGCAAAGGGATATTTGGAAGCCCATAGAGGGCTATGGTGAAAAAGGAAATATCTTCCGTTCAAAACTGGAAAGAAGCTTTCTGAGAAACTGCTCTGTGTTCTGTTAATTCATCTCACAGAGTTACATCTTTCCCTTCAAGAAGTCTTTCGCTAAGGCTGTTCTTGTGGAATTGGCAAAGGGATATTTGGAAGCCTATAGAGGGCTATGGTGAAAAAGGAAATATCTTCCGTTCAAAACTGGAAAGAAGCTTTCTGAGAAACTGCTCTGTGTTCTGTTAATTCATCTCACAGAGTTACATCTTTAACTTCAAGAAGCCTTTCGCTAAGGCTGTTCTTGTGGAACTGGCAAAGGGATATTTGGAAGCCCATAGAGGGCTATGGTGAAAAAGGAAATATCTTCCGTTCAAAACTGGAAAGAAGCTTTCTGAGAAACTGCTCTGTGTTCTGCTTATTCATCTCACAGAGTTACATCTTTCCCTTCAAGAAGCCTTTCGCTAAGGCTGTTCTTGTGAAATTGGCAAAGGGATATTTGAAAGCCCATAGAGGGCTATGGTGAAAAAGGAAATATTTTCCGTTCAAAACTGGAAAGAAGCTTTCTGAGAAACTGGTCTGTGTTCTGATAATTCATCTCACAGAGTTACATCTTTCCCTTCAAGAAGCCTTTCGCTAAGGTTGTTCTTGTGGAATTGGCAAAGGGATATTTGGAAGCCCATAGAGGGCTATGGTGAAAAAGGAAATATCTTCCGTTCAAAACTGGAAAGAAGCTTTCTGAGAAACTGTTGTATGTTCTGTTAATTCATCTCACAGAGTTACATCTTTCCCTTCAAGAAGCCTTTCGCTAAGGCTGTTCTTGTGGAATTGGCAAAGGAATATTTGGAAGCCCATAGAGGGCTATGGTGAAAAAGGAAATATCTTCCGTTCAAAACTGGAGAGAAGCTTTCTGAGAAACTGTTCTATGTTCTGTTAATTCATCTCACAGAGTTACATCTTTCCCTTCAAGAAGCCTTTCGCTAAGGCTCTTCTTGTGGAATTGGCAAAGGGATATTTGGAAGCCCATAGAGGGCTATGGTGAAAAACGAAATATCTTCCGTTCAAAACTGGAAAGAAGCTTTCTGAGAAACTGCTCTGTGTTCTGTTAATTCATCTCACAGAGTTACATCTTTACCTTCAAGAAGCCTTTCGCTAAGGCTGTTCTTGTGGAATTTGCAAAGGGATATTTGGAAGCCCATAGAGGGCTATGGTGAAAAAGGAAATATCTTCCGTTCAAAACTGGAAAGAAGCTTTCTGAGAAACTGCTCTGTGTTCTGTTAATTCATCTCACAGAGTTACATCTTTCCCTTCAAGAAGTCTTTCGCTAAGGCTGTTCTTGTGGAATTGGCAAAGGGATATTTGGAAGCCTATAGAGGGCTATGGTGAAAAAGGAAATATCTTCCGTTCAAAACTGGAAAGAAGCTTTCTGAGAAACTGCTCTGTGTTCTGTTAATTCATCTCACAGAGTTACATCTTTAACTTCAAGAAGCCTTTCGCTAAGGCTGTTCTTGTGGAACTGGCAAAGGGATATTTGGAAGCCCATAGAGGGCTATGGTGAAAAAGGAAATATCTTCCGTTCAAAACTGGAAAGAAGCTTTCTGAGAAACTGCTCTGTGTTCTGTTAATTCATCTCACAGAGTTACATCTTTCCCTTCAAGAAGCCTTTCGCTAAGGCTGTTCTTGTGGAATTGGCAAAGGGATATTTGAAAGCCCATAGAGGGCTATGGTGAAAAAGGAAATATCTTCCGTTCAAAACTGGAAAGAAGCTTTCTGAGAAACTGCTCTGTGTTCTGTTAATTCATCTCACAGAGTTACGTCTTTCCCTTCAAGAAGCCTTTCGCTAAGGCTGTTCTTGTGGAATTGGCAAAGGGATATTTGGAAGCCCATAGAGGGCTATGGTGAAAAAGGAAATATCTTCCGTTCAAAACTGGAGAGAAGCTTTCTGAGAAACTGTTCCATGTTCTGTTAATTCATCTCACAGAGTTACATCTTTCCCTTCAAGAAGCCTTTCGCTAAGGTTGTTTTTGTGGAATTGGCAAAGGGATATTTGGAAGCCCATAGAGGGCTATGGTGAAAAAGGAAATATCTTCCGTTCAAAACTGGAAAGAAGCTTTCTGAGAAACTGCTCTGTGTTCTGTTAATTCATCTCACAGAGTTACATCTTTAACTTCAAGAAGCCTTTCGCTAAGGCTGTTCTTGTGGAATGGGCAAAGGGATATTTGGAAGCCCATAGAGGGCTATGGTGAAAAAGGAAATAACTTCCGTTCAAACCTGGAAAGAAGCTTTCTGAGAAACTGCTCTGTGTTCTGTTAATTCATCTCACAGAGTTACATCTTTCCCTTCAAGAAGCCTTTCGCTAAGGCTGTTCTTGTGGAATTGGCAAAGGGATATTTGGAAGCCCATAGAGGGCTATGGTGAAAAAGGAAATATCTTCCGTTCAAAACTGGAAAGAAGCTTTCTGAGAAACTGCTCTGTGTTCTGTTAATTCATCTCACAGAGTTACATCTTTCCCTTCAAGAAGCCTTTCGCTAAGGCTGTTCTTGTGGAATTGGCAAAGGGATATTTGGAAGCCCATAGAGGGCTATGGTGAAAAAGGAAATATCTTCCGTTCAAACCTGGAAAGAAGCTTTCTGAGAAACTGCTCTGTGTTCTGTTAATTCATCTCACAGAGTTACATCTTTAACTTCAAGAAGCCTTTCGCTAAGGCTGTTCTTGTGGAACTGGCAAAGGGATATTTGGAAGCCCATAGAGGGCTATGGTGAAAAAGGAAATATCTTCCGTTCAAAACTGGAAAGAAGCTTTCTGAGAAACTGCTCTGTGTTCTGTTAATTCATCTCACAGAGTTACATCTTTCCCTTCAAGAAGCCTTTCGCTAAGGCTGTTCTTGTGGAATTGGCAAAGGGATATTTGAAAGCCCATAGAGGTCTATGGTGAAAAAGGAAATATCTTCCGTTCAAAACTGGAAAGAAGCTTTCTGAGAAACTGCTCTCTGTTCTGTTAATTCATCTCACAGAGTTACATCTTTCCCTTCAAGAAGCCTTTCGCTACGGTTGTTCTTGTGGAGTTGGCAAAGGAATATTTGGAAGCCCATAGAGGGCTATGGAGAAAAAGGAAATATCTTCCGTTCAAAACTGGAAAGAAGCTTTCTGAGAAACTGCTCTGTGTTCTGTTAATTCATCTCACAGAGTTACATCTTTAACTTCAAGAAGCCTTTCGCTAAGGCTGTTTTTGTGGAATTGGCAAAGGGATATTTGGAAGCCCATAGAGGGCTATGGAGAAAAACGAAATATCTTCCGTTCAAAACTGGAAAGAAGCTTTCTGAGAAACTGTTCTATGTTCTGTTAATTCATCTCACAGAGTTACATCTTTCCCTTCAAGAAGCCTTTCGCTAAGGCTGTTGTTGTGGAATTGGCAAAGGGATATTTGGAAGCCCATAGAGGGCTATGGTAAAAAAGTAAATATCTTCCGTTCAAAACTGGAAAGAAGCTTTCTGAGAAACTGCTCTGTGTTCTGTTAATTCATCTCACAGAGTTACATCTTTAACTTCAAGAAGCCTTTCGCTAAGGCTGTTCTTGTGGAATTGGCAAAGGGATATTTGGAAGCCCATAGAGGGCTATGGAGAAAAAGGAAATATCTTCCGTTCAAAACTGGAAAGAAGCTTTCTGAGAAACTGTTCTATGTTCTGTTAATTCATCTCACAGAGTTACATCTTTCCCTTCAAGAAGCCTTTCGCTAAGGCTGTTGTTGTGGAATTGGCAAAGGGATATTTGGAAGCCCATAGAGGGCTATGGAGAAAAAGGAAATATCTTCCGTTCAAAACTGGAAAGAAGCTTTCTGAGAAACTGTTCTATGTTCTGTTAATTCATCTCACAGAGTTACATCTTTCCCTTCAAGAAGCCTTTCGCTAAGGCTGTTGTTGTGGAATTGGCAAAGGGATATTTGGAAGCCCATAGAGGGCTATGGTGAAAAAGGAAATATCTTTCGTTCAAAACTGGAAAGAAGCTTTCTGAGAAACTGCTCTGTGTTCTGTTAATTCATCTCACAGAGTTACGTCTTTAACTTCAAGAAGCCTTTCACTAAGGCTGTTCTTGTGGAATTGGCAAAGGGATATTTGGAAGCCCATAGAGGGCTACGGTGAAAAAGGAAATATCTTCCGTTCAAAACTGGAAAGAAGCTTTCTGAGAAACTGCTCTGTGTTCTGTTAATTCATCTCACAGAGTTACATCTTTCCCTTCAAGAAGCCTTTCGCTAAGGCTGTTCTTGTGGAATTGGCAAAGGGATATTTGGAAGCCCATAGAGGGCTATGGTGAAAAAGGAAATATCTTCCGTTCAAAACTGGAAAGAAGCTTTCTGAGAAACTGCTCTGTGTTCTGTTAATTCATCTCACAGAGTTACATCTTTCCCTTCAAGAAGCCTTTCGCTAAGGCTGTTCTTGTGGAATTGGCAAAGGGATATTTGGAAGCCCATAGAGGGCTATGGTGAAAAAGGAAATATCTTCCGTTCAAAACTGGAAAGAAGCTTTCTGAGAAACTGCTCTGTGTTCTGTTAATTCATCTCACAGAGTTACATCTTTCCTTTCAAGAAGCCTTTCGCTAACGCTGTTCTTGTGGAATTGGCAAAGGGATATTTGGAAGCCCATAGAGGGCTATGGTGAAAAAGGAAATATCTTCCGTTCAAAACTGGAAAGAAGCTTTCTGAGAAACTGCTCTGTGTTCTGTTAATTCATCTCACAGAGATACATCTTTCCCTTCAAGAAGCCTTTCGCTAAGGTTGCTCTTGTGGAATTGGCAAAGGGATATTTGGAAGCCCATAGAGGGCTACGGTGAAAAAGGAAATATCTTCCGTTCAAAACTGGAAAGAAGCTTTCTGAGAAACTGCTCTGTGTTCTGTTAATTCATCTCACAGAGTTACATCTTTCCCTTCAAGAAGCCTTTCGCTAAGGCTGTTCTTGTGGAATTGGCAAAGGGATATTTGGAAGCCCATAGAGGGCTATGGTGAAAAAGGAAATATCTTCCGTTCAAAACTGGAGAGAAGCTTTCTGAGAAACTGTTCTATGTTCTGTTAATTCATCTCACAGAGTTACATCTTTCCCTTCAAGAAGCCTTTCGCTAAGGCTCTTCTTGTGGAATTGGCAAAGGGATATTTGGAAGCCCGTAGAGGGCTATGGTGAAAAAGGAAATATCTTCCGTTCAAAACTGGAAAGAAGCTTTCTGAGAAACTGCTCTGTGTTCTGTTAATTCATCTCACAGAGTTACATCTTTACCTTCAAGAAGCCTTTCGCTAAGGCTGTTCTTGTGGAATTGGCAAAGGGATATTTGGAAGCCCATAGAGGGCTATGGTGAAAAAGGAAATATCTTCCGTTCAAAACTGGAAAGAAGCTTTCTGAGAAACTGCTCTGTGTTCTGTTAATTCATCTCACAGAGTTACATCTTTCCCTTCAAGAAGCCTTTCGCTAAGGCTGTTCTTGTGGAATTGGCAAAGGGATATTTGGAAGCCCATAGAGGGCTATGGTGAAAAAGGAAATATCTTCCGTTCAAAACTGGAGAGAAGCTTTCTGAGAAACTGTTCTATGTTCTGTTAATTCATCTCACAGAGTTACATCTTTCCCTTCAAGAAGCCTTTCGCTAAGGCTCTTCTTGTGGAATTGGCAAAGGGATATTTGGAAGCCCATAGAGGGCTATGGTGAAAAAGGAAATATCTTCCGTTCAAAACTGGAAAGAAGCTTTCTGAGAAACTGCTCTGTGTTCTGTTAATTCATCTCACAGAGTTACATCTTTACCTTCAAGAAGCCTTTCGCTAAGGCTGTTCTTGTGGAATTGGCAAAGGGATATTTGGAAGCCCATAGAGGGCTATGGTGAAAAAGGAAATATCTTCCGTTCAAAACTGGAAAGAAGCTTTCTGAGAAACTGCTCTGTGTTCTGTTAATTCATCTCACAGAGTTACATCTTTCCCTTCAAGAAGTCTTTCGATAAGGCTGTTCTTGTGGAATTGGCAAAGGGATATTTGGAAGCCTATAGAGGGCTATGGTGAAAAAGGAAATATCTTCCGTTCAAAACTGGAAAGAAGCTTTCTGAGAAACTGCTCTGTGTTCTGTTAATTCATCTCACAGAGTTACATCTTTAACTTCAAGAAGCCTTTCGCTAAGGCTGTTCTTGTGGAACTGGCAAAGGGATATTTGGAAGCCCATAGAGGGCTATGGTGAAAAAGGAAATATCTTCCGTTCAAAACTGGAAAGAAGCTTTCTGAGAAACTGCTCTGTGTTCTGTTAATTCATCTCACAGAGTTACATCTTTCCCTTCAAGAAGCCTTTCGCTAAGGCTGTTCTTGTGGAATTGGCAAAGGGATATTTGAAAGCCCATAGAGGGCTATGGTGAAAAAGGAAATATCTTCCGTTCAAAACTGGAAAGAAGCTTTCTGAGAAACTGCTCTGTGTTCTGTTAATTCATCTCACAGAGTTACATCTTTCCCTTCAAGAAGCCTTTCGCTAAGGCTGTTCTTGTGGAATTGGCAAAGGGATATTTGGAAGCCCATAGAGGGCTATGGAGAAAAAGGAAATATCTTCCGTTCAAAACTGGAAAGAAGCTTTCTGAGAAACTGTTCTATGTTCTGTTAATTCATCTCACAGAGTTACATCTTTCCCTTCAAGAAGCCTTTCGCTAAGGCTGTTGTTGTGGAATTGGCAAAGGGATATTTGGAAGCCCATAGAGGGCTATGGTGAAAAAGGAAATATCTTTCGTTCAAAACTGGAAAGAAGCTTTCTGAGAAACTGCTCTGTGTTCTGTTAATTCATCTCACAGAGTTACGTCTTTAACTTCAAGAAGCCTTTCGCTAAGGCTGTTCTTGTGGAATTGGCAAAGGGATATTTGGAAGCCCATAGAGGGCTACGGTGAAAAAGGAAATATCTTCCGTTCAAAACTGGAAAGAAGCTTTCTGAGAAACTGCTCTGTGTTCTGTTAATTCATCTCACAGAGTTACATCTTTCCCTTCAAGAAGCCTTTCGCTAAGGCTGTTCTTGTGGAATTGGCAAAGGGATATTTGGAAGCCCATAGAGGGCTATGGTGAAAAAGGAAATATCTTCCGTTCAAAACTGGAAAGAAACTTTCTGAGAAACTGCTCTGTGTTCTGTTAATTCATCTCACAGAGTTACATCTTTCCCTTCAAGAAGCCTTTCGCTAAGGCTGTTCTTGTGGAATTGGCAAAGGGATATTTGGAAGCCCATAGAGGGCTATGGTGAAAAAGGAAATATCTTCCGTTCAAAACTGGAAAGAAGCTTTCTGAGAAACTGCTCTGTGTTCTGTTAATTCATCTCACAGAGTTACATCTTTCCTTTCAAGAAGCCTTTCGCTAACGCTGTTCTTGTGGAATTGGCAAAGGGATATTTGGAAGCCCATAGAGGGCTATGGTGAAAAAGGAAATATCTTCCGTTCAAAACTGGAAAGAAGCTTTCTGAGAAACTGCTCTGTGTTCTGTTAATTCATCTCACAGAGATACATCTTTCCCTTCAAGAAGCCTTTCGCTAAGGTTGCTCTTGTGGAATTGGCAAAGGGATATTTGGAAGCCCATAGAGGGCTACGGTGAAAAAGGAAATATCTTCCGTTCAAAACTGGAAAGAAGCTTTCTGAGAAACTGCTCTGTGTTCTGTTAATTCATCTCACAGAGTTACATCTTTCCCTTCAAGAAGCCTTTCGCTAAGGCTGTTCTTGTGGAATTGGCAAAGGGATATTTGGAAGCCCATAGAGGGCTATGGTGAAAAAGGAAATATCTTCCGTTCAAAACTGGAGAGAAGCTTTCTGAGAAACTGTTCTATGTTCTGTTAATTCATCTCACAGAGTTACATCTTTCCCTTCAAGAAGCCTTTCGCTAAGGCTGTTCTTGTGGAATTGGCAAAGGGATATTTGGAAGCCCATAGAGGGCTATGGTGAAAAAGGAAATATCTTCCGTTCAAAACTGGAAAGAAGCTTTCTGAGAAACTGCTCTGTGTTCTGTTAATTCATCTCACAGAGTTACATCTTTCCCTTCAAGAAGCCTTTCGCTAAGGCTGTTCTTGTGGAATTGGCAAAGGGATATTTGGAAGCCCATAGAGGGCTATGGTGAAAAAGGAAATATCTTCCGTTCAAAACTGGAAAGAAGCTTTCTGAGAAACTGCTCTGTGTTCTGTTAATTCATCTCACAGAGTTACATCTTTCCCTTCAAGAAGTCTTTCGCTAAGGCTGTTCTTGTGGAATTGGCAAAGGGATATTTGGAAGCCTATAGAGGGCTATGGTGAAAAAGGAAATATCTTCCGTTCAAAACTGGAAAGAAGCTTTCTGAGAAACTGCTCTGTGTTCTGTTAATTCATCTCACAGAGTTACATCTTTAACTTCAAGAAGCCTTTCGCTAAGGCTGTTCTTGTGGAACTGGCAAAGGGATATTTGGAAGCTCATAGAGGGCTATGGTGAAAAAGGAAATATCTTCCGTTCAAAACTGGAAAGAAGCTTTCTGAGAAACTGCTCTGTGTTCTGCTTATTCATCTCACAGAGTTACATCTTTCCCTTCAAGAAGCCTTTCGCTAAGGCTGTTCTTGTGAAATTGGCAAAGGGATATTTGAAAGCCCATAGAGGGCTATGGTGAAAAAGGAAATATTTTCCGTTCAAAACTGGAAAGAAGCTTTCTGAGAAACTGGTCTGTGTTCTGATAATTCATCTCACAGAGTTACATCTTTCCCTTCAAGAAGCCTTTCGCTAAGGTTGTTCTTGTGGAATTGGCAAAGGGATATTTGGAAGCCCATAGAGGGCTATGGTGAAAAAGGAAATATCTTCCGTTCAAAACTGGAAAGAAGCTTTCTGAGAAACTGTTGTATGTTCTGTTAATTCATCTCACAGAGTTACATCTTTCCCTTCAAGAAGCCTTTCGCTAAGGCTGTTCTTGTGGAATTGGCAAAGGGATATTTGGAAGCCCATAGAGGGCTATGGTGAAAAAGGAAATATCTTCCGTTCAAAACTGGAGAGAAGCTTTCTGAGAAACTGTTCTATGTTCTGTTAATTCATCTCACAGAGTTACATCTTTCCCTTCAAGAAGCCTTTCGCTAAGGCTCTTCTTGTGGAATTGGCAAAGGGATATTTGGAAGCCCATAGAGGGCTATGGTGAAAAACGAAATATCTTCCGTTCAAAACTGGAAAGAAGCTTTCTGAGAAACTGCTCTGTGTTCTGTTAATTCATCTCACAGAGTTACATCTTTACCTTCAAGAAGCCTTTCGCTAAGGCTGTTCTTGTGGAATTTGCAAAGGGATATTTGGAAGCCCATAGAGGGCTATGGTGAAAAAGGAAATATCTTCCGTTCAAAACTGGAAAGAAGCTTTCTGAGAAACTGCTCTGTGTTCTGTTAATTCATCTCACAGAGTTACATCTTTCCCTTCAAGAAGCCTTTCGCTAAGGCTGTTCTTGTGGAATTGGCAAAGGGATATTTGGAAGCCCATAGAGGGCTATGGTGAAAAAGGAAATATCTTCCGTTCAAAACTGGAGAGAAGCTTTCTGAGAAACTGTTCCATGTTCTGTTAATTCATCTCACAGAGTTACATCTTTCCCTTCAAGAAGCCTTTCGCTAAGGTTGTTTTTGTGGAATTGGCAAAGGGATATTTGGAAGCCCATAGAGGGCTATGGTGAAAAAGGAAATATCTTCCGTTCAAAACTGGAAAGAAGCTTTCTGAGAAACTGCTCTGTGTTCTGTTAATTCATCTCACAGAGTTACATCTTTAACTTCAAGAAGCCTTTCGCTAAGGCTGTTCTTGTGGAATGGGCAAAGGGATATTTGGAAGCCCATAGAGGGCTATGGTGAAAAAGGAAATAACTTCCGTTCAAACCTTGAAAGAAGCTTTCTGAGAAACTGCTCTGTGTTCTGTTAATTCATCTCACAGAGTTACATCTTTCCCTTCAAGAAGCCTTTCGCTAAGGCTGTTCTTGTGGAATTGGCAAAGGGATATTTGGAAGCCCATAGAGGGCTATGGTGAAAAAGGAAATATCTTCCGTTCAAAACTGGAAAGAAGCTTTCTGAGAAACTGCTCTGTGTTCTGTTAATTCATCTCACAGAGTTACATCTTTCCCTTCAAGAAGCCTTTCGCTAAGGCTGTTCTTGTGGAATTGGCAAAGGGATATTTGGAAGCCCATAGAGGGCTATGGTGAAAAAGGAAATATCTTCCGTTCAAACCTGGAAAGAAGCTTTCTGAGAAACTGCTCTGTTTTCTGTTAATTCATCTCACAGAGTTACATCTTTAACTTCAAGAAGCCTTTCGCTAAGGCTGTTCTTGTGGAACTGGCAAAGGGATATTTGGAAGCCCATAGAGGGCTATGGAGAAAAAGGAAATATCTTCCGTTCAAAACTGGAAAGAAGCTTTCTGAGAAACTGCTCTGTGTTCTGTTAATTCATCTCACAGAGTTACATCTTTAACTTCAAGAAGCCTTTCGCTAAGGCTGTTTTTGTGGAATTGGCAAAGGGATATTTGGAAGCCCATAGAGGGCTATGGAGAAAAACGAAATATCTTCCGTTCAAAACTGGAAAGAAGCTTTCTGAGAAACTGTTCTATGTTCTGTTAATTCATCTCACAGAGTTACATCTTTCCCTTCAAGAAGCCTTTCGCTAAGGCTGTTGTTGTGGAATTGGCAAAGGGATATTTGGAAGCCCATAGAGGGCTATGGTGAAAAAGGAAATATCTTTCGTTCAAAACTGGAAAGAAGCTTTCTGAGAAACTGCTCTGTGTTCTGTTAATTCATCTCACAGAGTTACATCTTTAACTTCAAGAAGCCTTTCGCTAAGGCTGTTCTTGTGGAATTGGCAAAGGGATATTTGAAAGCCCATAGAGGGCTATGGTGAAAAAGGAAATATCTTCCGTTCAAAACTGGAAAGAAGCTTTCTGAGAAACTGCTCTGTGTTCTGTTAATTCATCTAACAGAGTTACATCTTTAACTTCAAGAAGCCTTTCGCTAAGGCTGTTCTTGTGGAATTGGCAAAGGGATATTTGGAAGCCCATAGAGGGCTATGGTGAAAAAGGAAATATCTTCCGTTCAAAACTGGAAAGAAGCTTTCTGAGAAACTGCTCTGTGTTCTGTTAATTCATCTCACAGAGTTACATCTTTCCCTTCAAGAAGCCTTTCGCTAAGCCTGTTCTTGTGGAATTTTCAAAGGGATATTTGGAAGCCCATAGAGGGCTATGGTGAAAAAGGAAATATCTTCCGTTCAAAACTGGAAAGAAGCTTTCTGAGAAACTGCTCTGTGTTCTGTTAATTCATCTCACAGAGTTACATCTTTCCCTTCAAGAAGCCTTTCGCTAAGGCTGTTCTTGTGGAATTGGCAAAGGGATATTTGGAAGCCCATAGAGGGTTATGGTGAAAAAGGAAATATCTTCCGTTCAAAACTGGAAAGAAGCTTTCTGAGAAACTGCTCTGTGTTCTGTTAATTCATCTCACAGAGTTACATCTTTAACTTCAAGAAGCCTTTCGCTAAGGCTGTTCTTGTGGAATTGGCAAAGGGATATTTGGAAGCCCATAGAGGGCTATGGAGAAAAAGGAAATATCTTCCGTTCAAAACTGGAAAGAAGCTTTCTGAGAAACTGTTCTATGTTCTGTTAATTCATCTCACAGAGTTACATCTTTCCCTTCAAGAAGCCTTTCGCTAAGGCTGTTCTTGTGGAATTGGCAAAGGGATATTTGGAAGCCCATAGAGGGCTATGGTGAAAAAGGAAATATCTTTCGTTCAAAACTGGAAAGAAGCTTTCTGAGAAACTGCTCTGTGTTCTGTTAATTCATCTCACAGAGTTACATCTTTAACTTCAAGAAGCCTTTCGCTAAGGCTGTTCTTGTGGAATTGGCAAAGGGATATTTGGAAGCCCATAGAGGGCTATGGTGAAAAAGGAAATATCTTCCGTTCAAAACTGGAAAGAAGCTTTCTGAGAAACTGCTCTGTGTTCTGTTAATTCATCTCACAGAGTTACATCTTTAACTTCAAGAAGCCTTTCTCTAAGGCTGTTGTTGTGGAATTGGCAAAGGGATATTTGGAAGCCCATAGAGGGCTATGGAGAAAAAGGAAATATCTTCCGTTCAAAACTGGAAAGAAGCTTTCTGAGAAACTGTTCTATGTTCGGTTAATTCATCTCACAGAGTTACATCTTTCCCTTCAAGAAGCCTTTCGCTAAGCCTGTTCTTGTGGAATTGGCAAAGGGATATTTGGAAGCCCATAGAGGGCTATGGTGAAAAAGGAAATATCTTTCGTTCAAAACTGGAAAGAAGCTTTCTGAGAAACTGCTCTGTGTTCTGTTAATTCATCTCACAGAGTTACATCTTTAACTTCAAGAAGCCTTTCGCTAAGGCTGTTCTTGTGGAATTGGCAAAGGGATATTTGGAAGCCCATAGAGGGCTATGGTGAAAAAGGAAATATCTTCCGTTCAAAACTGGAAAGAAGCTTTCTGAGAAACTGCTCTGTGTTCTGTTAATTCATCTCACAGAGTTACATCTTTAACTTCAAGAAGCCTTTCTCTAAGGCTGTTGTTGTGGAATTGGCAAAGGGATATTTGGAAGCCCATAGAGGGCTATGGTGAAAAAGGAAATATCTTCCGTTCAAAACTGGAAAGAAGCTTTCTGAGAAACTGCTCTGTGTTCTGTTAATTCATCTCACAGAGTTACATCTTTCCCTTCAAGAAGCCTTTCGCTAAGGCTGTTCTTGTGGAATTGGCAAAGGGATATTTGGAAGCCCATAGAGGGCTATGGTGAAAAAGGAAATATCTTCCGTTCAAAACTGGAAAGAAGCTTTCTGAGAAACTGCTCTGTGTTCTGTTAATTCATCTCACAGAGTTACATCTTTCCCTTCAAGAAGCCTTTCGCTAAGGCTGTTCTTCTGGCATTGGCAAAGGGATATTTGGAAGCCCATAGAGGGCTAGGGTGAAAAAGGAAATATCTTCCGTTCAAAACTGGAAAGAAGCTTTCTGAGAAACTGCTCTGTGTTCTGTTAATTCATCTCACAGACTTACATCTTTAACTTCAAGAAGCCTTTCGCTAAGGCTGTTCTTGTGGAATTGGCAAAGGGATATTTGGAAGCCCATAGAGGGCTATGGAGAAAAAGGAAATATCTTCCGTTCAAAACTGGAAAGAAGCTTTCTGAGAAACTGTTCTATGTTCTGTTAATTCATCTCACAGAGTTACATCTTTCCCTTCAAGAAGCCTTTCGCTAAGGCTGTTGTTGTGGAATTGGCAAAGGGATATTTGGAAGCCCATGGAGGGCTATGGTGAAAAAGGAAATATCTTTCGTTCAAAACTGGAAAGAAGCTTTCTGAGAAACTGCTCTGTGTTCTGTTAATTCATCTCGCAGAGTTACATCTTTAACTTCAAGAAGCCTTTCGCTAAGGCTGTTCTTGTGGAATTGGCAAAGGGATATTTGGAAGCCCATAGAGGGCTATGGTGAAAAAGGAAATATCTTCCGTTCAAAACTGGAAAGAAGCTTTCTGAGAAACTGCTCTGTGTTCTGTTAATTCATCTCACAGAGTTACATCTTTAACTTCAAGAAGCCTTTCTCTAAGGCTGTTGTTGTGGAATTGGCAAAGGGATATTTGGAAGCCCATAGAGGGCTATGGTTAAAAAGTAAATATCTTCCGTTCAAAACTGGAAAGAAGCTTTCTGAGAAACTGCTCTGTGTTCTGTTAATTCATCTCACAGAGTTACATCTTTCCCTTCAAGAAGCCTTTCGCTAAGGCTGTTCTTGTGGAATTGGCAAAGGGATATTTGGAAGCCCATAGAGGGCTATGGTGAAAAAGGAAATATCTTCCGTTCAAAACTGGAAAGAAGCTTTCTGAGAAACTGCTCTGTGTTCTCTTAATTCATCTCACAGAGTTAAATCTTTCCCTTCAAGAAGCCTTTCGCTAAGGCTGTTCTTGTGGAATTGGCAAAGGGATATTTGGAAGCCCATAGAGGGCTATGGTGAAAAAGGAAATATCTTCCGTTCAAAACTGGAAAGAAGCTTTCTGAGAAACTGCTCTGGGTTCTGTTAATTCATCTCACAGAGTTACAACTTTCCCTTCAAGAAGTCTTTCGCTAAGGCTGTTCTTGTGGAATTGGCAAAGGTTTATTTGGAAGCCCATAGAGGGCTATGGTGAAAAAGGAAATATCTTCCGTTCAAAACTGGAAAGAAGCTTTCTGAGAAACTGCTCTGTGTTCTGTTAATTCATCTCACAGAGTTACATCTTTCCCTTCAAGAAGCCTTTCGCTAAGGCTGTTCTTGTGGAATTAGCAAAGGGATATTTGAAAGCCGATAGAGGGCTATGGTGAAAAAGGAAATATCTTCCGTTCAAAACTGGAAAGAAGCTTTCTGAGAAACTGCTCTGTGTTCTGTTAATTCATCTCACAGAGTTACATCTTTAACTTCAAGAAGCCTTTCGCTAAGGCTGTTCTTGTGGAATTGGCAAAGGGATATTTGGAAGCCCATAGAGGGCTATGGAGAAAAAGGAAATATCTTCCGTTCAAAACTGGAAAGAAGCTTTCTGAGAAACTGTTCTATGTTCTGTTAATTCATCTCACAGAGTTACATCTTTCCCTTCAAGAAGCCTTTCGCTAAGGCTCTTCTTGTGGAATTGGCAAAGGGATATTTGGAAGCCCATAGAGGGCTATGGTGAAAAAGGAAATATCTTCCGTTCAAAACTGGAAAGAAGCTATCTGAGAAACTGCTCTGTGTTCTGTAAATTCATCTCACAGAGTTACATCTTTACCTTCAAGAAGCCTTTCGCTAAGGCTGTTCTTGTGGAATTGGCAAAGGGATATTTGGAAGCCCATAGAGGGCTATGGTGAAAAAGGAAATATCTTCCGTTCAAAACTGGAAAGAAGCTTTCTGAGAAACTGCTCTGTGTTCTGTTAATTCATCTCACAGAGTTACATCTTTAAATTCAAGAAGTCTTTCGCTAAGGCTGTTCTTGTGGAATTGGCAAAGGGATATTTGGAAGCCCTTAGAGGGCTATGGTGAAAAAGGAAATATCTTCCGTTCAAAACTGGAAAGAAGCTTTCTGAGAAACTGCTCTGTGTTCTGTTAATTCATCTCACAGAGTTACATCTTTAACTTCAAGAAGCCTTTCGCTAAGGCTGTTCTTGTGGAATTGGCAAAGGGATATTTGGAAGCCCATAGAGGGCTATGGTGAAAAAGGAAATATCTTCCGTTCAAAACTGGAAAGAAGCTTTCTGAGAAACTGCTCTGTGTTCTGTTAATTCATCTCACAGAGTTACAACTTTCCCTTCAAGAAGTCTTTCGCTAAGGCTGTTCTTGTGGAATTGGCAAAGGGATATTTGGAAGCCCATACAGGGCTATGGTGAAAAAGGAAATATCTTCTGTTCAAAACTGGAAAGAAGCTTTCTGAGAAACTGCTCTGTGTTCTGTTAATTCATCTCACAGAGTTACATCTTTAAATTCAAGAAGCCTTTCGCTAAGGCTGTTCTTGTGGAATTGGCAAAGGGATATTTGGAAGCCCATAGAGGGCTATGGAGAAAAAGGAAATATCTTCCGTTCAAAACTGGAAAGAAGCTTTCTGAGAAACTGTTCTATGTTCTGTTAATTCATCTCACAGAGTTACATCTTTCCCTTCAAGAATCCTTTCGCTAAGGCTGTTCTTGTGGAATTGGCAAAGGGATATTTGGAGGCCCATAGAGGGCTATGGTGAAAAAGGAAATATCTTCCGTTCAAAACTGGAAAGAAGCTTTCTGAGAAACTGCTCTGTGTTCTGTTAATTCATCTCACAGAGTTACATCTTTCCCTTCAAGAAGCCTTTCGCTAAGGCTCTTCTTGTGGAATTGGCAAAGGGATATTTGGAAGCCCATAGAGGGCTATGGAGAAAAAGGAAATATCTTCCGTTCAAAACTGGAAAGAAGCTTTCTGAGAAACTGTTCTATGTTCTGTTAATTCATCTCACAGAGTTACATCTTTCCCTTCAAGAAGCCTTTCGCTAAGGCTGTTCTTGTGGAATTGGCAAAGGGATATTTGGAAGCCCATAGAGGGCTATGGTGAAAAAGGAAATATCTTTCGTTCAAAACTGGAAAGAAGCTTTCTGAGAAACTGCTCTGTGTTCTGTTAATTCATCTCACAGAGTTACATCTTTCCCTTCAAGAAGCCTTTCGCTAAGCCTGTTCTTGTGGAAATGGCAAAGGGATATTTCGAAGCCCATAGAGGGCTATGGTGAAAAAGGAAATATCTTCCGTTCAAAACTGGAAAGAAGCTTTCTGAGAAACTGCTCTGTGTTCTGTTAATTCATCTCACAGAGTTACATCTTTACCTTCAAGAAGCCTTTCGCTAAGGCTGTTCTTGTGGAATTGGCAAAGGGATATTTGGAAGCCCATAGAGGGCTATGGTGAAAAAGGAAATATCTTCCGTTCAAAACTGGAAAGAAGCTTTCTGAGAAACTGCTCTGTGTTCTGTTAATTCATCTCACAGAGTTACATCTTTCCCTTCAAGAAGTCTTTCGCTAAGGCTGTTCTTGTGGAATTGGCAAAGGGATATTTGGAAGCCCATAGAGGGCTATGGTGAAAAAGGAAATATCTTCCGTTCAAAACTGGAAAGAAGCTTTCTGAGAAACTGCTCTGTGTTCTGTTAATTCATCTCACAGAGTTACATCTTTAACTTCAAGAAGCCTTTCGCTAAGGCTGTTCTTGTGGAACTGGCAAAGGGATATTTGGAAGCCCATAGAGGGCTATGGTGAAAAAGGAAATATCTTCCGTTCAAAACTGGAAAGAAGCTTTCTGAGAAACTGCTCTGTGTTCTGTTAATTCATCTCACAGAGTTACATATTTCCCTTCAAGAAGCCTTTCGCTAAGGCTGTTCTTGTGGAATTGGCAAAGGGATATTTGGAAGCCCATAGAGGGCTATGGTGAAAAAGGAAATATCTTCCGTTCAAAACTGGAAAGAAGCTTTCTGAGAAACTGCTCTGTGTTCTGTTAATTCATCTCACAGAGTTACATCTTTAACTTCAAGAAGCCTTTCGCTAAGGCTGTTCTTGTGGAATTGGCAAAGGGATATTTGGAAGCCCATAGAGGGCTATGGAGAAAAAGGAAATATCTTCCGTTCAAAACTGGAAAGAAGCTTTCTGAGAAACTGTTCTATGTTCTGTTAATTCATCTCACAGAGTTACATCTTTCCCTTCAAGAAGCCTTTCGCTAAGGCTGTTGTTGTGGAATTGGCAAAGGGATATTTGGAAGCCCATAGAGGGCTATGGTGAAAAAGGAAATATCTTTCGTTCAAAACTGGAAAGAAGCTTTCTGAGAAACTGCTCTGTGTTCTGTTAATTCATCTCACAGAGTTACATCTTTCCCTTCAAGAAGCCTTTCGCTAAGTCTGTTCTTGTGGAATTGGCAAAGGGATATTTGGAAGCCCATAGAGGGCTATGGTGAAAAAGGAAATATCTTCCGTTCAAAACTGGAAAGAAGCTTTCTGAGAAACTGCTCTGTGTTTCGTTAATTCATCTCACAGAGTTACATCTTTCCCTTCAAGAAGCCTTTCGCTAAGCCTGTTCTTGTGGAATTGGCAAAGGGATATTTGGAAGCCCATAGAGGGCTATGGTGAAAAAGGAAATATCTTCCGTTCAAAACTGGAAAGAAACTTTCTGAGAAACTGCTCTGTGTTCTGTTAATTCATCTCACAGAGTTACATCTTTAACTTCAAGAAGCCTTTCGCTAAGGCTGTTCTTGTGGAATTGGCAAAGGGATATTTGGAAGCCCATAGAGGGCTATGGAGAAAAAGGAAATATCTTCCGTTCAAAACTGGAAAGAAGCTTTCTGAGAAACTGTTCTATGTTCTGTTAATTCATCTCACAGAGTTACATCTTTCCCTTCAAGAAGCCTTTCGCTAAGGCTGTTCTTGTGGAATTGGCAAAGGGATATTTGGAAGCCCATACAGGGCTATGGTGAAAAAGGAAATATCTTCCGTTCAAAACTGGAAAGAAGCTTTCTGAGAAACTGCTCTGTGTTCTGTTAATTCATCTCACAGAGTTACATCTTTCCCTTCAAGAAGCCTTTCGCTAAGGCTGTTCTTGTGGAATTGGCAAAGGGATATTTGGAGGCCCATAGAGGGCTATGGTGAAAAAGGAAATATCTTCCGTTCAAAACTGGAAAGAAGCTTTCTGAGAAACTGCTCTGAGTTCTGTTAATTCATCTCACAGAGTTACATCTTTCCCTTCAAGAAGCCTTTCGCTAAGGCTCTTCTTGTGGAATTGGCAAAGGGATATTTGGAAGCCCATAGAGGGCTATGGAGAAAAAGGGAATATCTTCCGTTCAAAACTGGAAAGAAGCTTTCTGAGAAACTGTTCTATGTTCTGTTAATTCATCTCACAGAGTTACATCTTTCCCTTCAAGAAGCCTTTCGCTAAGGCTGTTCTTGTGGAATTGGCAAAGGGATATTTGGAAGCCCATAGAGGGCTATGGTGAAAAATTAAATATCTTTCGTTCAAAACTGGAAAGAAGCTTTCTGAGAAACTGCTCTGTGTTCTGTTAATTCATCTCACAGAGTTACATCTTTCCCTTCAAGAAGCCTTTCGCTAAGCCTGTTCTTGTGGAAATGGCAAAGGGATATTTCGAAGCCCATAGAGGGCTATGGTGAAAAAGGAAATATCTTCCGTTCAAAACTGGAAAGAAGCTTTCTGAGAAACTGCTCTGTGTTCTGTTAATTCATCTCACAGAGTTACATCTTTCCCTTCAAGAAGCCTTTCGCTAAGGCTGTTCTTGTGGAATTGGCAAAGGGATATTTGGAAGCCCATAGAGGGCTATGGTGAAAAAGGAAATATCTTCCGTTCAAAACTGGAAAGAAGCTTTCTGAGAAACTGCTCTGTGTTCTGTTAATTCATCTCACAGAGTTACATCTTTCCCTTCAAGAAGTCTTTCGCTAAGACTGTTCTTGTGGAATTTCCAAAGGGATATTTGGAAGCCCATAGAGGGCTATGGTGAAAAAGGAGATATCTTCCGTTCAAAACTGGAAAGAAGCTTTCTGAGAAACTGCTCTGTGTTCTGTTAATTCATCTCACAGAGTTACATCTTTAACTTCAAGAAGCCTCTCGCTAAGGCTGTTCTTGTGGAACTGGCAAAGGGATATTTGGAAGCCCATAGAGGGCTATGGTGAAAAAGGAAATATCTTCCGTTCAAAACTGGAAAGAAGCTTTCTGAGAAACTGCTCTGTGTTCTGTTAATTCATCTCACAGAGTTACATCTTTCCCTTCAAGAAGCCTTTCGCTAAGGCTGTTCTTGTGGAATTGGCAAAGGGATATTTGGAAGCCCATAGAGGGCTATGGTGAAAAAGGAAATATCTTCCGTTCAAAACTGGAAAGAAGCTTTCTGAGAAACTGCTCTGTGTTCTGTTAATTCATCTCACAGAGTTACATCTTTAACTTCAAGAAGCCTTTCGCTAAGGCTGTTCTTGTGGAATTGGCAAAGGGATATTTGGAAGCCCATAGAGGGCTATGGAGAAAAACGAAATATCTTCCGTTCAAAACTGGAAAGAAGCTTTCTGAGAAACTGTTCTATGTTCTGTTAATTCATCTCACAGAGTTACATCTTTCCCTTCAAGAAGCCTTTCGCTAAGGCTGTTGTTGTGGAATTGGCAAAGGGATATTTGGAAGCCCATAGAGGGCTATGGTGAAAAAGGAAATATCTTTCGTTCAAAACTGGAAAGAAGCTTTCTGAGAAACTGCTCTGTGTTCTGTTAATTCATCTCACAGAGTTACATCTTTAACTTCAAGAAGCCTTTCGCTAAGGCTGTTCTTGTGGAATTGGCAAAGGGATATTTGAAAGCCCATAGAGGGCTATGGTGAAAAAGGAAATATCTTCCGTTCAAAACTGGAAAGAAGCTTTCTGAGAAACTGCTCTGTGTTCTGTTAATTCATCTCACAGAGTTACATCTTTAACTTCAAGAAGCCTTTCGCTAAGGCTGTTCTTGTGGAATAGGCAAAGGGATATTTGGAAGCCCATAGAGGGCTATGGTGAAAAAGGAAATATCTTCCGTTCAAAACTGGAAAGAAGCTTTCTGAGAAACTGCTCTATGTTCTGTTAATTCATCTCACAGAGTTACATCTTTCCCTTCAAGAAGCCTTTCGCTAAGCCTGTTCTTGTGGAATTGGCAAAGGGATATTTGGAAGCCCATAGAGGGCTATGGTGAAAAAGGAAATATCTTCCGTTCAAAACTGGAAAGAAGCTTTCGGAGAAACTGCTCTGTGTTCTGTTAATTCATCTCACAGAGTTACATCTTTCCCTTCAAGAAGCCTTTCGCTAAGGCTGTTCTTGTGGAATTGGCAGAGGGATATTTGGAAGCCCATAGAGGGTTATGGTGAAAAAGGAAATATCTTCCGTTCAAAACTGGAAAGAAGCTTTCTGAGAAACTGCTCTGTGTTCTGTTAATTCATCTCACAGAGTTACATCTTTCCCTTCAAGAAGCCTTTCGCTAAGGCTGTTCTTGTGGAATTGGCAAAGGGATATTTGGAAGCCCATAGAGGGCTATGGTGAAAAAGGAAATATCTTCCGTTCAAAACTGGAAAGAAGCTTTCTGAGAAACTGCTCTGTGTTCTGTTAATTCATCTCACAGAGTTACATCTTTAACTTCAAGAAGCCTTTCGCTAAGGCTGTTCTTGTGGAATTGGCAAAGGGATATTTGGAAGCCCATAGAGGGCTATGGTGAAAAAGGAAATATCTTCCGTTCAAAACTGGAAAGAAGCTTTCTGAGAAACTGCTCTGTGTTCTGTTAATTCATCTCACAGAGTTACATCTTTAACTTCAAGAAGCCTTTCTCTAAGGCTGTTGTTGTGGAATTGGCAAAGGGATATTTGGAAGCCCATAGAGGGCTATGGTGAAAAAGGAAATATCTTCCGTTCAAAACTGGAAAGAAGCTTTCTGAGAAACTGCTCTGTGTTCTGTTAATTCATCTCACAGAGTTACATCTTTCCCTTCAAGAAGCCTTTCGCTAAGCCTGTTCTTGTGGAAATGGCAAAGGGATATTTCGAAGCCCATAGAGGGCTATGGTGAAAAAGGAAATATCTTCCGTTCAAAACTGGAAAGAAGCTTTCTGAGAAACTGCTCTGTGTTCTGTTAATTCATCTCACAGAGTTACATCTTTAACTTCAAGAAGCCTTTCTCTAAGGCTGTTGTTGTGGAATTGGCAAAGGGATATTTGGAAGCCCATAGAGGGCTATGGTGAAAAAGGAAATATCTTCCGTTCAAAACTGGAAAGAAGCTTTCTGAGAAACTGCTCTGTGTTCTGTTAATTCATCTCACAGAGTTACATCTTTCCCTTCAAGAAGCCTTTCGCTAAGCCTGTTCTTGTGGAAATGGCAAAGGGATATTTGGAAGCCCATAGAGGGCTATGGTGAAAAAGGAAATATCTTCCGTTCAAAACTGGAAAGAAGCTTTCTGAGAAACTGCTCTGTGTTCTGTTAATTCATCTCACAGAGTTACATCTTTACCTTCAAGAAGCCTTTCGCTAAGGCTGTTCTTGTGGAATTGGCAAAGGGATATTTGGAAGCCCATAGAGGGCTATGGTGAAAAAGGAAATATCTTCCGTTCAAAACTGGAAAGAAGCTTTCTGAGAAACTGCTCTGTGTTCTGTTAATTCATCTCACAGAGTTACATCTTTCCCTTCAAGAAGTCTTTCGCTAAGACTGTTCTTGTGGAATTGCCAAAGGGATATTTGGAAGCCCATAGAGGGCTATGGTGAAAAAGGAGATATCTTCCGTTCAAAACTGGAAAGAAGCTTTCTGAGAAACTGCTCTGTGTTCTGTTAATTCATCTCACAGAGTTACATCTTTAACTTCAAGAAGCCTTTCGCTAAGGCTGTTCTTGTGGAACTGGCAAAGGGATATTTGGAAGCCCATAGAGGGCTATGGTGAAAAAGGAAATATCTTCCGTTCAAAACTGGAAAGAAGCTTTCTGAGAAACTGCTCTGTGTTCTGTTAATTCATCTCACAGAGTTACATCTTTCCCTTCAAGAAGCCTTTCGCTAAGGCTGTTCTTGTGGAATTGGCAAAGGGATATTTGGAAGCCCATAGAGGGCTATGGTGAAAAAGGAAATATCTTCCGTTCAAAACTGGAAAGAAGCTTTCTGAGAAACTGCTCTGTGTTCTGTTAATTCATCTCACAGAGTTACATCTTTAACTTCAAGAAGCCTTTCGCTAAGGCTGTTCTTGTGGAATTGGCAAAGGGATATTTGGAAGCCCATAGAGGGCTATGGAGAAAAACGAAATATCTTCCGTTCAAAACTGGAAAGAAGCTTTCTGAGAAACTGTTCTATGTTCTGTTAATTCATCTCACAGAGTTACATCTTTCCCTTCAAGAAGCCTTTCGCTAAGGCTGTTGTTGTGGAATTGGCAAAGGGATATTTGGAAGCCCATAGAGGGCTATGGTGAAAAAGGAAATATCTTTCGTTCAAAACTGGAAAGAAGCTTTCTGAGAAACTGCTCTGTGTTCTGTTAATTCATCTCACAGAGTTACATCTTTAACTTCAAGAAGCCTTTCGCTAAGGCTGTTCTTGTGGAATTGGCAAAGGGATATTTGAAAGCCCATAGAGGGCTATGGTGAAAAAGGAAATATCTTCCGTTCAAAACTGGAAAGAAGCTTTCTGAGAAACTGCTCTGTGTTCTGTTAATTCATCTCACAGAGTTACATCTTTAACTTCAAGAAGCCTTTCGCTAAGGCTGTTCTTGTGGAATAGGCAAAGGGATATTTGGAAGCCCATAGAGGGCTATGGTGAAAAAGGAAATATCTTTCGTTCAAAACTGGAAAGAAGCTTTCTGAGAAACTGCTCTATGTTCTGTTAATTCATCTCACAGAGTTACATCTTTCCCTTCAAGAAGCCTTTCGCTAAGCCTGTTCTTGTGGAATTGGCAAAGGGATATTTGGAAGCCCATAGAGGGCTATGGTGAAAAAGGAAATATCTTCCGTTCAAAACTGGAAAGAAGCTTTCTGAGAAACTGCTCTGTGTTCTCTTAATTCATCTCACAGAGTTACATCTTTCCCTTCAAGAAGCCTTTCGCTAAGGCTGTTGTTGTGGAATTGGCAAAGGGTTATTTGGAAGCCCATAGAGGGCTATGGAGAAAAAGAAAATATCTTTCGTTCAAAACTGGAAAGAAGCTTTCTGAGAAACTGTTCTATGTTCTGTTAATTCATCTCACAGAGTTACATCTTTCCCTTCAAGAAGCCTTTCGCTAAGGCTGTTGCTGTGGAATTGGCAAAGGGATATTTGGAAGCCCATAGAGGGCTATGGTGAAAAAGGAAATATCTTTCGTTCAAAATTGGAAAGAAGCTTTCTGAGAAAATGCTCTGTGTTCTGTTAATTCATCTCACAGAGTTACATCTTTAACTTCAAGAAGCCTTTCGCTAAGGCTGTTCTTGTGGAATTGGCAAAGGGATATTTGGAAGCCCATAGAGGGCTATGGTGAAAAAGGAAATATCTTCCGTTCAAAACTGGAAAGAAGCTTTCTGAGAAACTGCTCTGTGTTCTGTTAATTCATCTCACAGAGTTACACCTTTCCCTTCAAGAAGCCTTTCGCTAAGGCTGTTCTTGTGGAATTGGCAAAGGGATATTTGGAAGCCCATAGAGGGCTATGGTGAAAAAGGAAATATCTTCCGTTCAAAACTGGAAAGAAGCTTTCTGAGAAACTGCTCTGTGTTCTGTTAATTCATCTCACCGAGTTACATCTTTCCCTTCAAGAAGCCTTTCGCTAAGGCTGTTCTTGTGGAATTGGCAAAGGGATATTTGGAAGCCCATAGAGGGCTATGGTGAAAAAGGAAATATCTTCCGTTCAAAACTGGAAAGAAGCTTTCTGAGAAACTGCTCTGTGTTCTGTTAATTCATCTCACAGAGTTACATCTTTAACTTCAAGAAGCCTTTCGCTAAGGCTGTTCTTGTGGAATTGGCAAAGGGATATTTGGAAGCCCATAGAGTTCTATGGAGAAAAACGAAATATCGTCCGTTCAAAACTGGAAAGAAGCTTTCTGAGAAACTGCTCTGTGTTCTGTTAATTCATCTCACAGAGTTACATCTTTCCCTTCAAGAAGCCTTTCGCTAAGTCTGTTCTTGTGGAATTGGCAAAGGGATATTTGGAAGCCCATAGAGGGCTAGGGTGAAAAAGGAAATATCGTCCGTTCAAAACTGGAAAGAAGCTTTCTGAGAAACTGCTCTGTGTTCTGTTAATTCATCTCACAGAGTTACATCTTTAACTTCAAGAAGCCTTTCGCTAAGGCTGTTCTTGTGGAATTGGAAAAGGGATATTTGGAAGCCCATAGAGGGCTATGGAGAAAAAGGAAATATCTTCCGTTCAAAACTGGAAAGAAGCTTTTTGAGAAACTGTTCTATGTTCTGTTAATTCATCTCACAGAGTTACATCTTTCCCTTCAAGAAGCCTTTCGCTAAGGCTGTTCTTGTGGAACTGGAAAAGGGATATTTGGAAGCCCATAGAGGGCTATGGTGAAAAAGGAAATATCTTTCGTTCAAAACTGGAAAGAAGCTTTCTGAGAAACTGCTCTGTGTTCTGTTAATTCATCTCACAGAGTTACATCTTTAACTTCAAGAAGCCTTTCGCTAAGGCTGTTCTTGTGGAATTGGCAAAGGGATATTTGGAAGCCCATAGAGGGCTATGGTGAAAAAGGAAATATCTTCCGTTCAAAACTGGAAAGAGGCTTTCTGAGAAACTGCTCTGTGTTCTGTTAATTCATCTCACAGAGTTACATCTTTCCCTTCAAGAAGCCTTTCGCTAAGGCTGTTCTTGTGGAATTGGCAAGGGATATTTGGAAGCCCATAGAGGGCTATGGTGAAAAAGGAAATATCTTCCGTTCAAAACTGGAAAGAAGCTTTCTGAGAAACTGCTCTGTGTTCTGTTAATTCATCTCACAGAGTTACTTCTTTCCCTTCAAGAAGCCTTTCGCTAAGGCTGTTCTTGTGGAATTGGCAAAGGGATATTTGGAAGCCCATAGAGGGCTATGGTGAAAAAGGAAATATCTTCCGTTCAAAACTGGAAAGAAGCTTTCGGAGAAACTACTCTGTGTTCTGTTAATTCATCTCACAGAGTTACATCTTTAACTTCAAGAAGCCTTTCGCTAAGGCTGTTCTTGTGGAATTGGCAAAGGGATATTTGGAAGCCCATAGAGGGCTATGGTGAAAAAGGAAATATCTTCCGTTCAAAACTGGAAAGAAGCTTTCTGAGAAACTGCTCTGTGTTCTGTTAATTCATCTCACAGAGTTACATCTTTCCCTTCAAGAAGCCTTTCGCTAAGGCTGTTCTTGTGGAATTGGCAAAGGGATATTTGGAAGCCCATAGAGGGCTAGGGTGAAAAAGGAAATATCGTCCGTTCAAAACTGGAAAGAAGCTTTCTGAGAAACTGCTCTGTGTTCTGTTAATTCATCTCACAGAGTTACATCTTTAACTTCAAGAAGCCTTTCGCTAAGGCTGTTCTTGTGGAATTGGCAATGGGATATTTGGAAGGCCATAGAGGGCTATGGAGAAAAAGGAAATATCTTCCGTTCAAAACTTGAAAGAAGCTTTCTGAGAAACTGTTCTATGTTCTGTTAATTCATCTCACAGAGTTACATCTTTCCCTTCGAGAAGCCTTTCGCTAAGGCTGTTCTTGTGGAATTGGCAAAGGGATATTTGGAAGCCCATAGAGGGCTATGGTGAAAAAGGAAATATCTTCCGTTCAAAACTGGAAAGAAGCTTTCTGAGAAACTGCTCTGTGTTCTGTTAATTCATCTCACAGAGTTACACCTTTCCCTTCAAGAAGCCTTTCGCTAAGGCTGTTCTTGTGGAATTGGCAAAGGGATATTTGGAAGCCCATAGAGGGCTATGGTGAAAAAGGAAATATCTTCCGTTCAAAACTGGAAAGAAGCTTTCTGAGAAACTGCTCTGTGTTCTGTTAATTCATCTCACCGAGTTACATCTTTCCCTTCAAGAAGCCTTTCGCTAAGGCTGTTCTTGTGGAATTGGCAAAGGGATATTTGGAAGCCCATAGAGGGCTATGGTGAAAAAGGAAATATCTTCCGTTCAAAACTGGAAAGAAGCTTTCTGAGAAACTGCTCTGTGTTCTGTTAATTCATCTCACAGAGTTACATCTTTAACTTCAAGAAGCCTTTCGCTAAGGCTGTTCTTGTGGAATTGGCAAAGGGATATTTGGAAGCCCATAGAGGGCTATGGAGAAAAACGAAATATCTTCCGTTCAAAACTGGAAAGAAGCTTTCTGAGAAACTGCTCTGTGTTCTGTTAATTCATCTCACAGAGTTACATCTTTCCCTTCAAGAAGCCTTTCGCTAAGGCTGTTCTTGTGGAATTGGCAAAGGGATATTTGGAAGCCCATAGAGGGTTATGGTGAAAAAGGAAATATCTTCCGTTCAAAACTGGAAAGAAGCTTTCTGAGAAACTGCTCTGTGTTCTGTTAATTCATCTCACAGAGTTACATCTTTCCCTTCAAGAAGCGTTTCGCTAAGGCTGTTCTTGTGGAATTGGCAAAGGGATATTTGGAAGCCCATAGAGGGCTATGGTGAAAAAGGAAATATCTTCCGTTCAAAACTGGAAAGAAGCTTTCTGAGAAACTGCTCTGTGTTCTGTTAATTCATCTCACAGAGTTACATCTTTCCCTTCAAGAAGCCTTTCGCTAAGGCTGTTCTTGTGGAATTGGCAAAGGGATATTTGGAAGCCCATAGAGGGCTAGGGTGAAAAAGGAAATATCGTCCGTTCAAAACTGGAAAGAAGCTTTCTGAGAAACTGCTCTGTGTTCTGTTAATTCATCTCACAGAGTTACATCTTTAACTTCAAGAAGCCTTTCGCTAAGGCTGTTCTTGTGGAATTGGCAAAGGGATATTTGGAAGCCCATAGAGGGCTATGGAGAAAAAGGAAATATCTTCCGTTCAAAACTGGAAAGAAGCTTTTTGAGAAACTGTTCTATGTTCTGTTAATTCATCTCACAGAGTTACATCTTTCCCTTCAAGAAGCCTTTCGCTAAGGCTGTTCTTGTGGAATTGGAAAAGGGATATTTGGAAGCCCATAGAGGGCTATGGTGAAAAAGGAAATATCTTTCGTTCAAAACTGGAAAGAAGCTTTCTGAGAAACTGCTCTGTGTTCTGTTAATTCATCTCACAGAGTTACATCTTTAACTTCAAGAAGCCTTTCTCTAAGGCTGTTGTTGTGGAATTGGCAAAGGGATATTTGGAAGCCCATAGAGGGCTATGGTGAAAAAGGAAATATCTTCCGTTCAAAACTGGAAAGAAGCTTTCTGAGAAACTGCTCTGTGTTCTGTTAATTCATCTCACAGAGTTACATCTTTACCTTCAAGAAGCCTTTCGCTAAGGCTGTTCTTGTGGAATTGGCAAAGGGATATTTGGAAGCCCATAGAGGGCTATGGTGAAAAAGGAAATATCTTCCGTTCAAAACTGGAAAGAAGCTTTCTGAGAAACTGCTCTGTGTTCTGTTAATTCATCTCACAGAGTTACATCTTTCCCTTCAAGAAGCCTTTCGCTAAGGCTGTTCTTGTGGAATTGGCAAAGGGATATTTGGAAGCCCATAGAGGGCTAGGGTGAAAAAGGAAATATCTTCCGTTCAAAACTGGAAAGTAGCTTTGTGAGAAACTGCTCTGTGTTCTGTTAATTCATCTCACAGTGTTACATCTTTAACTTCAAGAAGCCTTTCGCTAAGGCTCTTCTTGTGGAATTGGCAAAGGGATATTTGGAAGCCCATAGAGGGCTATGGAGAAAAACGAAATATCTTCCGTTCAAAACTGGAAAGAAGCTTTCTGAGAAACTGTTCTATGTTCTGTTAATTCATCTCACAAATTTACATCTTTCCCTTCAAGAAGCCTTTCGCTAAGGCTGTTGTTGTGGAATTGGCAAAGGGATATTTGGAAGCCCATAGAGGGCTATGGTGAAAAAGGAAATATCTTTCGTTCAAAACTGGAAAGAAGCTTTCTGAGAAACTGCTCTGTGTTCTGTTAATTCATCTCACAGAGTTACATCTTTAACTTCAAGAAGCCTTTCGCTAAGGCTGTTCTTGTGGAATTGGCAAAGGGATATTTGAAAGCCCATAGAGGGCTATGGTGAAAAAGGAAATATCTTCCGTTCAAAACTGGAAAGAAGCTTTCTGAGAAACTGCTCTGTGTTCTGTTAATTCATCTCACAGAGTTACATCTTTAACTTCAAGAAGCCTTTCGCTAAGGCTGTTCTTGTGGAATTGGCAAAGGGATATTTGGAAGCCCATAGAGGGCTATGGTGAAAAAGGAAATATCTTCCGTTCAAAACTGGAAAGAAGCTTTCTGAGAAACTGCTCTGTGTTCTGTTAATTCATCTCACAGAGTTACATCTTTCCCTTCAAGAAGCCTTTCGCTAAGCCTGTTCTTGTGGAATTGGCAAAGGGATATTTGGAAGCCCATAGAGGGCTATGGTGAAAAAGGAAATATCTTCCGTTCAAAACTGGAAAGAAGCTTTCTGAGAAACTGCTCTGTGTTCTGTTAATTCATCTCACAGAGTTACATCTTTCCCTTCAAGAAGCCTTTCGCTAAGGCTGTTCTTGTGGAATTGGCAAAGGGATATTTGGAAGCCCATAGAGGGTTATGGTGAAAAAGGAAATATCTTCCGTTCAAAACTGGAAAGAAGCTTTCTGAGAAACTGCTCTGTGTTCTGTTAATTCATCTCACAGAGTTACATCTTTCCCTTCAAGAAGCGTTTCGCTAAGGCTGTTCTTGTGGAATTGGCAAAGGGATATTTGGAAGCCCATAGAGGGCTATGGTGAAAAAGGAAATATCTTCCGTTCAAAACTGGAAAGAAGCTTTCTGAGAAACTGCTCTGTGTTCTGTTAATTCATCTCACAGAGTTACATCTTTCCCTTCAAGAAGCCTTTCGCTAAGGCTGTTCTTGTGGAATTGGCAAAGGGATATTTGGAAGCCCATAGAGGGCTAGGGTGAAAAAGGAAATATCGTCCGTTCAAAACTGGAAAGAAGCTTTCTGAGAAACTGCTCTGTGTTCTGTTAATTCATCTCACAGAGTTACATCTTTAACTTCAAGAAGCCTTTCGCTAAGGCTGTTCTTGTGGAATTGGCAAAGGGATATTTGGAAGGCCATAGAGGGCTATGGAGAAAAAGGAAATATCTTCCGTTCAAAACTTAAAAGAAGCTTTCTGAGAAACTGTTCTATGTTCTGTTAATTCATCTCACAGAGTTACATCTTTCCCTTCGAGAAGCCTTTCGCTAAGGCTGTTCTTGTGGAATTGGCAAAGGGATATTTGGAAGCCCATAGAGGGCTATGGTGAAAAAGGAAATATCTTCCGTTCAAAACTGGAAAGAAGCTTTCTGAAAAACTGCTCTGTGTTCTGTTAATTCATCTCACAGAGTTACATCTTTAACTTCAAGAAGCCTTTCGCTAAGGCTGTTCTTGTGGAATGGGCAAAGGGATATTTGGAAGCCCATAGAGGGCTATGGAGAAAAAGGAAATATCTTCCGTTCAAAACTGGAAAGAAGCTTTCTGAGAAACTGTTCTATATTCTGTTAATTCATCTCACAGAGTTACATCTTTAACTTCAAGAAGCCTTTCGCTAATCCTGTTCTTGTGGAATTGGCAAAGGGATATTTGGAAGCCCATAGAGGGCTATGGTGAAAAAGGAAATATCTTTCGTTCAAATCTGGAAAGAAGCTTTCTGAGAAACTGCTCTGTGTTCTGTTAATTCATCTCACAGAGTTACATCTTTAACTTCAAGAAGCCTTTCGCTAAGGCTGTTCTTGTGGAATTGGCAAAGGGATATTTGGAAGCCCATAGAGGGCTATGGTGAAAAAGGAAATATCTTCCGTTCAAAACTGGAAAGAAGCTTTCTGAGAAACTGCTCTGTGTTCTGTTAATTCATCTCACAGAGTTACATCTTTAACTTCAAGAAGCCTTTCTCTAAGGCTGTTGTTGTGGAATTGGCAAAGGGTTATTTGGAAGCCCATAGAGGGCTATGGTGAAAAAGGAAATATCTTCCGTTCAAAACTGGAAAGAAGCTTTCTGAGAAACTGCTCTGTGTTCTGTTAATTCATCTCACAGAGTTACATCTTTACCTTCAAGAAGCCTTTCGCTAAGGCTGTTCTTGTGGAATTGGCAAAGGGATATTTGGAAGCCCATAGAGGGCTATGGTGAAAAAGGAAATATCTTCCGTTCAAAACTGGAAAGAAGCTTTCTGAGAAACTGCTCTGTGTTCTGTTAATTCATCTCACAGAGTTACATCTTTCCCTTCAAGAAGCCTTTCGCTAAGGCTGTTCTTGTGGAATTGGCAAAGGGATATTTGGAAGCCCATAGAGGACTAGGGTGAAAAAGGAAATATCTTCCGTTCAAAACTGGAAAGAAGCTTTCTGAGAAACTGCTCTGTGTTCTGTTAATTCATCTCACAGTGTTACATCTTTAACTTCAAGAAGCCTTTCGCTAAGGCTGTTCTTGTGGAATTGGCAAAGGGATATTTGGAAGCCCATAGAGGGCTATGGAGAAAAAGGAAATATCTTCCGTTCAAAACTGGAAAGAAGCTTTCTGAGAAACTGTTCTATGTTCTGTTAATTCATCTCACAGAGTTACATCTTTCCCTTCAAGAAGCCTTTCGCTAAGGCTGTTGTTGTGGAATTGGCAAAGGGATATTTGGAAGCCCATAGAGGGCTATGGTGAAAAAGGAAATATATTTCGTTCAAAACTGGAAAGAAGCTTTCTGAGAAACTGCTCTGTGTTCTGTTAATTCATCTCACAGAGTTACATCTTTCCCTTCATGAAGCCTTTCGCTAAGGCTGTTCTTGTGGAATTGGCAAAGGGATATTTGGAAGCCCATTGAGGGCTATGGTGAAAAAGGAAATATCTTCCGTTCAAAAGAGGAAAGAAGCTTTCTGAGAAACTGCTCTGTGTTCTGTTAATTCATCTCACAGAGTTACATCTTTAACTTCAAGAAGCCTTTCTCTAAGGCTGTTGTTGTGGAATTGGCAAAGGGATATTTGGAAGCCCATAGAGGGCTATGGTTAAAAAGTAAATATCTTCCGTTCAAAACTGGAAAGAAGCTTTCTGAGAAACTGCTCTGTGTTCTGTTAATTCATCTCACAGAGTTACATCTTTCCCTTCAAGAAGCCTTTCGCTAAGGCTTTTCTTGTGGAATTGGCAAAGGGATATTTGGAAGCCCATAGAGGGCTAAGGTGAAAAAGGAAATATCTTCCGTTCAAAACTGGAAAGAAGCTTTCTGAGAAACTGCTCTGTGTTCTGTTAATTCATCTCACAGAGTTACATCTTTCCCTTCAAGAAGCCTTTCGCTAAGGCTGTTCTTGTGTTATTGGCAAAGGGATATTTGGAAGCCCATAGAGGGCTATGGTGAAAAAGGAAATATCTTCCGTTCAAAACTGGAAAGAAGCTTTCTGAGAAACTGCTCTGTGTTCTGTTAATTCATCTCACAGAGTTACAACTTTCCCTTCAAGAAGTCTTTCGCTAAGGCTGTTCTTGTGGAATTGGCAAAGGGATATTTGGAAGCCCATAGAGGGCTATGGTGAAAAAGGAAATATCTTCCGTTCAAAACTGGAAAGAAGCTTTCTGAGAAACTGCTCTGTGTTCTGTTAATTCATCTCACAGAGTTACATCTTTCCCTTCAAGAAGCCTTTCGCTAAGGCTGGTCTTGTGGAATTGGCAAAGGGATATTTGAAAGCCGATAGAGGGCTATGGTGAAAAAGGAAATATCTTCCGTTCAAAACTGGAAAGAAGCCTTCTGAGAAATTGCTCTGTGTTCTGTTAATTCATCTCACAGAGTTACATCTTTAACTTCAAGAAGCCTTTCGCTAAGGCTGTTCTTGTGGAATTGGCAAAGGGATATTTGGAAGCCCATAGAGGGCTATGGAGAAAAAGGAAATATCTTCCGTTCAAAACTGGAAAGAAGCTTTCTGAGAAACTGTTCTATGTTCTGTTATTTCATCTCACAGAGTTACATCTTTCCCTTCAAGAAGCCTTTCGCTAAGGCTCTTCTTGTGGAATTGGCAAAGGGATATTTGGAAGCCCATAGAGGGCTATGGTGAAAAAGGAAATATCTTCCGTTCAAAACTGGAAAGAAGCTTTCTGAGAAACTGCTCTGTGTTCTGTTAATTCATCTCACAGAGTTACATCTTTACCTTCAAGAAGCCTTTCGCTAAGGCTGTTCTTGTGGAATTGGCAAAGGGATATTTGGAAGCCCATAGAGGGCTATGGTGAAAAAGGAAATATCTTCCGTTCAAAACTGGAAAGAAGCTTTCTGAGAAACTGCTCTGTGTTCTGTTAATTCATCTCACAGAGTTACATCTTTAAATTCAAGAAATCTTTCGCTAAGGCTGTTCTTGTGGAATTGGCAAAGGGATATTTGGAAGCCCTTAGAGGGCTATGGTGAAAAAGGAAATATCTTCCGTTCAAAACTGGAAAGAAGCTTTCTGAGAAACTGCTCTGTGTTCTGTTAATTCATCTCACAGAGTTACATCTTTACCTTCAAGAAGCCTTTCGCTAAGGCTGTTCTTGTGGAATTGGCAAAGGGATATTTGGAAGCCCATAGAGGGCTATGGTGAAAAAGGAAATATCTTCCGTTCAAAACTGGAAAGAAGCTTTCTGAGAAACTGCTCTGTGTTCTGTTAATTCATCTCACAGAGTTACAACTTTCCCTTCAAGAAGTCTTTCGCTAAGGCTGTTCTTGTGGAATTGGCAAAGGGATATTTGGAAGCCCATACAGGGCTATGGTGAAAAAGGAAATATCTTCCGTTCAAAACTGGAAAGAAGCTTTCTGAGAAACTGCTCTGTGTTCTGTTAATTCATCTCACAGAGTTACATCTTTAAATTCAAGAAGCCTTTCGCTAAGGCTGTTCTTGTGGAATTGGCAAGGGGATATTTGGAAGCCCATAGAGGGCTATGGAGAAAAAGGAAATATCTTCCGTTCAAAACTGGAAAGAAGCTTTCTGAGAAACTGTTCTATGTTCTGTTAATTCATCTCACAGAGTTACATCTTTCCCTTCAAGAAACCTTTCGCTAAGGCTGTTCTTGTGGAATTGGCAAAGGGATATTTGGAGGCCCATAGAGGGCTATGGTGAAAAAGGAAATATCTTCCGTTCAAAACTGGAAAGAAGCTTTCTGAGAAACTGCTCTGTGTTCTGTTAATTCATCTCACAGAGTTACATCTTTCCCTTCAAGAAGCCTTTCGCTAAGGCTGTTCTTGTGGAATTGGCAAAGGGATATTTGGAAGCCCATAGAGGGCTATGGTGAAAAAGGAAATATCTTCCGTTCATAACTGGAAAGAAGCTTTCTGAGAAACTGCTCTGTGTTCTGTTAATTCATCTCACAGAGTTACATCTTTCCCTTCAAGAAGCCTTTCGCTAAGGCTGTTCTTGTGGAATTGGCAAAGGGATATTTGGAAGCCCATAGAGGGCTATGGTGAAAAAGGAAATATCTTCCGTTCAAAACTGGAGAGAAGCTTTCTGAGAAACTGCTCTGTGTTCTGTTAATTCATCTCACAGAGTTACAGCTTTCCCTTCAAGAAGCCTTTCGCTAAGGCTGTTCTTGTGGAATTGGCAAAGGGATATTTGGAAGCCCATAGAGGGCTATGGTGAAAAAGGAAATATCTTCCATTCAAAACTGGAAAGAAGCTTTCTGAGAAACTGCTCTGTGTTCTGTTAATTCATCTCACAGAGTTACATCTTTCCCTTCAAGAAGTCTTTCGCTAAGGCTGTTCTTGTGGAATTGGCAAAGGGATATTTGGAAGCCCATAGAGGGCTATGGTGAAAAAGGAAATATCTTCCGTTCAAAACTGGAAAGAAACTTTCTGAGAAACTGTTCTATGTTCTGTTATTTCATCTCACAGAGTTACATCTTTCCCTTCAAGAAGCCTTTCGCTAAGGCTCTTCTTGTGGAATTGGCAAAGGGATATTTGGAAGCCCATAGAGGGCTATGGTGAAAAAGGAAATATCTTCCGTTCAAAACTGGAAAGAAGCTTTCTGAGAAACTGCTCTGTGTTCTGTAAATTCATCTCACAGAGTTACATCTTTACCTTCAAGAAGCCTTTCGCTAAGGCTGTTCTTGTGGAATTGGCAAAGGGATATTTGGAAGCCCATAGAGGGCTATGGTGAAAAAGGAAATATCTTCCGTTCAAAACTGGAAAGAAGCTTTCTGAGAAACTGCTCTGTGTTCTGTTAATTCATCTCACAGAGTTACAACTTTCCCTTCAAGAAGTCTTTCGCTAAGGCTGTTCTTGTGGAATTGGCAAAGGGATATTTGGAAGCCCATACAGGGCTATGGTGAAAAAGGAAATACCTTCCGTTCAAAACTGGAAAGAAGCTTTCTGAGAAACTGCTCTGTGTTCTGTTAATTCATCTCACAGAGTTACATCTTTAAATTCAAGAAGCCTTTCGCTAAGGCTGTTCTTGTGGAATTGGCAAAGGGATATTTGGAAGCCCATAGAGGGCTATGGAGAAAAAGGAAATATCTTCCGTTCAAAACTGGAAAGAAGCTTTCTGAGAAACTGTTCTATGTTCTGTTAATTCATCTCACAGAGTTACATCTTTCCCTTCAAGAAGCCTTTCGCTAAGGCTGTTCTTGTGGAATTGGCAAAGGGATATTTGGAGGCCCATAGAGGGCTATGGTGAAAAAGGAAATATCTTCCGTTCAAAACTGGAAAGAAGCTTTCTGAGAAACTGCTCTGTGTTCTGTTAATTCATCTCACAGAGTTACATCTTTCCCTTCAAGAAGCCTTTCGCTAAGGCTCTTCTTGTGTAATTGGCAAAGGGATATTTGGAAGCCCATAGAGGGCTATGGTGAAAAAGGAAATATCTTCCGTTCATAACTGGAAAGAAGCTTTCTGAGAAACTGCTCTGTGTTCTGTTAATTCATCTCACAGAGTTACATCTTTCCCTTCAAGAAGGCTTTCGCTAAGGCTGTTCTTGTGGAATTGGCAAAGGGATATTTGGAAGCCCATAGAGGGCTAGGGTGAAAAAGGAAATATCGTCCGTTCAAAACTGGAAAGAAGCTTTCTGAGAAACTCCTCTGTGTTCTCTTAATTCATCTCACAGAGTTACATCTTTAACTTCAAGAAGCCTTTCGCTAAGGCTGTTCTTGTGGAATTGGCAAAGGGATATTTGGAAGCCCATAGAGGGCTACGGAGAAAAAGGAAATATCTTCCGTTCAAAACTGGAAAGAAGCTTTCTGAGAAACTGTTCTATGTTCTGTTAATTCATCTCACAGAGTTACATCTTTCCCTTCAAGAAGCCTTTCGCTAAGGCTGTTCTTGTGGAATTGGCAAAGGGATATTTGGAAGCCCATAGAGGGCTATGGTGAAAAAGGAAATATCTTCCGTTCAAAACTGGAAAGAAGCTTTCTGAGAAACTGCTCTGTGTTCTGTTAATTCATCTCACAGAGTTACATCTTTAACTTCAAGAAGCCTTTCGCTAAGGCTGTTCTTGTGGAATGGGCAAAGGGATATTTGGAAGCCCATAGAGGGCTATGGAGAAAAAGGAAATATCTTCCGTTCAAAACTGGAAAGAAGCTTTCTGAGAAACTGTTCTATATTCTGCTAATTCATCTCACAGAGTTACATCTTTAACTTCAAGAAGCCTTTCGCTAAGCCTGTTCTTGTGGAATTGGCAAAGGGATATTTGGAAGCCCATAGAGGGCTACGGTGAAAAAGGAAATATCTTTCGTTCAAATCTGGAAAGAAGCTTTCTGAGAAACTGCTCTGTGTTCTGTTAATTCATCTCACAGAGTTACATCTTTAACTTCAAGAAGCCTTTCGCTAAGGCTGTTCTTGTGGAATTGGCAAAGGGATATTTGGAAGCCCATAGAGGGCTATGGTGAAAAAGGAAATATCTTCCGTTCAAAACTGGAAAGAAGCTTTCTGAGAAACTGCTCTGTGTTCTGTTAATTCATCTCACAGAGTTACATCTTTAACTTCAAGAAGCCTTTCTCTAAGGCTGTTGTTGTGGAATTGGCAAAGGGATATTTGGAAGCCCATAGAGGGCTATGGTGAAAAAGGAAATATCTTCCGTTCAAAACTGGAAAGAAGCTTTCTGAGAAACTGCTCTGTGTTCTGTTAATTCATCTCACAGAGTTACATCTTTACCTTCAAGAAGCCTTTCGCTAAGGCTGTTCTTGTGGAATTGGCAAAGGGATATTTGGAAGCCCATAGAGGGCTATGGTGAAAAAGGAAATATCTTCCGTTCAAAACTGGAAAGAAGCTTTCTGAGAAACTGCTCTGTGTTCTGTTAATTCATCTCACAGAGTTACATCTTTCCCTTCAAGAAGCCTTTCGCTAAGGCTGTTCTTGTGGAATTGGCAAAGGGATATTTGGAAGCCCATAGAGGGCTAGGGTGAAAAAGGAAATATCTTTCGTTCAAAACTGGAAAGAAGCTTTCTGAGAAACTGCTCTGTGTTCTGTTAATTCATCTCACAGAGTTACATCTTTCCCTTCAAGAAGCCTTTCGCTAAGGCTGTTCTTGTGGAATTGGCAAAGGGATATTTGGAAGCCCATAGAGGGCTATGGTGAAAAAGGAAATATCTTCCGTTCAAAACTGGAAAGAAGCTTTCTGAGAAACTGCTCTGTGTTCTGTTAATTCATCTCACAGAGTTACAACTCTCCCTTCAAGAAGTCTTTCGCTAAGGCTGTTCTTGTGGAATTGGCAAAGGGATATTTGGAAGCCCATAGAGGGCTATGGTGAAAAAGGAAATATCTTCCGTTCAAAACTGGAAAGAAGCTTTCTGAGAAACTGCTCTGTGTTCTGTTAATTCATCTCACAGAGTTACATCTTTCCCTTCAAGAAGCCTTTCGCTAAGGCTGGTCTTGTGGAATTGGCAAAGGGATATTTGAAAGCCGATAGAGGGCTATGGTGAAAAAGGAAATATCTTCCGTTCAAAACTGGAAAGAAGCTTTCTGAGAAACTGCTCTGTGTTCTGTTAATTCATCTCACAGAGTTACATCTTTAACTTCAAGAAGCCTTTCGCTAAGGCTGTTCTTGTGGAATTGGCAAAGGGATATTTGGAAGCCCATAGAGGGCTATGGTGAAAAAGGAAATATCTTCCGTTCAAAACTGGAAAAAAGCTTTCTGAGAAACTGTTCTATGTTCTGTTAATTCATCTCACAGAGTTACATCTTTCCCTTCAAGAAGCCTTTCGCTAAGGCTGTTGTTGTGGAATTGGCAAAGGGATATTTGGAAGCCCATAGAGGGCTATGGTGAAACAGGAAATATCTTTCGTTCAAAACTGGAAAGAAGCTTTCTGAGAAACTGCTCTGTGTTCTGTTAATTCATCTCACAGAGTTACATCTTTAACTTCAAGAAGCCTTTCGCTAAGGCTGTTCTTGTGGAATTGGCAAAGGGATATTTGGAAGCCCATAGAGGGCTATGGTGAAAAAGGAAATATCTTCCGTTCAAAACTGGAAAGAAGCTTTCTGAGAAACTGCTCTGTGTTCTGTTAATTCATCTCACAGAGTTACATCTTTCCCTTCAAGAAGCCTTTCGCTAAGGCTGTTCTTGTGGAATTGGCAAAGGGATATTTGGAAGCCCTTAGAGGGCTATGGTGAAAAAGGAAATATCTTCCGTTCAAAACTGGAAAGAAGCTTTCTGAGAAACTGCTCTGTGTTCTGTTAATTCATCTCACAGAGTTACATCTTTCCCTTCAAGAAGCCTTTCGCTAAGGCTGTTCTTGTGGAATTGGCAAAGGGATATTTGGAAGCCCATAGAGGGCTATGGAGAAAAAGGAAATATCTTCCGTTCAAAACTGGAAAGAAGCTTTCTGAGAAACTGTTCTATGTTCTGTTAATTCATCTCACAGAGTTACATCTTTCCCTTCAAGAAGCCTTTCGCTAACGCTGTTGTTGTGGAATTGGCAAAGGGATATTTGGAAGCCCATAGAGGGCTATGGTGAAAAAGGAAATATCTTCCGTTCAAAACTGGAAAGAAGCTTTCTGAGAAACTGCTCTGTGTTCTGTTAATTCATCTCACAGAGTTACATCTTTAACTTCAAGAAGCCTTTCGCTAAGGCTGTTCTTGTGGAATTGGCAAAGGGATATTTGGAAGCCCATAGAGGGCTATGGTGAAAAAGGAAATATCTTCCGTTCAAAACTGGAAAGAAGCTTTCTGAGAAACTGCTCTGTGTTCTGTTAATTCATCTCACAGAGTTACATCTTTAACTTCAAGAAGCCTTTCTCTAAGGCTGTTGTTGTGGAATTGGCAAAGGGATATTTGGAAGCCCATAGAGGGCTATGGTTAAAAAGTAAATATCTTCCGTTCAAAACTGGAAAGAAGCTTTCTGAGAAACTGTTCTATGTTCTGTTATTTCATCTCACAGAGTTACATCTTTCCCTTCAAGAAGCCTTTCTCTAAGGCTCTTCTTGTGGAATTGGCAAAGGGATATTTGGAAGCCCATAGAGGGCTATGGTGAAAAAGGAAATATCTTCCGTTCAAAACTGGAAAGAAGCTTTCTGAGAAACTGCTCTGTGTTCTGTAAATTCATCTCACAGAGTTACATCTTTCCCTTCAAGAAGCCTTTCGCTAAGGCTGTTCTTTTGGAATTGGCAAAGGGATATTTGGAAGCCCATAGTGGGCTATGGTGAAAAAGGAAATATCTTCCGTTCAAAACTGGAAAGAAGCTTTCTGAGAAACTGCTCTGTGTTCTGTTAATTCATCTCACAGAGTTACATCTTTAACTTCAAGAAGCCTTTCGCTAAGGCTGTTCTTGTGGAATTGGCAAAGGGATATTTGGAAGCCCATAGAGGGCTATGGAGAAAAAGGAAATATCTTCCGTTCAAAACTGGAAAGAAGCTGTCTGAGAAACTGTTCTATGTTCTGTTATTTCATCTCACACAGTTACATCTTTCCCTTCAAGAAGCCTTTCGCTAAGGCTCTTCTTGTGGAATTGGCAAAGGGATATTTGGAAGCCCATAGAGGGCTATGGTGAAAAAGGAAATATCTTCCGTTCAAAACTGGAAAGAAGCTTTCTGAGAAACTGCTCTGTGTTCTGTAAATTCATCTCACAGAGTTACATCTTTAATTTCAAGAAGCCTTTCGCTAAGGCTGTTCTTGTGGAATTGGCAAAGGGATATTTGGAAGCCCATAGAGGGCTATGGTGAAAAAGGAAATATCTTCCGTTCAAAACTGGAAAGAAGCTTTCTGAGAAACTGCTCTGTGTTCTGTTAATTCATCTCACAGAGTTACAACTTTCCCTTCAAGAAGTCTTTCGCTAAGGCTGTTCTTGTGGAATTGGCAAAGGGATATTTGGAAGCCCATACAGGGCTATGGTGAAAAAGGAAATATCTTCCGTTCAAAACTGGAAAGAAGCTTTCTGAGAAACTGCTCTGTGTTCTGTTAATTCAACTCACAGAGTTACATCTTTAAATTCAAGAAGCCTTTCGCTAAGGCTGTTCTTGTGGAATTGGCAAAGGGATATTTGGAAGCCCATAGAGGGCTATGGAGAAAAAGGAAATATCTTCCGTTCAAAACTGGAAAGAAGCTTTCTGAGAAACTGTTCTATGTTCTGTTAATTCATCTCACAGAGTTACATCTTTCCCTTCAAGAAGCCTTTCGCTAAGGCTGTTCTTGTGGAATTGGCAAAGGGATATTTGGAGGCCCATAGAGGGCTATGGTGAAAAAGGAAATATCTTCCGTTCAAAACTGGAAAGAAGCTTTCTGAGAAACTGCTCTGTGTTCTGTTAATTCATCTCACAGAGTTACATCTTTCCCTTCAAGAAGCCTTTCGCTAAGGCTCTTCTTGTGGAATTGGCAAAGGGATATTTGGAAGCCCATAGAGGGCTATGGTGAAAAAGGAAATATCTTCCGTTCATAACTGGAAAGAAGCTTTCTGAGAAACTGCTCTGTGTTCTGTTAATTCATCTCACAGAGTTACATCTTTCCCTTCAAGAAGCCTTTCGCTAAGGCTGTTCTTGTGGAATTGGCAAAGGGATATTTGGAAGCCCATAGAGGGCTATGGTGAAAAAGGAAATATCTTCCGTTCAAAACTGGAAAGAAACTTTCTGAGAAACTGCTCTGTGTTCTGTTAATTCATCTCACAGAGTTACATCTTTAACTTCAAGAAGCCTTTCGCTAAGGCTGTTCTTGTGGAACTGGCAAAGGGATATTTGGAAGCCCATAGAGGGCTATGGTGAAAAAGGAAATATCTTCCGTTCAAAACTGGAAAGAAGCTTTCTGAGAAACTGCTCTGTGTTCTATATATTCATCTCACAGAGTTACATCTTTCCCTTCAAGAAGCCTTTCGCTAAGGCTGTTCTTGTGGAATTGGCAAAGGGATATTTGGAAGCCCATAGAGGGCTATGGTGAAAAAGGAAATATCTTCCGTTCAAAACTGGAAAGAAGCTTTCTGAGAAACTGCTCTGTGTTCTGTTAATTCATCTCACAGAGTTACATCTTTAACTTCAAGAAGCCTTTCGCTAAGGCTGTTCTTGTGGAATTGGCAAAGGGATATTTGGAAGCCCATAGAGGGCTATGGAGAAAAAGGAAATATCTTCCGTTCAAAACTGGAAAGAAGCTTTCTGAGAAACTGTTCTATGTTCTGTTAATTCATCTCACAGAGTTACATCTTTCCCTTCAAGAAGCCTTTCGCTAAGGCTGTTGTTGTGGAATTGGCAAAGGGATATTTGGAAGCCCATAGAGGGCTATGGTGAAAAAGGAAATATCTTTCGTTCAAAACTGGAAAGAAGCTTTCTGAGAAACTGCTCTGTGTTCTGTTAATTCATCTCACAGAGTTACATCTTTCCCTTCAAGAAGCCTTTCGCTAAGGCTGTTCTTGTGGAATTGGCAAAGGGATATTTGGAAGCCCAAAGAGGGCTATGGTGAAAAGGAAATATCTTCCGTTCAAAACTGGAAAGAAGCTTTCTGAGAAACTGCTCTGTGTTCTGTTAATTCATCTCACAGAGTTACATCTTTAACTTCAAGAAGCCTTTCGCTAAGGCTGTTCTTGTGGAATTGGCAAAGGGATATTTGGAAGCCCATAGAGGGCTATGGTGAAAAAGGAAATATCTTCCGTTCAAAACTGGAAAAAAGCTTTCTGAGAAACTGTTCTATGTTCTGTTAATTCATCTCACAGAGTTACATCTTTCCCTTCAAGAAGCCTTTCGCTAAGGCTGTTGTTGTGGAATTGGCAAAGGGATATTTGGAAGCCCATAGAGGGCTATGGTGAAACAGGAAATATCTTTCGTTCAAAACTGGAAAGAAGCTTTCTGAGAAACTGCTCTGTGTTCTGTTAATTCATCTCACAGAGTTACATCTTTAACTTCAAGAAGCCTTTCGCTAAGGCTGTTCTTGTGGAATTGGCAAAGGGATATTTGGAAGCCCCTAGAGGGCTATGGTGAAAAAGGAAATATCTTCCGTTCAAAACTGGAAAGAAGCTTTCTGAGAAACTGCTCTGTGTTCTGTTAATTCATCTCACAGAGTTACATCTTTCCCTTCAAGAAGCCTTTCGCTAAGGCTGTTCTTGTGGAATTGGCAAAGGGATATTTGGAAGCCCTTAGAGGGCTATGGTGAAAAAGGAAATATCTTCCGTTCAAAACTGGAAAGAAGCTTTCTGAGAAACTGCTCTGTGTTCTGTTAATTCATCTCACAGAGTTACATCTTTAACTTCAAGAAGCCTTTCGCTAAGGCTGTTCTTGTGGAATTGGCAAAGGGATATTTGGAAGCCCATAGAGGGCTATGGTGAAAAAGGAAATATCTTCCGTTCAAAACTGGAAAGAAGATTTCTGAGAAACTGCTCTGTGTTCTGTTAATTCATCTCACAGAGTTACATCTTTAACTTCAAGAAGCCTTTCTCTAAGGCTGTTGTTGTGGAATTGGCAAAGGGATATTTGGAAGCCCATAGAGGGCTATGGTTAAAAAGTAAATATCTTCCGTTCAAAACTGGAAAGAAGCTTTCTGAGAAACTGTTCTATGTTCTGTTATTTCATCTCACAGAGTTACATCTTTCCCTTCAAGAAGCCTTTCTCTAAGGCTCTTCTTGTGGAATTGGCAAAGGGATATTTGGAAGCCCATAGAGGGCTATGGTGAAAAAGGAAATATCTTCCGTTCAAAACTGGAAAGAAGCTTTCTGAGAAACTGCTCTGTGTTCTGTAAATTCATCTCACAGAGTTACATCTTTACCTTCAAGAAGCCTTTCGCTAAGGCTGTTCTTTTGGAATTGGCAAAGGGATATTTGGAAGCCCATAGTGGGCTATGGTGAAAAAGGAAATATCTTCCGTTCAAAACTGGAAAGAAGCTTTCTGAGAAACTGCTCTGTGTTCTGTTAATTCATCTCACAGAGTTACATCTTTAAATTCAAGAAGTCTTTCGCTAAGGCTGTTCTTGTGGAATTGGCAAAGGGATATTTGGAAGCCCTTAGAGGGCTATGGTGAAAAAGGAAATATCTTCCGTTCAAAACTGGAAAGAAGCTTTCTGAGAAACTGCTCTGTTTTCTGTTAATTCATCTCACAGAGTTACATCTTTAACTTCAAGAAGCCTTTCGCTAAGGCTGTTCTTGTGGAATTGGCAAAGGGATATTTGGAAGCCCATAGAGGGCTATGGTGAAAAAGGAAATATCTTCCGTTCAAAACTGGAAAGAAGCTTTCTGAGAAACTGCTCTGTGTTCTGTTAATTCATCTCACAGAGTTACAACTTTCCCTTCAAGAAGTCTTTCGCTAAGGCTGCTCTTGTGGAATTGGCAAAGGGATATTTGGAAGCCCATACAGGGCTATGGTGAAAAAGGAAATATCTTCCGTTCAAAACTGGAAAGAAGCTTTCTGAGAAACTGCTCTGTGTTCTGTTAATTCATCTCACAGAGTTACATCTTTAAATTCAAGAAGCCTTTCGCTAAGGCTGTTCTTGTGGAATTGGCAAAGGGATATTTGGAAGCCCATAGAGGGCTATGGAGAAAAAGGAAATATCTTCCGTTCAAAACTGGAAAGAAGCTTTCTGAGAAACTGTTCTATGTTCTGTTAATTCATCTCACAGAGTTACATCTTTCCCTTCAAGAAGCCTTTCGCTAAGGCTGTTCTTGTGGAAATGGCAAAGGGATATTTGGAGGCCCATAGAGGGCTATGGTGAAAAAGGAAATATCTTCCGTTCAAAACTGGAAAGAAGCTTTCTGAGAAACTGCTCTGTGTTCTGTTAATTCATCTCACAGAGTTACATCTTTCCCTTCAAGAAGCATTTCGCTAAGGCTCTTCTTGTGGAATTGGCAAAGGGATATTTGGAAGCCCATAGAGGGCTATGGTGAAAAAGGAAATATCTTCCGTTCATAACTGGAAAGAAGCTTTCTGAGAAACTGCTCTGTGTTCTGTTAATTCATCTCACAGAGTTACATCTTTCCCTTCAAGAAGGCTTTCGCTAAGGCTGTTCTTGTGGAATTGGCAAAGGGATATTTGGAAGCCCATAGAGGGCTATGGTGAAAAAGGAAATATCTTTCGTTCAAAACTGGAAAGAAACTTTCTGAGAAACTGCTCTGTGTTCTGTTAATTCATCTCACAGAGTTACATCTTTAACTTCAAGAAGCCTTTCGCTAAGGCTGTTCTTGTGGAATTGGCAAAGGGATATTTGGAAGCCCATAGAGGGCTAGGGTGAAAAAGGAAATATCGTCCGTTCAAAACTGGAAAGAAGCTTTCTGAGAAACTGCTCTGTGTTCTGTTAATTCATCTCACAGAGTTACATCTTTAACTTCAAGAAGCCTTTCGCTAAGGCTATTCTTGTGGAATTGGCAAAGGGATATTTGGAAGCCCATAGAGGGCTATGGAGAAAAAGGAAATATCTTCCGTTCAAAACTGGAAAGAAGCTTTCTGAGAAACTGTTCTATGTTCTGTTAATTCATCTCACGGAGTTACATCTTTCCCTTCAAGAAGCCTTTCGCTAAGGCTGTTCTTGTGGAATTGGCAAAGGGATATTTGGAAGCCCATAGAGGGCTATGGTGAAAAAGGAAATATCTTTCGTTCAAAACTGGAAAGAAGCTTTCTGAGAAACTGCTCTGTGTTCTGTTAATTCATCTCACAGAGTTACATCTTTAACTTCAAGAAGCCTTTCGCTAAGGCTGTTCTTGTGGAATTGGCAAAGGGATATTTGGAAGCCCATAGAGGGCTATGGTGAAAAAGGAAATATCTTCCGTTCAAAACTGGAAAGAAGCTTTCTGAGAAACTGCTCTGTGTTCTGTTAATTCATCTCACAGAGTTACATCTTTAACTTCAAGAAGCCTTTCGCTAAGGCTGTTCTTGTGGAATTGGCAAAGGGATATTTGGAAGCCCATAGAGGGCTATGGTGAAAAAGGAAATATCTTCCGTTCAAAACTGGAAAGAAGCTTTCTGAGAAACTGCTCTGTGTTCTGTTAATTCATCTCACAGAGTTACATCTTTCCCTTCAAGAAGCCTTTCGCTAAGGCTGTTCTTGTGGAATTGGCAAAGGGATATTTGGAAGCCCATAGAGGGCTATGGTGAAAAAGGAAATATCTTCCGTTCAAAACTGGAAAGAAGCTTTCTGAGAAACTGCTCTGTGTTCTGTTAATTCATCTCACAGAGTTACATCTTTCCCTTCAAGAAGCCTTTCGCTAAGGCTGTTCTTGTGGAATTGGCAAAGGGATATTTGGAAGCCCATAGAGGGCTATGGTGAAAAAGGAAATATCTTCCGTTCAAAACTGGAAAGAAACTTTCTGAGAAACTGCTCTGTGTTCTGTTAATTCATCTCACAGAGTTACATCTTTAACTTCAAGAAGCCTTTCGCTAAGGCTGTTCTTGTGGAATGGGCAAAGGGATATTTGGAAGCCCATAGAGGGCTATGGAGAAAAAGGAAATATCTTCCGTTCAAAACTGGAAAGAAGCTTTCTGACAAACTGTTCTATATTCTGTTAATTCATCTCACAGAGTTACATCTTTAACTTCAAGAAGCCTTTCGCTAAGGCTGTTCTTGTGGAATTGGCAAAGGGATATTTGGAAGCCCATAGAGGGCTATGGTGAAAAAGGAAATATATTCCGTTCAAAACTGGAAAGAAGCTTTCTGAGAAACTGCTCTGTGTTCTGTTAATTCATCTCACAGAGTTACATCTTTAACTTCAAGAAGCCTTTCTCTAAGGCTGTTGTTGTGGAATTGGCAAAGGGATATTTGGAAGCCCATAGAGGGCTATGGTTAAAAAGTAAATATCTTCCGTTCAAAACTGGAAAGAAGCTTTCTGAGAAACTGCTCTGTGTTCTGTTAATTCATCTCACAGAGTTACATCTTTCCCTTCAAGAAGCCTTTCGCTAAGGCTGTTCTTGTGGAATTGGCAAAGGGATATTTGGAAGCCCATAGAGGGCTATGGTGAAAAAGGAAATATCTTCCGTTCAAAACTGGAAAGAAGCTTTCTGAGAAACTGCTCTGTGTTCTGTTAATTCATCTCACAGAGTTACATCTTTAACTTCAAGAAGCCTTTCGCTAAGGCTGTTCTTGTGGAATTGGCAAAGGGATATTTGGAAGCCCATAAAGGGCTAAGGAGAAAAAGGAAATATCTTCCGTTCAAAACTGGAAAGAAGCTTTCTGAGAAACTGTTCTATGTTCTGTTAATTCATCTCACAGAGTTACATCTTTCCCTTCAAGAAGCCTTTCGCTAAGGCTGTTGTTGTGGAATTGGCAAAGGGATATTTGGAAGCCCATAGAGGGCTATGGTGAAAAAGGAAATATCTTTCGTTCAAAACTGGAAAGAAGCTTTCTGAGAAACTGCTCTGTGTTCTGTTAATTCATCTCACAGAGTTACATCTTTCCCTTCAAGAAGCCTTTCGCTAAGGCTGTTCTTGTGGAATTGGCAAAGGGATATTTGGAAGCCCATAGAGGGCTATGGTGAAAAAGGAAATATCTTCCGTTCAAAACTGGAAAGAAGCTTTCTGAAAAACTGCTCTGGGTTCTGTTAATTCATCTCACAGAGTTACAACTTTCCCTTCAAGAAGTCTTTCGCTAAGGCTGTTCTTGTGGAATTGGCAAAGGGATATTTGGAAGCCCATAGAGGGCTATGGTGATAAAGGAAATATCTTCCGTTCAAAACTGGAAAGAAGCTTTCTGAGAAACTGCTCTGTGTTCTGTTAATTCATCTCACAGAGTTACATCTTTCCCTTCAAGAAGCCTTTCGCTAAGGCTGTTGTTGTGGAATTGGCAAAGGGATATTTGGAAGCCCATAGAGGGCTATGGTGAAAAAGGAAATATCTTCCGTTCAAAACTGGAAAGAAGCTTTCTGAGAAACTGCTCTGTGTTCTGTTAATTCATCTCACAGAGTTACATCTTTCCCTTCAAGAAGCCTTTCGCTAAGGCTGTTCTTGTTGAATTGGCAAAGGGATATTTGGAAGCCCATAGAGGGCTATGGTGAAAAAGGAAATATCTTCCGTTCAAAACTGGAAAGAAGCTTTCTGAGAAACTGCTCTGTGTTCTGTTAATTCATCTCACAGAGTTACACCTTTCCCTTCAAGAAGCCTTTCGCTAAGGCTGTTCTTGTGGAATTGGCAAAGGGATATTTGGAAGCCCATAGAGGGCTATGGTGAAAAAGGAAATATCTTCCGTTCAAAACTGGAAAGAAGCTTTCTGAGAAACTGCTCTGTGTTGTGTTAATTCATCTCACAGAGTTACATCTTTCCCTTCAAGAAGCCTTTCGCTAAGGCTGTTCTTGTGGAATTGGCAAAGGGATATTTGGAAGCCCATAGAGGGATATGGTGAAAAAGGAAATATCTTCCGTTCAAAACTGGAAAGAAGCTTTCTGAGAAACTGCTCTGTGTTCTGTTAATTCATCTCACAGAGTTACATCTTTAACTTCAAGAAGCCTTTCGCTAAGGCTGTTCTTGTGGAATTGGCAAAGGGATATTTGGAAGCCCATAGAGGGCTATGGAGAAAAACGAAATATCTTCCGTTCAAAACTGGAAAGAAGCTTTCTGAGAAACTGTTCTATGTTCTGTTAATTCATCTCACAGAGTTACATCTTTCCCTTCAAGAAGCCTTTCGCTAAGGCTGTTGTTGTGGAATTGGCAAAGGGATATTTGGAAGCCCATAGAGGGCTATGGTGAAAAAGGAAATATCTTTCGTTCAAAACTGGAAAGAAGCTTTCTGAGAAACTGCTCTGTGTTCTGTTAATTCATCTCACAGAGTTACATCTTTAACTTCAAGAAGCCTTTCGCTAAGGCTGTTCTTGAGGAATTGGCAAAGGGATATTTGAAAGCCCATAGAGGGCTATGGTGAAAAAGGAAATATCTTCCGTTCAAAACTGGAAAGAAGCTTTCTGAGAAACTGCTCTGTGTTCTGTTAATTCATCTCACAGAGTTACATCTTTAACTTCAAGAAGCCTTTCGCTAAGGCTGTTCTTGTGGAATTGGCAAAAGGATATTTGGAAGCCCATAGAGGGCTATGGTGAAAAAGGAAATATCTTCCGTTCAAAACTGGAAAGAAGCTTTCTGAGAAACTGTTCTATGTTCTGTTAATTCATCTCACAGAGTTACATCTTTCCCTTCAAGAAGCCTTTCGCTAACGCTGTTGTTGTGGAATTGGCAAAGGGATATTTGGAAGCCCATAGAGGGCTATGGTGAAAAAGGAAATATCTTTCGTTCAAAACTGGAAAGAAGCTTTCTGAGAAACTGCTCTGTGTTCTGTTAATTCATCTCACAGAGTTACATCTTTAACTTCAAGAAGCCTTTCGCTAAGGCTGTTCTTGTGGAATTGGCAAAGGGATATTTGGAAGCCCATAGAGGGCTATGGTGAAAAAGGAAATATCTTCATTTCAAAACTGGAAAGAAGCTTTCTGAGAAACTGCTCTGTGTTCTGTTAATTCATCTCACAGAGTTACATCTTTAACTTCAAGAAGCCTTTCTCTAAGGCTGTTGTTGTGGAATTGGCAAAGGGATATTTCGAAGCCCATAGAGGGCTATGGTTAAAAAGTAAATATCTTCCGTTCAAAACTGGAAAGAAGCTTTCTGAGAAACTGCTCTGTGTTCTGTTAATTCATCTCACAGAGTTACATCTTTCCCTTCAAGAAGCCTTTCGCTAAGGCTGTTCTTGTGGAATTGGCAAAGGGATATTTGGAAGCCCATAGAGGGCTATGGTGAAAAAGGAAATATCTTCCGTTCAAAACTGGAAAGAAGCTTTCTGAGAAACTGCTCTGTGTTCTGTTAATTCATCTCACAGAGTTACATCTTTAACTTCAAGAAGCCTTTCGCTAAGGCTGTTCTTGTGGAATTGGCAAAGGGATATTTGGAAGCCCATAGAGGGCTATGGAGAAAAAGGAAATATCTTCCGTTCAAAACTGGAAAGAAGCTTTCTGAGAAACTGTTCTATGTTCTGTTAATTCATCTCACAGAGTTACATCTTTCCCTTCAAGAAGCCTTTCTCTAAGGCTGTTCTTGTGGAATTGGCAAAGGGATATTTGGAAGCCCATAGAGGGCTATGGTGAAAAAGGAAATATCTTCCGTTCAAAACTGGAAAGAAGCTTTCTGAGAAACTGCTCTGTGGTCTGTTAATTCATCTCACAGAGTTACATCTTTCCCTTCAAGAAGCCTTTCGCTAAGGCTGTTCTTGTGGAATTGGCAAAGGGATATTTGGAAGCCCATAGAGGGCTATGGTGAAAAAGGAAATATCTTCCGTTCAAAACTGGAAAGAAGCTTTCTGAGAAACTGCTCTGTGTTCTGTTAATTCATCTCACAGAGTTACATCTTTCCCTTCAAGAAGCCTTTCGCTAAGGCTGTTCTTGTGGAATTGGCAAAGGGATATTTGGAAGCCCATAGAGGGCTATGGTGAAAAAGGAAATATCTTCCGTTCAAAACTGGAAAGAAGCTTTCTGAGAAACTGCTCTGTGTTCTGTTAATTCATCTCACAGAGTTACATCTTTAACTTCAAGAATCCTTTCGCTAAGGCTGTTCTTGTGGAATGGGCAAAGGGATATTTGGAAGCCCATAGAGGGCTATGGTGAAAAAGGAAATATCTTCCGTTCAAAACTGGAAAGAAGCTTTCTGAGAAACTGCTCTGTGTTCTGTTAATTCATCTCACAGAGTTACATCTTTAACTTCAAGAAGCCTTTCGCTAAGGCTGTTCTTGTGGAATTGCAAAGGGATATTTGGAAGCCCATAGAGGGCTATGGTGAAAAAGGAAATATCTTCCGTTCAAAACTGGAAAGAAGCTTTCTGAGAAACTGCTCTGTGTTCTGTTAATTCATCTCACAGAGTTACAACTTTCCCTTCAAGAAGTCTTTCGCTAAGGCTGTTTTTGTGGAATTGGCAAAGGGATATTTGGAAGCCCATAGAGGGCTATGGTGAAAAAGGAAATATCTTCCGTTCAAAACTGGAAAGAAGCTTTCTGAGAAACTGCTCTGTGTTCTGTTAATTCATCTCACAGAGTTACATCTTTCCCTTCAAGAAGTCTTTCGCTAAGGCTGCTCTTGTGGAACTGGCAAAGGGATATTTGGAAGCCCATAGAGGGCTATGGTGAAAAAGGAGATATCTTCCGTTCAAAACTGGAAAGAAGCTTTCTGAGAAACTGCTCTGTGTTCTGTTAATTCATCTCACAGAGTTACAACTTTCCCTTCAAGAAGTCTTTCGCTAAGGCTGTTCTTGTGGAATTGGCAAAGGGATATTTGGAAGCCCATAGAGGGCTATGGTGAAAAAGGAAATATCTTCCGTTCAAAACTGGAAAGAAGCTTTCTGAGAAACTGCTCTGTGTTCTGTTAATTCATCTCACAGAGTTACATCTTTCCCTTCAAGAAGTCTTTCCCTAAGGCTGTTCTTGTGGAACTGGCAAAGGGATATTTGGAAGCCCATAGAGGGCTATGGTGAAAAAGGAGATATCTTCCGTTCAAAACTGGAAAGAAGCTTTCTGAGAAACTGCTCTGTGTTCTGTTAATTCATCTCACAGAGTTACATCTTTAACTTCAAGAAGCCTTTCGCTAAGGCTGTTCTTGTGGAACTGGCAAAGGGATATTTGGAAGCCCATAGAGGGCTATGGTGAAAAAGGAAATATCTTCCGTTCAAAACTGGAAAGAAGCTTTCTGAGAAACTGCTCTGTGTTCTGTTAATTCATCTCACAGAGTTACATCTTTCCCTTCAAGAAGCCTTTCGCTAAGGCTGTTCTTGTGGAATTGGCAAAGGGATATTTGGAAGCCCATAGAGGGCTACGGTGAAAAAGGAAATATCTTCCGTTCAAAACTGGAAAGAAGCTTTCTGAGAAACTGCTCTGTGATCTGTTAATTCATCTCACAGAGTTACATCTTTAACTTCAAGAAGCCTTTCGCTAAGGCTGTTCTTGTGGAATTGGCAAAGGGATATTTGGAAGCCCATAGAGGGCTATGAAGAAAAACGAAATATCTTCCGTTCAAAACTGGAAAGAAGCTTTCTGAGAAACTGTTCTATGTTCTGTTAATTCATCTCACAGAGTTACATCTTTCCCTTCAAGAAGCCTTTCGCTAAGGCTGTTGTTGTGGAATTGGCAAAGGGATATTTGGAAGCCCATAGAGGGCTATGGTGAAAAAGGAAATATCTTCCGTTCAAAACTGGAAAGAAGCTTTCTGAGAAACTGCTCTGTGTTCTGTTAATTCATCTCACAGAGTTACATCTTTAACTTCAAGAAGCCTTTCGCTAAGGCTGTTCTTGTGGAATTGGCAAAGGGATATTTGAAAGCCCATAGAGGGCTATGGTGAAAAAGGAAATATCTTCCGTTCAAAACTGGAAAGAAGCTTTCTGAGAAACTGCTCTGTGTTCTGTTAATTCATCTCACAGAGTTACATCTTTAACTTCAAGAAGCCTTTCGCTAAGGCTGTTCTTGTGGAATTGGCAAAGGGATATTTGGAAGCCCATAGAGGGCTATGGTGAAAAAGGAAATATCTTCCGTTCAAAACTGGAAAGAAGCTTTCTGAGAAACTGCTCTGTGTTCTGTTAATTCATCTCACAGAGTTACATCTTTCCCTTCAAGAAGCCTTTCGCTAAGCCTGTTCTTGTGGAATTGGCAAAGGGATATTTGGAAGCCCATAGAGGGCTATGGTGAAAAAGGAAATATCTTCCGTTCAAAACTGGAAAGAAGCTTTCTGAGAAACTGCTCTGTGTTCTGTTAATTCATCTCACAGAGTTACATCTTTCCCTTCAAGAAGCCTTTCGCTAAGGATGTTCTTGTGGAATTGGCAGAGGGATATTTGGAAGCCCATAGAGGGTTATGGTGAAAAAGGAAATATCTTCCGTTCAAAACTGGAAAGAAGCTTTCTGAGAAACTGCTCTGTGTTCTGTTAATTCATCTCACAGAGTTACATCTTTCCCTTCAAGAAGCCTTTCGCTAAGGCTGTTCTTCTGGAATTGGCAAAGGGATATTTGGAAGCCCATAGAGGGCTAGGTTGAAAAAGGAAATATCGTCCGTTCAAAACTGGAAAGAAGCTTTCTGAGAAACTGCTCTGTGTTCTGTTAATTCATCTCACAGAGTTACATCTTTAACTTCAAGAAGCCTTTCGCTAAGGCTGTTCTTGTGGAATTGGCAAAGGGATATTTGGAAGCCCATAGAGGGCTATGGAGAAAAAGGAAATATCTTCCGTTCAAAACTGGAAAGAAGCTTTCTGAGAAACTGTTCTATGTTCTGTTAATTCATCTCACAGAGTTACATCTTTCCCTTCAAGAAGCCTTTCGCTAAGGCTGTTCTTGTGGTATTGGCAAAGGGATATTTGGAAGCCCATAGAGGGCTATGGTGAAAAAGGAAATATCTTTCGTTCAAAACTGGAAAGAAGCTTTCTGAGAAACTGCTCTGTGTTCTGTTAATTCATCTCACAGAGTTACATCTTTAACTTCAAGAAGCCTTTCGCTAAGGCTGTTCTTGTGGAATTGGCAAAGGGATATTTGGAAGCCCATAGAGGGCTATGGTGAAAAAGGAAATATCTTCCGTTCAAAACTGGAAAGAAGCTTTCTGAGAAACTGCTCTGTGTTCTGTTAATTCATCTCACAGAGTTACATCTTTAACTTCAAGAAGCCTTTCGCTAAGGATGTTGTTGTGGAATTGGCAAAGGGATATTTGGAAGCCCATAGAGGGCTATGGTGAAAAAGGAAATATCTTCCGTTCAAAACTGGAAAGAAGCTTTCTGAGAAACTGCTCTGTGTTCTGTTAATTCATCTCACAGAGTTACATCTTTCCCTTCAAGAAGCCTTTCGCTAAGGCTGTTCTTGTGGAATGGGCAAAGGGATATTTGGAAGCCCATAGAGGGCTATGGTGAAAAAGGAAATATCTTCCGTTCAAAACTGGAAAGAAGCTTTCTGAGAAACTGCTCTGTGTTCTGTTAATTCATCTCACAGAGTTACATCTTTAACTTCAAGAAGCCTTTCGCTAAGGCTGTTCTTGTGGAATTGGCAAAGGGATATTTGAAAGCCCATAGAGGGCTATGGTGAAAAAGGAAATATCTTCCGTTCAAAACTGGAAAGAAGCTTTCTGAGAAACTGCTCTGTGTTCTGTTAATTCATCTCACAGAGTTACATCTTTAACTTCAAGAAGCCTTTCGCTAAGGCTGTTCTTGTGGAATTGGCAAAGGGATATTTGGAAGCCCAGAGAGGGCTATGGTGAAAAAGGAAATATCTTCCGTTCAAAACTGGAAAGAAGCTTTCTGAGAAACTGCTCTGTGTTCTGTTAATTCATCTCACAGAGTTACATCTTTCCCTTCAAGAAGCCTTTCGCTAAGCCTGTTCTTGTGGAATTGGCAAAGGGATATTTGGAAGCCCATAGAGGGCTATGGTGAAAAAGGAAATATCTTCCGTTCAAAACTGGAAAGAAGCTTTCTGAGAAACTGCTCTGTGTTCTGTTAATTCATCTCACAGAGTTACATCTTTCCCTTCAAGAAGCCTTTCGCTAAGGATGTTCTTGTGGAATTGGCAGAGGGATATTTGGAAGCCCATAGAGGGCTATGGTGAAAAAGGATATATCTTCCGTTCAAAACTGGAAAGAAGCTTTCTGAGAAACTGTTCTATGTTCTGTTAATTCATCTCACAGAGTTACATCTTTCCCTTCAAGAAGCCTTTCGCTAAGGCTGTTCTTGTGGAATTGGCAAAGGGATATTTGGAAGCCCATAGAGGGCTAGGTTGAAAAAGGAAATATCGTCCGTTCAAAACTGGAAAGAAGCTTTCTGAGAAACTGCTCTGTGTTCTGTTAATTCATCTCACAGAGTTACATCTTTAACTTCAAGAAGCCTTTCGCTAAGGCTGTTCTTGTGGAATTGGCAAAGGGATATTTGGAAGCCCATAGAGGGCTATGGAGAAAAAGGAAATATCTTCCGTTCAAAACTGGAAAGAAGCTTTCTGAGAAACTGTTCTATGTTCTGTTAATTCATCTCACAGAGTTACATCTTTCCCTTCAAGAAGCCTTTCGCTAAGGCTGTTCTTGTGGAATTGGCAAAGGGATATTTGGAAGCCCATAGAGGGCTATGGTGAAAAAGGAAATATCTTTCGTTCAAAACTGGAAAGAAGCTTTCTGAGAAACTGCTCTGTGTTCTGTTAATTCATCTCACAGAGTTACATCTTTAACTTCAAGAAGCCTTTCGCTAAGGCTGTTCTTGTGGAATTGGCAAAGGGATATTTGGAAGCCCATCGAGGGCTATGGTGAAAAAGGAAATATCTTCCGTTCAAAACTGGAAAGAAGCTTTCTGAGAAACTGCTCTGTGTTCTGTTAATTCATCTCACAGAGTTACATCTTTCCCTTCAAGAAGCCTTTCGCTAAGGCTGTTCTTGTGGAATTGGCAAAGGGATATTTGGAAGCCCATAGAGGGCTAGGTTGAAAAAGGAAATATCGTCCGTTCAAAACTGGAAAGAAGCTTTCTGAGAAACTGCTCTGTGTTCTGTTAATTCATCTCACAGAGTTACATCTTTAACTTCAAGAAGCCTTTCGCTAAGGCTGTTCTTGTGGAATTGGCAAAGGGATATTTGGAAGCCCATAGAGGGCTACGGAGAAAAAGGAAATATCTTCCGTTCAAAACTGGAAAGAAGCTTTCTGAGAAACTGTTCTATGTTCTCTTAATTCATCTCACAGAGTTACATCTTTCCCTTCAAGAAGCCTTTCGCTAAGGCTGTTCTTGTGGAATTGGCAAAGGGATATTTGGAAGCCCATAGAGGGCTATGGTGAAAAAGGAAATATCTTTCGTTCAAAACTGGAAAGAAGATTTCTGAGAAACTGCTCTGTGTTCTGTTAATTCATCTCACAGAGTGACATCTTTAACTTCAAGAAGCCTTTCGCTAAGGCTGTTCTTGTGGAATTGGCAAAGGGATATTTGGAAGCCCATAGAGGGCTATGGTGAAAAAGGAAATATCTTCCGTTCAAAACTGGAAAGAAGCTTTCTGAGAAACTGCTCTGTGTTCTGTTAATTCATCTCACAGAGTTACATCTTTCCCTTCAAGAAGCCTTTCGCTAAGGCTGTTCTTGTGGAATTGGCAAAGGGATATTTGGAAGCCCATAGAGGGCTAGGTTGAAAAAGGAAATATCGTCCGTTCAAAACTGGAAAGAAGCTTTCTGAGAAACTGCTCTGTGTTCTGTTAATTCATCTCACAGAGTTACATCTTTAACTTCAAGAAGCCTTTCGCTAAGGCTGTTCTTGTGGAATTGGCAAAGGGATATTTGGAAGCCCATAGAGGGCTATGGAGAAAAAGGAAATATCTTCCGTTCAAAACTGGAAAGAAGCTTTCTGAGAAACTGTTCTATGTTCTGTTAATTCATCTCACAGAGTTACATCTTTCCCTTCAAGAAGCCTTTCGCTAAGGCTGTTCTTGTGGTATTGGCAAAGGGATATTTGGAAGCCCATAGAGGGCTATGGTGAAAAAGGAAATATCTTCCGTTCCAAACTGGAAAGAAGCTTTCTGAGAAACTGCTCTGTGTTCTGTTAATTCATCTCACAGAGTTACATCTTTACCTTCAAGAAGCCTTTCGCTAAGGCTGTTCTTGTGGAATTGGCAAAGGGATATTTGGAAGCCCATAGAGGGCTATGGTGAAAAAGGAAATATCTTCCGTTCAAAACTGGAAAGAAGCTTTCTGAGAAACTGCTCTGTGTTCTGTTAATTCATCTCACAGTGTTACATCTTTCCCTTCAAGAAGCCTTTCGCTAAGGCTGTTCTTGTGGAATTGGCAAAGGGATATTTGGAAGCCCATAGAGGGCTAGGGTGAAAAAGGAAATATCTTCCGTTCAAAACTGGAAAGAAGCTTTCTGAGAAACTGCTCTGTGTTCTGTTAATTCATCTCACAGTGTTACATCTTTAACTTCAAGAAGCCTTTCGCTAAGGCTGTTCTTGTGGAATTGGCAAAGGGATATTTGGAAGCCCATAGAGGGCTATGGAGAAAAAGGAAATATCTTCCGTTCAAAACTGGAAAGAAGCTTTCTGAGAAACTGTTCTATGTTCTGTTAATTCATCTCACAGAGTTACATCTTTCCCTACAGGAAGCCTTTCGCTAAGGCTGTTGTTGTGGAATTGGCAAAGGGATATTTGGAAGCCCATAGAGGGCTATGGTGAAAAAGGAAATATCTTTCGTTCAAAACTGGAAAGAAGCTTTCTGAGAAACTGCTCTGTGTTCTGTTAATTCATCTCACAGAGTTACATCTTTAACTTCAAGAAGCCTTTCGCTAAGGCTGTTCTTGTGGAATTGGCAAAGGGATATTTGGAAGCCCATAGAGGGCTATGGTGAAAAAGGAAATATCTTCCGTTCAAAACTGGAAAGAAGCTTTCTGAGAAACTGCTCTGTGTTCTGTTAATTCATCTCACAGAGTTACATCTTTCCCTTCAAGAAGCCTTTCGCTAAGGCTGTTCTTGTGGAATTGGCAAAGGGATATTTGGAAGCCCATAGAGGGCTATGGTGAAAAAGGAAATATCTTCCGTTCAAAACTGGAAAGAAGCTTTCTGAGAAACTGCTCTGTGTTCTGTTAATTCATCTCACAGAGTTACATCTTTAACTTCAAGAAGCCTTTCGCTAAGGCTGTTCTTGTGGAATTGGCAAAGGGATATTTGGAAGCCCATAGAGGGCTATGGAGAAAAAGGAAATATCTTCCGTTCAAAACTGGAAAGAAGCTTTCTGAGAAACTGTTCTATGTTCTGTTAATTCATCTCACAGAGTTACATCTTTCCCTTCAAGAAACCTTTCGCTAAGGCTGTTGTTGTGGAATTGGCAAAGGGATATTTGGAAGCCCATAGAGGGCTATGGTGAAAAAGGAAATATCTTTCGTTCAAAACTGGAAAGAAGCTTTCTGAGAAACTGCTCTGTGTTCTGTTAATTCATCTCACAGAGTTACATCTTTACCTTCAAGAAGCCTTTCGCTAAGGCTGTTCTTGTGGAATTGGCAAAGGGATATTTGGAAGCCCATAGAGGGCTATGGTGAAAAAGGAAATATCTTCCGTTCAAAACTGGAAAGAAGCTTTCTGAGAAACTGCTCTGTGTTCTGTTAATTCATCTCAAAGAGTTACAACTTTCCCTTCAAGAAGTCTTTCGCTAAGGCTGTTCTTGTGGAATTGGCAAAGGGATATTTGGAAGCCCATAGAGGGCTATGGTGAAAAAGGAAATATCTTCCGTTCAAAACTGGAAAGAAGCTTTCTGAGAAACTGCTCTGTGTTCTGTTAATTCATCTCACAGAGTTACATCTTTCCCTTCAAGAAGCCTTTCGCTAAGGCTGGTCTTGTGGAATTGGCAAAGGGATATTTGAAAGCCGATAGAGGGCTATGGTGAAAAAGGAAATATCTTCCGTTCAAAACTGGAAAGAAGCTTTCTGAGAAACTGCTCTGTGTTCTGTTAATTCATCTCACAGAGTTACATCTTTAACTTCAAGAAGCCTTTCGCTAAGGCTGTTCTTGTGGAATTGGCAAAGGGATATTTGGAAGCCCATAGAGGGCTATGGAGAAAAAGGAAATATCTTCTGTTCAAAACTGGAAAGAAGCTTTCTGAGAAACTGTTCTATGTTCTGTTATTTCATCTCACAGAGTTACATCTTTCCCTTCAAGAAGCCTTTCGCTAAGGCTCTTCTTGTGGAATTGGCAAAGGGATATTTGGAAGCCCATAGAGGGCTATGGTGAAAAAGGAAATATCTTCCGTTCAAAACTGGAAAGAAGCTTTCTGAGAAACTGCTCTGTGTTCTGTAAATTCATCTCACAGAGTTACATCTTTACCTTCAAGAAGCCTTTCGCTAAGGCTGTTCTTGTGGAATTGGCAAAGGGATATTTGGAAGCCCATAGAGGGCTATGGTGAAAAAGGAAATATCTTCCGTTCAAAACTGGAAAGAAGCTTTCTGAGAAACTGCTCTGTGTTCTGTTAATTCATCTCACAGAGTTACATCTTTAAATTCAAGAAGTCTTTCGCTAAGGCTGTTCTTGTGGAATTGGCAAAGGGATATTTGGAAGCCCTTAGAGGGCTATGGTGAAAAAGGAAATATCTTCCGTTCAAAACTGGAAAGAAGCTTTCTGAGAAACTGCTCTGTGTTCTGTTAATTCATCTCACAGAGTTACATCTTTAACTTCAAGAAGCCTTTCGCTAAGGCTGTTGTTGTGGAATTGGCAAAGGGATATTTGGAAGCCCATAGAGGGCTATGGTGAAAAAGGAAATATCTTCCGTTCAAAACTGGAAAGAAGCTTTCTGAGATACTGCTCTGTGTTCTGTTAATTCATCTCACAGAGTTACAACTTTTCCTTCAAGAAGTCTTTCGCTAAGGCTGTTCTTGTGGAATTGGCAAAGGGATATTTGGAAGCCCATACAGGGCTATGGTGAAAAAGGAAATATCTTTCGTTCAAAACTGGAAAGAAGCTTTCTGAGAAACTGCTCTGTGTTCTGTTAATTCATCTCACAGAGTTACATCTTTAAATTCAAGAAGCCTTTCGCTAAGGCTGTTCTTGTGGAATTGGCAAGGGGATATTTGGAAGCCCATAGAGGGCTATGGAGAAAAAGGAAATATCTTCCGTTCAAAACTGGAAAGAAGCTTTCTGAGAAACTGTTCTATGTTCTGTTAATTCATCTCACAGAGTTACATCTTTCCCTTCAAGAAGCCTTTCGCTAAGGCTGTTCTTGTGGAATTGGCAAAGGGATATTTGGAGGCCCATAGAGGGCTATGGTGAAAAAGGAAATATCTTCCGTTCAAAACTGGAAAGAAGCTTTCTGAGAAACTGCTCTGTGTTCTGTTAATTCATCTCACAGAGTTACATCTTTACCTTCAAGAAGCCTTTCGCTAAGGCTCTTCTTGTGGAATTGGCAAAGGGATATTTGGAAGCCCATAGAGGGCTATGGTGAAAAAGGAAATATCTTCCGTTCATAACTGGAAAGAAGCTTTCTGAGAAACTGCTCTGTGTTCTGTTAATTCATCTCAGAGAGTTACATCTTTCCCTTCAAGAAGGCTTTCGCTAAGGCTGTTCTTGTGGAATTGGCAAAGGGATATTTGGAAGCCCATAGAGGGCTACGGTGAAAAAGGAAATATCTTCCGTTCAAAACTGGAAAGAAACTTTCTGAGAAACTGCTCTGTGTTCTGTTAATTCATCTCACAGAGTTACATCTTTAACTTCAAGAAGCCTTTCGCTAAGGCTGTTCTTGTGGAACTGGCAAAGGGATATTTGGAAGCCCATAGAGGGCTATGGTGAAAAAGGAAATATCTTCCGTTCAAAACTGGAAAGAAGCTTTCTGAGAAACTGCTCTGTGTTCTATTAATTCATCTCACAGAGTTACATCTTTCCCTTCAAGAAGCCTTTCCCTAAGGCTGTTCTTGTGGAATTGGCAAAGGGATATTTGGAAGCCCATAGAGGGCTATGGTGAAAAAGGAAATATCTTCCGTTCAAAACTGGAAAGAAGCTTTCTGAGAAACTGCTCTGTGTTCTGTTAATTCATCTCACAGAGTTACATCTTTACCTTCAAGAAGCCTTTCGCTAAGGCTGTTCTTGTGGAATTGGCAAAGGGATATTTGGAAGCCCATAGAGGGCTATGGAGAAAAAGGAAATATCTTCCGTTCAAAACTGGAAAGAAGCTTTCTGAGAAACTGTTCTATGTTCTGTTAATTCATCTCACAGAGTTACATCTTTCCCTTCAAGAAGCCTTTCGCTAAGGCTGTTGTTGTGGAATTGGCAAAGGGATATTTGGAAGCCCATAGAGGGCTATGGTGAAACAGGAAATATCTTTCGTTCAAAACTGGAAAGAAGCTTTCTGAGAAACTGCTCTGTGTTCTGTTAATTCATCTCACAGAGTTACATCTTTAACTTCAAGAAGCCTTTCGCTAAGGCTGTTCTTGTGGAATTGGCAAAGGGATATTTGGAAGCCCATAGAGGGCTATGGTGAAAAAGGAAATATCTTCCGTTCAAAACTGGAAAGAAGCTTTCTGAGAAACTGCTCTGTGTTCTGTTAATTCATCTCACAGAGTTACATCTTTCCCTTCAAGAAGCCTTTCGCTAAGGCTGTTCTTGTGGAATTGGCAAAGGGATATTTGGAAGCCCTTAGAGGGCTATGGTGAAAAAGGAAATATCTTCCGTTCAAAACTGGAAAGAAGCTTTCTGAGAAACTGTTCTGTGTTCTGTTAATTCATCTCACAGAGTTACATCTTTCCCTTCAAGAAGCCTTTCGCTAAGGCTGTTCTTGTGGAATTGGCAAAGGGATATTTGGAAGCCCATAGAGGGCTAAGGTGAAAAAGGAAATATCTTCCGTTCAAAACTGGAAAGAAGCTTTCTGAGAAACTGCTCTGTGTTCTGTTAATTCATCTCACAGAGTTACATCTTTAACTTCAAGAAGCCTTTCGCTAAGGATGTTCTTGTGGAATTGGCAAAGGGATATTTGGAAGCCCATAGAGGGCTATGGAGAAAAAGGAAATATCTTCCGTTCAAAACTGGAAAGAAGCTTTCTGAGAAACTGTTCTATGTTCTGTTAATTCATCTCACAGAGTTACATCTTTCCCATCAAGAAGCCTTTCGCTAAAGCTGTTGTTGTGGAATTGGCAAAGGGATATTTGGAAGCCCATAGAGGGCTATGGTGAAAAAGGAAATATCTTCCGTTCAAAACTGGAAAGAAGCTTTCTGAGAAACTGCTCTGTGTTCTGTTAATTCATCTCACAGAGTTACATCTTTAACTTCAAGAAGCCTTTCGCTAAGGCTGTTCTTGTGGAATTGGCAAAGGGATATTTGGAAGCCCATAGAGGGCTATGGTGAAAAAGGAAATATCTTCCGTTCAAAACTGGAAAGAAGCTTTCTGAGAAACTGCTCTGTGTTCTGTTAATTCATCTCACAGAGTTACATCTTTAACTTCAAGAAGCCTTTCTCTAAGGCTGTTGTTGTGGAATTGGCAAAGGGATATTTGGAAGCCCATAGAGGGCTATGGTTAAAAAGTAAATATCTTCCGTTCAAAACTGGAAAGAAGCTTTCTGAGAAACTGCTCTGTGTTCTGTTAATTCATCTCACAGAGTTACATCTTTCCCTTCAAGAAGCCTTTCGCTAAGGCTGTTCTTGTGGAATTGGCAAAGGGATATTTGGAAGCCCTTAGAGGGCTATGGTGAAAAAGGAAATATCTTCCGTTCAAAACTGGAAAGAAGCTTTCTGAGAAACTGCTCTGTGTTCTGTTAATTCATCTCACAGAGTTACATCTTTAACTTCAAGAAGCCTTTCGCTAAGGCTGTTGTTGTGGAATTGGCAAAGGGATATTTGGAAGCCCATAGAGGGCTATGGTGAAAAAGGAAATATCTTCCGTTCAAAACTGGAAAGAAGCTTTCTGAGATACTGCTCTGTGTTCTGTTAATTCATCTCACAGAGTTACAACTTTTCCTTCAAGAAGTCTTTCGCTAAGGCTGTTCTTGTGGAATTGGCAAAGGGATATTTGGAAGCCCATACAGGGCTATGGTGAAAAAGGAAATATCTTTCGTTCAAAACTGGAAAGAAGCTTTCTGAGAAACTGCTCTGTGTTCTGTTAATTCATCTCACAGAGTTACATCTTTAAATTCAAGAAGCCTTTCGCTAAGGCTGTTCTTGTGGAATTGGCAAGGGGATATTTGGAAGCCCATAGAGGGCTATGGAGAAAAAGGAAATATCTTCCGTTCAAAACTGGAAAGAAGCTTTCTGAGAAACTGTTCTATGTTCTGTTAATTCATCTCACAGAGTTACATCTTTCCCTTCAAGAAGCCTTTCGCTAAGGCTGTTCTTGTGGAATTGGCAAAGGGATATTTGGAGGCCCATAGAGGGCTATGGTGAAAAAGGAAATATCTTCCGTTCAAAACTGGAAAGAAGCTTTCTGAGAAACTGCTCTGTGTTCTGTTAATTCATCTCACAGAGTTACATCTTTACCTTCAAGAAGCCTTTCGCTAAGGCTCTTCTTGTGGAATTGGCAAAGGGATATTTGGAAGCCCATAGAGGGCTATGGTGAAAAAGGAAATATCTTCCGTTCATAACTGGAAAGAAGCTTTCTGAGAAACTGCTCTGTGTTCTGTTAATTCATCTCAGAGAGTTACATCTTTCCCTTCAAGAAGGCTTTCGCTAAGGCTGTTCTTGTGGAATTGGCAAAGGGATATTTGGAAGCCCATAGAGGGCTATGGAGAAAAAGGAAATATCTTCCGTTCAAAACTGGAAAGAAGCTTTCTGAGAAACTGTTCTATGTTCTGTTAATTCATCTCACAGAGTTACATCTTTCCCTTCAAGAAGCCTTTCGCTAAGGCTGTTGTTGTGGGATTGGCAAAGGGATATTTGGAAGCCCATAGAGGGCTATGGTGAAAAAGGAAATATCTTTCGTTCAAAACTGGAAAGAAGCTTTCTGAGAAACTGCTCTGTGTTCTGTTAATTCATCTCACAGAGTTACATCTTTAACTTCAAGAAGCCTTTCGCTAAGGCTGTTCTTGTGGAATTGGCAAAGGGATATTTGGAAGCCCATCGAGGGCTATGGTGAAAAAGGAAATATCTTCCGTTCAAAACTGGAAAGAAGCTTTCTGAGAAACTGCTCTGTGTTCTGTTAATTCATCTCACAGAGTTACATCTTTCCCTTCAAGAAGCCTTTCGCTAAGGCTGTTCTTGTGGAATTGGCAAAGGGATATTTGGAAGCCCATAGAGGGCTAGGTTGAAAAAGGAAATATCGTCCGTTCAAAACTGGAAAGAAGCTTTCTGAGAAACTGCTCTGTGTTCTGTTAATTCATCTCACAGAGTTACATCTTTAACTTCAAGAAGCCTTTCGCTAAGGCTGTTCTTGTGGAATTGGCAAAGGGATATTTGGAAGCCCATAGAGGGCTACGGAGAAAAAGGAAATATCTTCCGTTCAAAACTGGAAAGAAGCTTTCTGAGAAACTGTTCTATGTTCTCTTAATTCATCTCACAGAGTTACATCTTTCCCTTCAAGAAGCCTTTCGCTAAGGCTGTTCTTGTGGAATTGGCAAAGGGATATTTGGAAGCCCATAGAGGGCTATGGTGAAAAAGGAAATATCTTTCGTTCAAAACTGGAAAGAAGATTTCTGAGAAACTGCTCTGTGTTCTGTTAATTCATCTCACAGAGTGACATCTTTAACTTCAAGAAGCCTTTCGCTAAGGCTGTTCTTGTGGAATTGGCAAAGGGATATTTGGAAGCCCATAGAGGGCTATGGTGAAAAAGGAAATATCTTCCGTTCAAAACTGGAAAGAAGCTTTCTGAGAAACTGCTCTGTGTTCTGTTAATTCATCTCACAGAGTTACATCTTTCCCTTCAAGAAGCCTTTCGCTAAGGCTGTTCTTGTGGAATTGGCAAAGGGATATTTGGAAGCCCATAGAGGGCTAGGTTGAAAAAGGAAATATCGTCCGTTCAAAACTGGAAAGAAGCTTTCTGAGAAACTGCTCTGTGTTCTGTTAATTCATCTCACAGAGTTACATCTTTAACTTCAAGAAGCCTTTCGCTAAGGCTGTTCTTGTGGAATTGGCAAAGGGATATTTGGAAGCCCATAGAGGGCTATGGAGAAAAAGGAAATATCTTCCGTTCAAAACTGGAAAGAAGCTTTCTGAGAAACTGTTCTATGTTCTGTTAATTCATCTCACAGAGTTACATCTTTCCCTTCAAGAAGCCTTTCGCTAAGGCTGTTCTTGTGGTATTGGCAAAGGGATATTTGGAAGCCCATAGAGGGCTATGGTGAAAAAGGAAATATCTTCCGTTCCAAACTGGAAAGAAGCTTTCTGAGAAACTGCTCTGTGTTCTGTTAATTCATCTCACAGAGTTACATCTTTACCTTCAAGAAGCCTTTCGCTAAGGCTGTTCTTGTGGAATTGGCAAAGGGATATTTGGAAGCCCATAGAGGGCTATGGTGAAAAAGGAAATATCTTCCGTTCAAAACTGGAAAGAAGCTTTCTGAGAAACTGCTCTGTGTTCTGTTAATTCATCTCACAGTGTTACATCTTTCCCTTCAAGAAGCCTTTCGCTAAGGCTGTTCTTGTGGAATTGGCAAAGGGATATTTGGAAGCCCATAGAGGGCTAGGGTGAAAAAGGAAATATCTTCCGTTCAAAACTGGAAAGAAGCTTTCTGAGAAACTGCTCTGTGTTCTGTTAATTCATCTCACAGTGTTACATCTTTAACTTCAAGAAGCCTTTCGCTAAGGCTGTTCTTGTGGAATTGGCAAAGGGATATTTGGAAGCCCATAGAGGGCTATGGAGAAAAAGGAAATATCTTCCGTTCAAAACTGGAAAGAAGCTTTCTGAGAAACTGTTCTATGTTCTGTTAATTCATCTCACAGAGTTACATCTTTCCCTACAGGAAGCCTTTCGCTAAGGCTGTTGTTGTGGAATTGGCAAAGGGATATTTGGAAGCCCATAGAGGGCTATGGTGAAAAAGGAAATATCTTTCGTTCAAAACTGGAAAGAAGCTTTCTGAGAAACTGCTCTGTGTTCTGTTAATTCATCTCACAGAGTTACATCTTTAACTTCAAGAAGCCTTTCGCTAAGGCTGTTCTTGTGGAATTGGCAAAGGGATATTTGGAAGCCCATAGAGGGCTATGGTGAAAAAGGAAATATCTTCCGTTCAAAACTGGAAAGAAGCTTTCTGAGAAACTGCTCTGTGTTCTGTTAATTCATCTCACAGAGTTACATCTTTCCCTTCAAGAAGCCTTTCGCTAAGGCTGTTCTTGTGGAATTGGCAAAGGGATATTTGGAAGCCCATAGAGGGCTATGGTGAAAAAGGAAATATCTTCCGTTCAAAACTGGAAAGAAGCTTTCTGAGAAACTGCTCTGTGTTCTGTTAATTCATCTCACAGAGTTACATCTTTAACTTCAAGAAGCCTTTCGCTAAGGCTGTTCTTGTGGAATTGGCAAAGGGATATTTGGAAGCCCATAGAGGGCTATGGAGAAAAAGGAAATATCTTCCGTTCAAAACTGGAAAGAAGCTTTCTGAGAAACTGTTCTATGTTCTGTTAATTCATCTCACAGAGTTACATCTTTCCCTTCAAGAAACCTTTCGCTAAGGCTGTTGTTGTGGAATTGGCAAAGGGATATTTGGAAGCCCATAGAGGGCTATGGTGAAAAAGGAAATATCTTTCGTTCAAAACTGGAAAGAAGCTTTCTGAGAAACTGCTCTGTGTTCTGTTAATTCATCTCACAGAGTTACATCTTTACCTTCAAGAAGCCTTTCGCTAAGGCTGTTCTTGTGGAATTGGCAAAGGGATATTTGGAAGCCCATAGAGGGCTATGGTGAAAAAGGAAATATCTTCCGTTCAAAACTGGAAAGAAGCTTTCTGAGAAACTGCTCTGTGTTCTGTTAATTCATCTCAAAGAGTTACAACTTTCCCTTCAAGAAGTCTTTCGCTAAGGCTGTTCTTGTGGAATTGGCAAAGGGATATTTGGAAGCCCATAGAGGGCTATGGTGAAAAAGGAAATATCTTCCGTTCAAAACTGGAAAGAAGCTTTCTGAGAAACTGCTCTGTGTTCTGTTAATTCATCTCACAGAGTTACATCTTTCCCTTCAAGAAGCCTTTCGCTAAGGCTGGTCTTGTGGAATTGGCAAAGGGATATTTGAAAGCCGATAGAGGGCTATGGTGAAAAAGGAAATATCTTCCGTTCAAAACTGGAAAGAAGCTTTCTGAGAAACTGCTCTGTGTTCTGTTAATTCATCTCACAGAGTTACATCTTTAACTTCAAGAAGCCTTTCGCTAAGGCTGTTCTTGTGGAATTGGCAAAGGGATATTTGGAAGCCCATAGAGGGCTATGGAGAAAAAGGAAATATCTTCTGTTCAAAACTGGAAAGAAGCTTTCTGAGAAACTGTTCTATGTTCTGTTATTTCATCTCACAGAGTTACATCTTTCCCTTCAAGAAGCCTTTCGCTAAGGCTCTTCTTGTGGAATTGGCAAAGGGATATTTGGAAGCCCATAGAGGGCTATGGTGAAAAAGGAAATATCTTCCGTTCAAAACTGGAAAGAAGCTTTCTGAGAAACTGCTCTGTGTTCTGTAAATTCATCTCACAGAGTTACATCTTTACCTTCAAGAAGCCTTTCGCTAAGGCTGTTCTTGTGGAATTGGCAAAGGGATATTTGGAAGCCCATAGAGGGCTATGGTGAAAAAGGAAATATCTTCCGTTCAAAACTGGAAAGAAGCTTTCTGAGAAACTGCTCTGTGTTCTGTTAATTCATCTCACAGAGTTACATCTTTAAATTCAAGAAGTCTTTCGCTAAGGCTGTTCTTGTGGAATTGGCAAAGGGATATTTGGAAGCCCTTAGAGGGCTATGGTGAAAAAGGAAATATCTTCCGTTCAAAACTGGAAAGAAGCTTTCTGAGAAACTGCTCTGTGTTCTGTTAATTCATCTCACAGAGTTACATCTTTAACTTCAAGAAGCCTTTCGCTAAGGCTGTTGTTGTGGAATTGGCAAAGGGATATTTGGAAGCCCATAGAGGGCTATGGTGAAAAAGGAAATATCTTCCGTTCAAAACTGGAAAGAAGCTTTCTGAGATACTGCTCTGTGTTCTGTTAATTCATCTCACAGAGTTACAACTTTTCCTTCAAGAAGTCTTTCGCTAAGGCTGTTCTTGTGGAATTGGCAAAGGGATATTTGGAAGCCCATACAGGGCTATGGTGAAAAAGGAAATATCTTTCGTTCAAAACTGGAAAGAAGCTTTCTGAGAAACTGCTCTGTGTTCTGTTAATTCATCTCACAGAGTTACATCTTTAAATTCAAGAAGCCTTTCGCTAAGGCTGTTCTTGTGGAATTGGCAAGGGGATATTTGGAAGCCCATAGAGGGCTATGGAGAAAAAGGAAATATCTTCCGTTCAAAACTGGAAAGAAGCTTTCTGAGAAACTGTTCTATGTTCTGTTAATTCATCTCACAGAGTTACATCTTTCCCTTCAAGAAGCCTTTCGCTAAGGCTGTTCTTGTGGAATTGGCAAAGGGATATTTGGAGGCCCATAGAGGGCTATGGTGAAAAAGGAAATATCTTCCGTTCAAAACTGGAAAGAAGCTTTCTGAGAAACTGCTCTGTGTTCTGTTAATTCATCTCACAGAGTTACATCTTTACCTTCAAGAAGCCTTTCGCTAAGGCTCTTCTTGTGGAATTGGCAAAGGGATATTTGGAAGCCCATAGAGGGCTATGGTGAAAAAGGAAATATCTTCCGTTCATAACTGGAAAGAAGCTTTCTGAGAAACTGCTCTGTGTTCTGTTAATTCATCTCAGAGAGTTACATCTTTCCCTTCAAGAAGGCTTTCGCTAAGGCTGTTCTTGTGGAATTGGCAAAGGGATATTTGGAAGCCCATAGAGGGCTACGGTGAAAAAGGAAATATCTTCCGTTCAAAACTGGAAAGAAACTTTCTGAGAAACTGCTCTGTGTTCTGTTAATTCATCTCACAGAGTTACATCTTTAACTTCAAGAAGCCTTTCGCTAAGGCTGTTCTTGTGGAACTGGCAAAGGGATATTTGGAAGCCCATAGAGGGCTATGGTGAAAAAGGAAATATCTTCCGTTCAAAACTGGAAAGAAGCTTTCTGAGAAACTGCTCTGTGTTCTATTAATTCATCTCACAGAGTTACATCTTTCCCTTCAAGAAGCCTTTCCCTAAGGCTGTTCTTGTGGAATTGGCAAAGGGATATTTGGAAGCCCATAGAGGGCTATGGTGAAAAAGGAAATATCTTCCGTTCAAAACTGGAAAGAAGCTTTCTGAGAAACTGCTCTGTGTTCTGTTAATTCATCTCACAGAGTTACATCTTTACCTTCAAGAAGCCTTTCGCTAAGGCTGTTCTTGTGGAATTGGCAAAGGGATATTTGGAAGCCCATAGAGGGCTATGGAGAAAAAGGAAATATCTTCCGTTCAAAACTGGAAAGAAGCTTTCTGAGAAACTGTTCTATGTTCTGTTAATTCATCTCACAGAGTTACATCTTTCCCTTCAAGAAGCCTTTCGCTAAGGCTGTTGTTGTGGAATTGGCAAAGGGATATTTGGAAGCCCATAGAGGGCTATGGTGAAACAGGAAATATCTTTCGTTCAAAACTGGAAAGAAGCTTTCTGAGAAACTGCTCTGTGTTCTGTTAATTCATCTCACAGAGTTACATCTTTAACTTCAAGAAGCCTTTCGCTAAGGCTGTTCTTGTGGAATTGGCAAAGGGATATTTGGAAGCCCATAGAGGGCTATGGTGAAAAAGGAAATATCTTCCGTTCAAAACTGGAAAGAAGCTTTCTGAGAAACTGCTCTGTGTTCTGTTAATTCATCTCACAGAGTTACATCTTTCCCTTCAAGAAGCCTTTCGCTAAGGCTGTTCTTGTGGAATTGGCAAAGGGATATTTGGAAGCCCTTAGAGGGCTATGGTGAAAAAGGAAATATCTTCCGTTCAAAACTGGAAAGAAGCTTTCTGAGAAACTGTTCTGTGTTCTGTTAATTCATCTCACAGAGTTACATCTTTCCCTTCAAGAAGCCTTTCGCTAAGGCTGTTCTTGTGGAATTGGCAAAGGGATATTTGGAAGCCCATAGAGGGCTAAGGTGAAAAAGGAAATATCTTCCGTTCAAAACTGGAAAGAAGCTTTCTGAGAAACTGCTCTGTGTTCTGTTAATTCATCTCACAGAGTTACATCTTTAACTTCAAGAAGCCTTTCGCTAAGGATGTTCTTGTGGAATTGGCAAAGGGATATTTGGAAGCCCATAGAGGGCTATGGAGAAAAAGGAAATATCTTCCGTTCAAAACTGGAAAGAAGCTTTCTGAGAAACTGTTCTATGTTCTGTTAATTCATCTCACAGAGTTACATCTTTCCCATCAAGAAGCCTTTCGCTAAAGCTGTTGTTGTGGAATTGGCAAAGGGATATTTGGAAGCCCATAGAGGGCTATGGTGAAAAAGGAAATATCTTCCGTTCAAAACTGGAAAGAAGCTTTCTGAGAAACTGCTCTGTGTTCTGTTAATTCATCTCACAGAGTTACATCTTTAACTTCAAGAAGCCTTTCGCTAAGGCTGTTCTTGTGGAATTGGCAAAGGGATATTTGGAAGCCCATAGAGGGCTATGGTGAAAAAGGAAATATCTTCCGTTCAAAACTGGAAAGAAGCTTTCTGAGAAACTGCTCTGTGTTCTGTTAATTCATCTCACAGAGTTACATCTTTAACTTCAAGAAGCCTTTCTCTAAGGCTGTTGTTGTGGAATTGGCAAAGGGATATTTGGAAGCCCATAGAGGGCTATGGTTAAAAAGTAAATATCTTCCGTTCAAAACTGGAAAGAAGCTTTCTGAGAAACTGCTCTGTGTTCTGTTAATTCATCTCACAGAGTTACATCTTTCCCTTCAAGAAGCCTTTCGCTAAGGCTGTTCTTGTGGAATTGGCAAAGGGATATTTGGAAGCCCTTAGAGGGCTATGGTGAAAAAGGAAATATCTTCCGTTCAAAACTGGAAAGAAGCTTTCTGAGAAACTGCTCTGTGTTCTGTTAATTCATCTCACAGAGTTACATCTTTAACTTCAAGAAGCCTTTCGCTAAGGCTGTTGTTGTGGAATTGGCAAAGGGATATTTGGAAGCCCATAGAGGGCTATGGTGAAAAAGGAAATATCTTCCGTTCAAAACTGGAAAGAAGCTTTCTGAGATACTGCTCTGTGTTCTGTTAATTCATCTCACAGAGTTACAACTTTTCCTTCAAGAAGTCTTTCGCTAAGGCTGTTCTTGTGGAATTGGCAAAGGGATATTTGGAAGCCCATACAGGGCTATGGTGAAAAAGGAAATATCTTTCGTTCAAAACTGGAAAGAAGCTTTCTGAGAAACTGCTCTGTGTTCTGTTAATTCATCTCACAGAGTTACATCTTTAAATTCAAGAAGCCTTTCGCTAAGGCTGTTCTTGTGGAATTGGCAAGGGGATATTTGGAAGCCCATAGAGGGCTATGGAGAAAAAGGAAATATCTTCCGTTCAAAACTGGAAAGAAGCTTTCTGAGAAACTGTTCTATGTTCTGTTAATTCATCTCACAGAGTTACATCTTTCCCTTCAAGAAGCCTTTCGCTAAGGCTGTTCTTGTGGAATTGGCAAAGGGATATTTGGAGGCCCATAGAGGGCTATGGTGAAAAAGGAAATATCTTCCGTTCAAAACTGGAAAGAAGCTTTCTGAGAAACTGCTCTGTGTTCTGTTAATTCATCTCACAGAGTTACATCTTTACCTTCAAGAAGCCTTTCGCTAAGGCTCTTCTTGTGGAATTGGCAAAGGGATATTTGGAAGCCCATAGAGGGCTATGGTGAAAAAGGAAATATCTTCCGTTCATAACTGGAAAGAAGCTTTCTGAGAAACTGCTCTGTGTTCTGTTAATTCATCTCAGAGAGTTACATCTTTCCCTTCAAGAAGGCTTTCGCTAAGGCTGTTCTTGTGGAATTGGCAAAGGGATATTTGGAAGCCCATAGAGGGCTACGGTGAAAAAGGAAATATCTTCCGTTCAAAACTGGAAAGAAACTTTCTGAGAAACTGCTCTGTGTTCTGTTAATTCATCTCACAGAGTTACATCTTTAACTTCAAGAAGCCTTTCGCTAAGGCTGTTCTTGTGGAACTGGCAAAGGGATATTTGGAAGCCCATAGAGGGCTATGGTGAAAAAGGAAATATCTTCCGTTCAAAACTGGAAAGAAGCTTTCTGAGAAACTGCTCTGTGTTCTATTAATTCATCTCACAGAGTTACATCTTTCCCTTCAAGAAGCCTTTCCCTAAGGCTGTTCTTGTGGAATTGGCAAAGGGATATTTGGAAGCCCATAGAGGGCTATGGTGAAAAAGGAAATATCTTCCGTTCAAAACTGGAAAGAAGCTTTCTGAGAAACTGCTCTGTGTTCTGTTAATTCATCTCACAGAGTTACATCTTTACCTTCAAGAAGCCTTTCGCTAAGGCTGTTCTTGTGGAATTGGCAAAGGGATATTTGGAAGCCCATAGAGGGCTATGGAGAAAAAGGAAATATCTTCCGTTCAAAACTGGAAAGAAGCTTTCTGAGAAACTGTTCTATGTTCTGTTAATTCATCTCACAGAGTTACATCTTTCCCTTCAAGAAGCCTTTCGCTAAGGCTGTTGTTGTGGAATTGGCAAAGGGATATTTGGAAGCCCATAGAGGGCTATGGTGAAACAGGAAATATCTTTCGTTCAAAACTGGAAAGAAGCTTTCTGAGAAACTGCTCTGTGTTCTGTTAATTCATCTCACAGAGTTACATCTTTAACTTCAAGAAGCCTTTCGCTAAGGCTGTTCTTGTGGAATTGGCAAAGGGATATTTGGAAGCCCATAGAGGGCTATGGTGAAAAAGGAAATATCTTCCGTTCAAAACTGGAAAGAAGCTTTCTGAGAAACTGCTCTGTGTTCTGTTAATTCATCTCACAGAGTTACATCTTTCCCTTCAAGAAGCCTTTCGCTAAGGCTGTTCTTGTGGAATTGGCAAAGGGATATTTGGAAGCCCTTAGAGGGCTATGGTGAAAAAGGAAATATCTTCCGTTCAAAACTGGAAAGAAGCTTTCTGAGAAACTGTTCTGTGTTCTGTTAATTCATCTCACAGAGTTACATCTTTCCCTTCAAGAAGCCTTTCGCTAAGGCTGTTCTTGTGGAATTGGCAAAGGGATATTTGGAAGCCCATAGAGGGCTAAGGTGAAAAAGGAAATATCTTCCGTTCAAAACTGGAAAGAAGCTTTCTGAGAAACTGCTCTGTGTTCTGTTAATTCATCTCACAGAGTTACATCTTTAACTTCAAGAAGCCTTTCGCTAAGGATGTTCTTGTGGAATTGGCAAAGGGATATTTGGAAGCCCATAGAGGGCTATGGAGAAAAAGGAAATATCTTCCGTTCAAAACTGGAAAGAAGCTTTCTGAGAAACTGTTCTATGTTCTGTTAATTCATCTCACAGAGTTACATCTTTCCCATCAAGAAGCCTTTCGCTAAAGCTGTTGTTGTGGAATTGGCAAAGGGATATTTGGAAGCCCATAGAGGGCTATGGTGAAAAAGGAAATATCTTCCGTTCAAAACTGGAAAGAAGCTTTCTGAGAAACTGCTCTGTGTTCTGTTAATTCATCTCACAGAGTTACATCTTTAACTTCAAGAAGCCTTTCGCTAAGGCTGTTCTTGTGGAATTGGCAAAGGGATATTTGGAAGCCCATAGAGGGCTATGGTGAAAAAGGAAATATCTTCCGTTCAAAACTGGAAAGAAGCTTTCTGAGAAACTGCTCTGTGTTCTGTTAATTCATCTCACAGAGTTACATCTTTAACTTCAAGAAGCCTTTCTCTAAGGCTGTTGTTGTGGAATTGGCAAAGGGATATTTGGAAGCCCATAGAGGGCTATGGTTAAAAAGTAAATATCTTCCGTTCAAAACTGGAAAGAAGCTTTCTGAGAAACTGCTCTGTGTTCTGTTAATTCATCTCACAGAGTTACATCTTTCCCTTCAAGAAGCCTTTTGCTAAGGCTGTTCTTGTGGAATTGGCAAAGGGATATTTGGAAGCCCATAGAGGGCTATGGTGAAAAAGGAAATATCTTCCGTTCAAAACTGGAAAGAAGCTTTCTGAGAAACTGCTCTGTGTTCTGTTAATTCATCTCACAGAGTTACATCTTTAACTTCAAGAAGCCTTTCGCTAAGGCTGTTCTTGTGGAATTGGCAAAGGGATATTTGGAAGCCCATAGAGGGCTAAGGAGAAAAAGGAAATATCTTCCGTTCAAAACTGGAAAGAAGCTTTCTGAGAAACTGTTCTATGTTCTGTTAATTCATCTCACAGAGTTACATCTTTCCCTTCAAGAAGCCTTTCGCTAAGGCTGTTGTTGTGGAATTGGCAAAGGGATATTTGGAAGCCCATAGAGGGCTATGGTGAAAAAGGAAATATCTTTCGTTCAAAACTGGAAAGAAGCTTTCTGAGAAACTGCTCTGTGTTCTGTTAATTCATCTCACAGAGTTACATCTTTCCCTTCAAGAAGCCTTTCGCTAAGGCTGTTCTTGTGGAATTGGCAAAGGGATATTTGGAAGCCCATAGAGGGCTATGGTGAAAAAGGAAATATCTTCCGTTCAAAACTGGAAAGAAGCTTTCTGAAAAACTGCTCTGGGTTCTGTTAATTCATCTCACAGAGTTACAACTTTCCCTTCAAGAAGTCTTTCGCTAAGGCTGTTCTTGTGGAATTGGCAAAGGGATATTTGGAAGCCCATAGAGGGCTATGGTGATAAAGGAAATATCTTCCGTTCAAAACTGGAAAGAAGCTTTCTGAGAAACTGCTCTGTGTTCTGTTAATTCATCTCACAGAGTTACATCTTTCCCTTCAAGAAGCCTTTCGCTAAGGCTGTTGTTGTGGAATTGGCAAAGGGATATTTGGAAGCCCATAGAGGGCTATGGTGAAAAAGGAAATATCTTCCGTTCAAAACTGGAAAGAAGCTTTCTGAGAAACTGCTCTGTGTTCTGTTAATTCATCTCACAGAGTTACATCTTTCCCTTCAAGAAGCCTTTCGCTAAGGCTGTTCTTGTTGAATTGGCAAAGGGATATTTGGAAGCCCTTAGAGGGCTATGGTGAAAAAGGAAATATCTTCCGTTCAAAACTGGAAAGAAGCTTTCTGAGAAACTGCTCTGTGTTCTGTTAATTCATCTCACAGAGTTACACCTTTCCCTTCAAGAAGCCTTTCGCTAAGGCTGTTCTTGTGGAATTGGCAAAGGGATATTTGGAAGCCCATAGAGGGCTATGGTGAAAAAGGAAATATCTTCCGTTCAAAACTGGAAAGAAGCTTTCTGAGAAACTGCTCTGTGTTGTGTTAATTCATCTCACAGAGTTACATCTTTCCCTTCAAGAAGCCTTTCGCTAAGGCTGTTCTTGTGGAATTGGCAAAGGGATATTTGGAAGCCCATAGAGGGCTATGGTGAAAAAGGAAATATCTTCCGTTCAAAACTGGAAAGAAGCTTTCTGAGAAACTGCTCTGTGTTCTGTTAATTCATCTCACAGAGTTACATCTTTAACTTCAAGAAGCCTTTCGCTAAGGCTGTTCTTGTGGAATTGGCAAAGGGATATTTGGAAGCCCATAGAGGGCTATGGAGAAAAACGAAATATCTTCCGTTCAAAACTGGAAAGAAGCTTTCTGAGAAACTGTTCTATGTTCTGTTAATTCATCTCACAGAGTTACATCTTTCCCTTCAAGAAGCCTTTCGCTAAGGCTATTGTTGTGGAATTGGCAAAGGGATATTTGGAAGCCCATAGAGGGCTATGGTGAAAAAGGAAATATCTTTCGTTCAAAACTGGAAAGAAGCTTTCTGAGAAACTGCTCTGTGTTCTGTTAATTCATCTCACAGAGTTACATCTTTAACTTCAAGAAGCCTTTCGCTAAGGCTGTTCTTGAGGAATTGGCAAAGGGATATTTGAAAGCCCATAGAGGGCTATGGTGAAAAAGGAAATATCTTCCGTTCAAAACTGGAAAGAAGCTTTCTGAGAAACTGCTCTGTGTTCTGTTAATTCATCTCACAGAGTTACATCTTTAACTTCAAGAAGCCTTTCGCTAAGGCTGTTCTTGTGGAATTGGCAAAGGGATATTTGGAAGCCCATAGAGGGCTATGGTGAAAAAGGAAATATCTTCCGTTCAAAACTGGAAAGAAGCTTTCTGAGAAACTGTTCTATGTTCTGTTAATTCATCTCACAGAGTTACATCTTTCCCTTCAAGAAGCCTTTCGCTAACGCTGTTGTTGTGGAATTGGCAAAGGGATATTTGGAAGCCCATAGAGGGCTATGGTGAAAAAGGAAATATCTTTCGTTCAAAACTGGAAAGAAGCTTTCTGAGAAACTGCTCTGTGTTCTGTTAATTCATCTCACAGAGTTACATCTTTAACTTCAAAAAGCCTTTCGCTAAGGCTGTTCTTGTGGAATTGGCAAAGGGATATTTGGAAGCCCATAGAGGGCTATGGTGAAAAAGGAAATATCTTCCGTTCAAAACTGGAAAGAAGCTTTCTGAGAAACTGCTCTGTGTTCTGTTAATTCATCTCACAGAGTTACATCTTTAACTTCAAGAAGCCTTTCTCTAAGGCTGTTGTTGTGGAATTGGCAAAGGGATATTTCGAAGCCCATAGAGGGCTATGGTTAAAAAGTAAATATCTTCCGTTCAAAACTGGAAAGAAGCTTTCTGAGAAACTGCTCTGTGTTCTGTTAATTCATCTCACAGAGTTACATCTTTCCCTTCAAGAAGCCTTTCGCTAAGGCTGTTCTTGTGGAATTGGCAAAGGGATATTTGGAAGCCCATAGAGGGCTATGGTGAAAAAGGAAATATCTTCCGTTCAAAACTGGAAAGAAGCTTTCTGAGAAACTGCTCTGTGTTCTGTTAATTCATCTCACAGAGTTACATCTTTAACTTCAAGAAGCCTTTCGCTAAGGCTGTTCTTGTGGAATTGGCAAAGGGATATTTGGAAGCCCATAGAGGGCTATGGAGAAAAAGGAAATATCTTCCGTTCAAAACTGGAAAGAAGCTTTCTGAGAAACTGTTCTATGTTCTGTTAATTCATCTCACAGAGTTACATCTTTCCCTTCAAGAAGCCTTTCGCTAAGGCTCTTCTTGTGGAATTGGCAAAGGGATATTTGGAAGCCCATAGAGGGCTATGGTGAAAAAGGAAATATCTTCCGTTCAAAACTGGAAAGAAGCTCTCTGAGAAACTGCTCTGTGTTCTGTAAATTCGTCTCACAGAGTTACATCTTTACCTTCAAGAAGCCTTTCGCTAAGGCTGTTCTTGTGGAATTGGCAAAGGGATATTTGGAAGCCCATAGAGGGTTATGGTGAAAAAGGAAATATCTTCCGTTCAAAACTGGAAAGAAGCTTTCTGAGAAACTGCTCTGTGTTCTGTTAATTCATCTCACAGAGTTACATCTTTAAATTTAAGAAGTCTTTCGCTAAGGCTGTTCTTGTGGAATTGGCAAAGGGATATTTGGAAGCCCTTAGAGGGCTATGGTGAAAAAGGAAATATCTTCCGTTCAAAACTGGAAAGAAGCTTTCTGAGAAACTGCTCTGTGTTCTGTTAATTCATCTCACAGAGTTACATCTTTAACTTCAAGAAGCCTTTCGCTAAGGCTGTTCTTGTGGAATTGGCAAAGGGATATTTGGAAGCCCATAGAGGGCTACGGTGAAAAAGGAAATATCTTCCGTTCAAAACTGGAAAGAAGCTTTCTGAGAAACTGCTCTGTGTTCTGTTAATTCATCTCACAGAGTTACAACTTTCCCTTCAAGAAGTCTTTCGCTAAGGCTGTTCTTGTGGAATTGGCAAAGGGATATTTGGAAGCCCATACAGGGCTATGGTGAAAAAGGAAATATCTTCCGTTCAAAACTGGAAAGAAGCTTTCTGAGAAACTGCTCTGTGTTCTGTTAATTCATCTCACAGAGTTACATCTTTAAATTCAAGAAGCCTTTTGCTAAGGCTGTTCTTGTGGAATTGGCAAAGGGATATTTGGAAGCCCATAGAGGGCTATGGAGAAAAAGGAAATATCTTCCGTTCAAAACTGGAAAGAAGCTTTCTGAGAAACTGTTCTATGTTCTGTTAATTCATCTCACAGAGTTACATCTTTCCCTTCAAGAAGCCTTTCGCTAAGGCTGTTCTTGTGGAATTGGCAAAGGGATATTTGGAGGCCCATAGAGGGCTATGGTGAAAAAGGAAATATCTTCCGTTCAAAACTGGAAAGAAGCTTTCTGAGAAACTGCTCTGTGTTCTGTTAATTCATCTCACAGAGTTACATCTTTCCCTTCAAGAAGCCTTTCGCTAAGGCTCTTCTTGTGGAATTGGCAAAGGGATATTTGGAAGCCCATAGAGGGCTATGGAGAAAAAGGAAATATCTTCCGTTCAAAACTGGAAAGAAGCTTTCTGAGAAACTGTTCTATGTTCTGTTAATTCATCTCACAGAGTTACATCTTTCCCTTCAAGAAGCCTTTCGCTAAGGCTGTTCTTGTGGAATTGGCAAAGGGATATTTGGAAGCCCATAGAGGGCTATGGTGAAAAAGGAAATATCTTTCGTTCAAAACTGGAAAGAAGCTTTCTGAGAAACTGCTCTGTGTTCTGTTAATTCATCTCACAGAGTTACATCTTTCCCTTCAAGAAGCCTTTCGCTAAGCCTGTTCTTGTGGAAATGGCAAAGGGATATTTCGAAGCCCATAGAGGGCTATGGTGAAAAAGGAAATATCTTCCGTTCAAAACTGGAAAGAAGCTTTCTGAGAAACTGCTCTGTGTTCTGTTAATTCGTCTCACAGAGTTACATCTTTACCTTCAAGAAGCCTTTCGCTAATTCTGTTCTTGTGGAATTGGCAAAGGGATATTTGGAAGCCCATAGAGGGCTATGGTGAAAAAGGAAATATCTTCCGTTCAAAACTGGAAAGAAGCTTTCTGAGAAACTGCTCTGTGTTCTGTTAATTCATCTCACAGAGTTACATCTTTAAATTCAAGAAGTCTTTCGCTAAGGCTGTTCTTGTGGAATTGGCAAAGGGATATTTGGAAGCCCATAGAGGGCTATGGTGAAAAAGGAAATATCTTCCGTTCAAAACTGGAAAGAAGCTTTCTGAGAAACTGCTCTGTGTTCTGTTAATTCATCTCACAGAGTTACATCTTTAACTTCAAGAAGCCTTTCGCTAAGGCTGTTCTTGTGGAACTGGCAAAGGGATATTTGGAAGCCCATAGAGGGCTATGGTGAAAAAGGAAATATCTTCCGTTCAAAACTGGAAAGAAGCTTTCTGAGAAACTGCTCTGTGTTCTGTTAATTCATCTCACAGAGTTACATCTTTCCCTTCAAGAAGCCTTTCGCTAAGGCTGTTCTTGTGGAATTGGCAAAGGGATATTTGGAAGCCCATAGAGGGCTATGGTGAAAAAGGAAATATCTTCCGTTCAAAACTGGAAAGAAGCTTTCTGAGAAACTGCTCTGTGTTCTGTTAATTCATCTCACAGAGTTACATCTTTAACTTCAAGAAGCCTTTCGCTAAGGCTGTTCTTGTGGAATTGGCAAAGGGATATTTGGAAGCCCATAGAGGGCTATGTAGAAAAAGGAAATATCTTCCGTTCGAAACTGGAAAGAAGCTTTCTGAGAAACTGTTCTATGTTCTGTTAATTCATCTCACAGAGTTACATCTTTCCCTTCAAGAAGCCTTTCGCTAAGGCTGTTGTTGTGGAATTGGCAAAGGGATATTTGGAAGCCCATAGAGGGCTATGGTGAAAAAGGAAATATCTTTCGTTCAAAACTGGAAAGAAGCTTTCTGAGAAACTGCTCTGTGTTCTGTTAATTCATCTCACAGAGTTACATGTTTCCCTTCAAGAAGCCTTTCGCTAAGTCTGTTCTTGTGGAATTGGCAAAGGGATATTTGGAAGCCCATAGAGGGCTATGGTGAAAAAGGAAATATCTTTCGTTCAAAACTGGAAAGAAGCTTTCTGAGAAACTGCTCTGTGTTCTGTTAATTCATCTCACAGAGTTACATCTTTCCCTTCAAGAAGCCTTTCGCTAAGCCTGTTCTTGTGGAAATGGCAAAGGGATATTTCGAAGCCCATAGAGGGCTATGGTGAAAAAGGAAATATCTTCCGTTCAAAACTGGAAAGAAGCTTTCTGAGAAACTGCTCTGTGTTCTGTTAATTCGTCTCACAGAGTTACATCTTTACCTTCAAGAAGCCTTTCGCTAATTCTGTTCTTGTGGAATTGGCAAAGGGATATTTGGAAGCCCATAGAGGGCTATGGTGAAAAAGGAAATATCTTCCGTTCAAAACTGGAAAGAAGCTTTCTGAGAAACTGCTCTGTGTTCTGTTAATTCATCTCACAGAGTTACATCTTTAAATTCAAGAAGTCTTTCGCTAAGGCTGTTCTTGTGGAATTGGCAAAGGGATATTTGGAAGCCCATAGAGGGCTATGGTGAAAAAGGAAATATCTTCCGTTCAAAACTGGAAAGAAGCTTTCTGAGAAACTGCTCTGTGTTCTGTTAATTCATCTCACAGAGTTACATCTTTAACTTCAAGAAGCCTTTCGCTAAGGCTGTTCTTGTGGAACTGGCAAAGGGATATTTGGAAGCCCATAGAGGGCTATGGTGAAAAAGGAAATATCTTCCGTTCAAAACTGGAAAGAAGCTTTCTGAGAAACTGCTCTGTGTTCTGTTAATTCATCTCACAGAGTTACATCTTTAACTTCAAGAAGCCTTTCGCTAAGGCTGTTCTTGTGGAATTGGCAAAGGGATATTTGGAAGCCCATAGAGGGCTATGGTGAAAAAGGAAATATCTTCCGTTCAAAACTGGAAAGAAGCTTTCTGAGAAACTGCTCTGTGTTCTGTTAATTCATCTCACAGAGTTACATCTTTAACTTCAAGAAGCCTTTCGCTAAGGCTGTTCTTGTGGAATTGGCAAAGGGATATTTGGAAGCCCATAGAGGGCTATGTAGAAAAAGGAAATATCTTCCGTTCGAAACTGGAAAGAAGCTTTCTGAGAAACTGTTCTATGTTCTGTTAATTCATCTCACAGAGTTACATCTTTCCCTTCAAGAAGCCTTTCGCTAAGGCTGTTGTTGTGGAATTGGCAAAGGGATATTTGGAAGCCCATAGAGGGCTATGGTGAAAAAGGAAATATCTTTCGTTCAAAACTGGAAAGAAGCTTTCTGAGAAACTGCTCTGTGTTCTGTTAATTCATCTCACAGAGTTACATGTTTCCCTTCAAGAAGCCTTTCGCTAAGTCTGTTCTTGTGGAATTGGCAAAGGGATATTTGGAAGCCCATAGAGGGCTATGGTGAAAAAGGAAATATCTTCCGTTCAAAACTGGAAAGAAGCTTTCTGAGAAACTGCTCTGTGTTCTGTTAATTCATCTCACAGAGTTACATCTTTCCCTTCAAGAAGCCTTTCGCTAAGCCTGTTCTTGTGGAATTGGCAAAGGGATATTTGGAAGCCCATAGAGGGCTATGGTGAAAAAGGAAATATCTTTCGTTCAAAACTGGAAAGAAGCTTTCTGAGAAACTGCTCTGTGTTCTGTTAATTCATCTCACAGAGTTACATCTTTAACTTCAAGAAGCCTTTCGCTAAGGCTGTTCTTGTGGAATTGGCAAAGGGATATTTGGAAGCCCATAGAGGGCTATGGTGAAAAAGGAAATATCTTCCGTTCAAAACTGGAAAGAAGCTTTCTGAGAAACTGCTCTGTGTTCTGTTAATTCATCTCACAGAGTTACATCTTTAACTTCAAGAAGCCTTTCTCTAAGGCTGTTCTTGTGGAATTGGCAAAGGGATATTTGGAAGCCCATAGAGGGCTATGGAGAAAAAGGAAATTTCTTCCGTTCAAAACTGGAAAGAAGCTTTCTGAGAAACTGCTCTGTGTTCTGTTAATTCATCTCACAGAGTTACATCTTTCCCTTCAAGAAGCCTTTCGCTAAGGCTGTTCTTGTGGAATTGGCAAAGGGATATTTGGAAACCCATAGAGGGCTATGGTGAAAAAGGAAATATCTTCCGTTCAAAACTGGAAAGAAGCTTTCTGAGAAACTGCTCTGTGTTCTGTTAATTCATCTCACAGAGTTACATCTTTCTCTTCAAGAAGCCTTTCGCTAAGCCTGTTCTTGTGGAAATGGCAAAGGGATATTTCGAAGCCCATAGAGGGCTATGGTGAAAAAGGAAATATCTTCCGTTCAAAACTGGAAAGAAGCTTTCTGAGAAACTGCTCTATGTTCTGTTAATTCATCTCACAGAGTTACATCTTTAACTTCAAGAAGCCTTTCGCTAAGGCTGTTCTTGTGGAATTGGCAAAGGGATATTTGGAAGCCCATAGAGGGCTATGGTGAAAAAGGAAATATCTTCCGTTCAAAACTGGAAAGAAGCTTTCTGAGAAACTGCTCTGTGTTCTGTTAATTCATCTCACAGAGTTACATCTTTCCCTTCAAGAAGTCTTTCGCTAAGGCTGTTCTTGTGGAATTGGCAAAGGGATATTTGGAAGCCCATAGAGGGCTATGGTGAAAAAGGAAATATCTTCCTTTCAAAACTGGAAAGAAGCTTTCTGAGAAACTGCTCTGTGTTCTGTTAATTCATCTCACAGAGTTACATCTTTAACTTCAAGAAGCCTTTCGCTAAGGCTGTTCTTGTGGAACTGGCAAAGGGATATTTGGAAGCCCATAGAGGGCTATGGTGAAAAAGGAAATATCTTCCGTTCAAAACTGGAAAGAAGCTTTCTGAGAAACTGCTCTGTGTTCTGTTAATTCATCTCACAGAGTTACATCTTTCCCTTCAAGAAGCCTTTCGCTAAGGCTGTTCTTGTGGAATTGGCAAAGGGATATTTGGAAGCCCATAGAGGGCTATGGTGAAAAAGGAAATATCTTCCGTTCAAAACTGGAAAGAAGCTTTCTGAGAAACTGCTCTGTGTTCTGTTAATTCATCTCACAGAGTTACATCTTTAACTTCAAGAAGCCTTTCGCTAAGGCTGTTCTTGTGGAATTGGCAAAGGGATATTAGGAAGCCCATAGAGGGCTATGGAGAAAAAGGAAATATCTTCCGTTCAAAACTGGAAAGAAGCTTTCTGAGAAACTGTTCTATGTTCTGTTAATTCATCTCACAGAGTTACATCTTTCCCTTCAAGAAGCCTTTCGCTAAGGCTGTTGTTGTGGAATTGGCAAAGGGATATTTGGAAGCCCATAGAGGGCTATGGTGAAAAAGGAAATATCTTCCGTTCAAAACTGGAAAGAAGCTCTCTGAGAAACTGCTCTGTGTTCTGTAAATTCGTCTCACAGAGTTACATCTTTACCTTCAAGAAGCCTTTCGCTAAGGCTGTTCTTGTGGAATTGGCAAAGGGATATTTGGAAGCCCATAGAGGGCTATGGTGAAAAAGGAAATATCTTCCGTTCAAAACTGGAAAGAAGCTTTCTGAGAAACTGCTCTGTGTTCTGTTAATTCATCTCACAGAGTTACATCTTTAAATTCAAGAAGTCTTTCGCTAAGGCTGTTCTTGTGGAATTGGCAAAGGGATATTTGGAAGCCCATAGAGGGCTATGGTGAAAAAGGAAATATCGTCCGTTCAAAACTGGAAAGAAGCTTTCTGAGAAACTGCTCTGTGTTCTGTTAATTCATCTCACAGAGTTACATCTTTAACTTCAAGAAGCCTTTCGCTAAGGCTGTTCTTGTGGAATTGGCAAAGGGATATTTGGAAGCCCATAGAGGGCTACGGTGAAAAAGGAAATATCTTCCGTTCAAAACTGGAAAGAAGCTTTCTGAGAAACTGTTCTATGTTCTGTTAATTCATCTCACAGAGTTACATCTTTCCCTTCAAGAAGTCTTTCGCTAAGGCTGTTCTTGTGGAATTGGCAAAGGGATATTTGGAAGCCCATAGAGGGCTATGGTGAAAAAGGAAATATCTTCCGTTCAAAACTGGAAAGAAGCTTTCTGAGAAACTGCTCTGTGTTCTGTTAATTCATCTCACAGAGTTACATCTTTAAATTCAAGAAGCCTTTTGCTAAGGCTGTTCTTGTGGAATTGGCAAAGGGATATTTGGAAGCCCATAGAGGGCTATGGAGAAAAAGGAAATATCTTCCGTTCAAAACTGGAAAGAAGCTTTCTGAGAAACTGTTCTATGTTCTGTTAATTCATCTCACAGAGTTACATCTTTCCCTTCAAGAAGCCTTTCTCTAAGGCTGTTCTTGTGGAATTGGCAAAGGGATATTTGGAAGCCCATAGAGGGCTATGGTGAAAAAGGAAATATCTTCCGTTCAAAACTGGAAAGAAGCTTTCTGAGAAACTGCTCTGTGGTCTGTTAATTCATCTCACAGAGTTACATCTTTCCCTTCAAGAAGCCTTTCGCTAAGGCTGTTCTTGTGGAATTGGCAAAGGGATATTTGGAAGCCCATAGAGGGCTATGGTGAAAAAGGAAATATCTTCCGTTCAAAACTGGAAAGAAGCTTTCTGAGAAACTGCTCTGTGTTCTGTTAATTCATCTCACAGAGTTACATCTTTCCCTTCAAGAAGCCTTTCGCTAAGGCTGTTCTTGTGGAATTGGCAAAGGGATATTTGGAAGCCCATAGAGGGCTATGGTGAAAAAGGAAATATCTTCCGTTCAAAACTGGAAAGAAGCTTTCTGAGAAACTGCTCTGTGTTCTGTTAATTCATCTCACAGAGTTACATCTTTAACTTCAAGAATCCTTTCGCTAAGGCTGTTCTTGTGGAATGGGCAAAGGGATATTTGGAAGCCCATAGAGGGCTATGGTGAAAAAGGAAATATCTTCCGTTCAAAACTGGAAAGAAGCTTTCTGAGAAACTGCTCTGTGTTCTGTTAATTCATCTCACAGAGTTACATCTTTAACTTCAAGAAGCCTTTCGCTAAGGCTGTTCTTGTGGAATTGCAAAGGGATATTTGGAAGCCCATAGAGGGCTATGGTGAAAAAGGAAATATCTTCCGTTCAAAACTGGAAAGAAGCTTTCTGAGAAACTGCTCTGTGTTCTGTTAATTCATCTCACAGAGTTACAACTTTCCCTTCAAGAAGTCTTTCGCTAAGGCTGTTCTTGTGGAATTGGCAAAGGGATATTTGGAAGCCCATAGAGGGCTATGGTGAAAAAGGAAATATCTTCCGTTCAAAACTGGAAAGAAGCTTTCTGAGAAACTGCTCTGTGTTCTGTTAATTCATCTCACAGAGTTACATCTTTCCCTTCAAGAAGTCTTTCGCTAAGGCTGCTCTTGTGGAACTGGCAAAGGGATATTTGGAAGCCCATAGAGGGCTATGGTGAAAAAGGAGATATCTTCCGTTCAAAACTGGAAAGAAGCTTTCAGAGAAACTGCTCTGTGTTCTGTTAATTCATCTCACAGAGTTACATCTTTAACTTCAAGAAGCCTTTCGCTAAGGCTGTTCTTGTGGAACTGGCAAAGGGATATTTGGAAGCCCATAGAGGGCTATGGTGAAAAAGGACATATCTTCCGTTCAAAACTGGAAAGAAGCTTTCTGAGAAACTGCTCTGTGTTCTGTTAATTCATCTCACAGAGTTACATCTTTCCCTTCAAGAAGCCTTTCGCTAAGGCTGTTCTTGTGGAATTGGCAAAGGGATATTTGGAAGCCCATAGAGGGCTACGGTGAAAAAGGAAATATCTTCCGTTCAAAACTGGAAAGAAGCTTTCTGAGAAACTGCTCTGTGATCTGTTAATTCATCTCACAGAGTTACATCTTTAACTTCAAGAAGCCTTTCGCTAAGGCTGTTCTTGTGGAATTGGCAAAGGGATATTTGGAAGCCCATAGAGGGCTATGAAGAAAAACGAAATATCTTCCGTTCAAAACTGGAAAGAAGCTTTCTGAGAAACTGTTCTATGTTCTGTTAATTCATCTCACAGAGTTACATCTTTCCCTTCAAGAAGCCTTTCGCTAAGGCTGTTGTTGTGGAATTGGCAAAGGGATATTTGGAAGCCCATAGAGGGCTATGGTGAAAAAGGAAATATCTTCCGTTCAAAACTGGAAAGAAGCTTTCTGAGAAACTGCTCTGTGTTCTGTTAATTCATCTCACAGAGTTACATCTTTAACTTCAAGAAGCCTTTCGCTAAGGCTGTTCTTGTGGAATTGGCAAAGGGATATTTGAAAGCCCATAGAGGGCTATGGTGAAAAAGGAAATATCTTCCGTTCAAAACTGGAAAGAAGCTTTCTGAGAAACTGCTCTGTGTTCTGTTAATTCATCTCACAGAGTTACATCTTTAACTTCAAGAAGCCTTTCGCTAAGGCTGTTCTTGTGGAATTGGCAAAGGGATATTTGGAAGCCCATAGAGGGCTATGGTGAAAAAGGAAATATCTTCCGTTCAAAACTGGAAAGAAGCTTTCTGAGAAACTGCTCTGTGTTCTGTTAATTCATCTCACAGAGTTACATCTTTCCCTTCAAGAAGCCTTTCGCTAAGCCTGTTCTTGTGGAATTGGCAAAGGGATATTTGGAAGCCCATAGAGGGCTATGGTGAAAAAGGAAATATCTTCCGTTCAAAACTGGAAAGAAGCTTTCTGAGAAACTGCTCTGTGTTCTGTTAATTCATCTCACAGAGTTACATCTTTCCCTTCAAGAAGCCTTTCGCTAAGGATGTTCTTGTGGAATTGGCAGAGGGATATTTGGAAGCCCATAGAGGGTTATGGTGAAAAAGGAAATATCTTCCGTTCAAAACTGGAAAGAAGCTTTCTGAGAAACTGCTCTGTGTTCTGTTAATTCATCTCACAGAGTTACATCTTTCCCTTCAAGAAGCCTTTCGCTAAGGCTGTTCTTCTGGAATTGGCAAAGGGATATTTGGAAGCCCATAGAGGGCTAGGTTGAAAAAGGAAATATCGTCCGTTCAAAACTGGAAAGAAGCTTTCTGAGAAACTGTTCTGTGTTCTGTTAATTCATCTCACAGAGTTACATCTTTAACTTCAAGAAGCCTTTCGCTAAGGCTGTTCTTGTGGAATTGGCAAAGGGATATTTGGAAGCCCATAGAGGGCTATGGAGAAAAAGGAAATATCTTCCGTTCAAAACTGGAAAGAAGCTTTCTGAGAAACTGTTCTATGTTCTGTTAATTCATCTCACAGAGTTACATCTTTCCCTTCAAGAAGCCTTTCGCTAAGGCTGTTCTTGTGGTATTGGCAAAGGGATATTTGGAAGCCCATAGAGGGCTATGGTGAAAAAGGAAATATCTTTCGTTCAAAACTGGAAAGAAGCTTTCTGAGAAACTGCTCTGTGTCCTGTTAATTCATCTCACAGAGTTACATCTTTAACTTCAAGAAGCCTTTCGCTAAGGCTGTTCTTGTGGAATTGGCAAAGGGATATTTGGAAGCCTATAGAGGGCTATGGTGAAAAAGGAAATATCTTCCGTTCAAAACTGGAAAGAAGCTTTCTGAGAAACTGCTCTGTGTTCTGTTAATTCATCTCACAGAGTTACATCTTTAACTTCAAGAAGCCTTTCGCTAAGGATGTTGTTGTGGAATTGGCAAAGGGATATTTGGAAGCCCATAGAGGGCTATGGTGAAAAAGGAAATATCTTCCGTTCAAAACTGGAAAGAAGCTTTCTGAGAAACTGCTCTGTGTTCTGTTAGTTCATCTCACAGAGTTACATCTTTCCCTTCAAGAAGCCTTTCGCTAAGGCTGTTCTTGTGGAATGGGCAAAGGGATATTTGGAAGCCCATAGAGGGCTATGGTGAAAAAGGAAATATCTTCCGTTCAAAACTGGAAAGAAGCTTTCTGAGAAACTGCTCTGTGTTCTGTTAATTCATCTCACAGAGTTACATCTTTAACTTCAAGAAGCCTTTCGCTAAGGCTGTTCTTGTGGAATTGGCAAAGGGATATTTGAAAGCCCATAGAGGGCTATGGTGAAAAAGGAAATATCTTCCGTTCAAAACTGGAAAGAAGCTTTCTGAGAAACTGCTCTGTGTTCTGTTAATTCATCTCACAGAGTTACATCTTTAACTTCAAGAAGCCTTTCGCTAAGGCTGTTCTTGTGGAATTGGCAAAGGGATATTTGGAAGCCCAGAGAGGGCTATGGTGAAAAAGGAAATATCTTCCGTTCAAAACTGGAAAGAAGCTTTCTGAGAAACTGCTCTGTGTTCTGTTAATTCATCTCACAGAGTTACATCTTTCCCTTCAAGAAGCCTTTCGCTAAGCCTGTTCTTGTGGAATTGGCAAAGGGATATTTTTAAGCCCATAGAGGGCTATGGTGAAAAAGGAAATATCTTCCGTTCAAAACTGGAAAGAAGCTTTCTGAGAAACTGCTCTGTGTTCTGTTAATTCATCTCACAGAGTTACATCTTTCCCTTCAAGAAGCCTTTCGCTAAGGATGTTCTTGTGGAATTGGCAGAGGGATATTTGGAAGCCCATAGAGGGCTACGGTGAAAAAGGAAATATCTTCCGTTCAAAACTGGAAAGAAGCTTTCTGAGAAACTGTTCTATGTTCTGTTAATTCATCTCACAGAGTTACATCTTTCCCTTCAAGAAGCCTTTCGCTAAGGCTGTTCTTGTGGAATTGGCAAAGGGATATTTGGAAGCCCATAGAGGGCTAGGTTGAAAAAGGAAATATCGTCCGTTCAAAACTGGAAAGAAGCTTTCTGAGAAACTGCTCTGTGTTCTGTTAATTCATCTCACAGAGTTACATCTTTAACTTCAAGAAGCCTTTCGCTAAGGCTGTTCTTGTGGAATTGGCAAAGGGATATTTGGAAGCCCATAGAGGGCTATGGAGAAAAAGGAAATATCTTCCGTTCAAAACTGGAAAGAAGCTTTCTGAGAAACTGTTCTATGTTCTGTTAATTCATCTCACAGAGTTACATCTTTCCCTTCAAGAAGCCTTTCGCTAAGGCTGTTGTTGTGGAATTGGCAAAGGGATATTTGGAAGCCCATAGAGGGCTATGGTGAAAAAGGAAATATCTTTCGTTCAAAACTGGAAAGAAGCTTTCTGAGAAACTGCTCTGTGTTCTGTTAATTCATCTCACAGAGTTACATCTTTAACTTCAAGAAGCCTTTCGCTAAGGCTGTTCTTGTGGAATTGGCAAAGGGATATTTGGAAGCCCATAGAGGGCTATGGTGAAAAAGGAAATATCTTCCGTTCAAAACTGGAAAGAAGCTTTCTGAGAAACTGCTCTGTGTTCTGTTAATTCATCTCACAGAGTTACATCTTTCCCTTCAAGAAGCCTTTCGCTAAGGCTGTTCTTGTGGAATTGGCAAAGGGATATTTGGAAGCCCATAGAGGGCTAGGTTGAAAAAGGAAATATCGTCCGTTCAAAACTGGAAAGAAGCTTTCTGAGAAACTGCTCTGTGTTCTGTTAATTCATCTCACAGAGTTACATCTTTAACTTCAAGAAGCCTTTCGCTAACGCTGTTCTTGTGGAATTGGCAAAGGGATATTTGGAAGCCCATAGAGGGCTATGGAGAAAAAGGAAATATCTTCCGTTCAAAACTGGAAAGAAGCTTTCTGAGAAACTGTTCTATGTTCTGTTAATTCATCTCACAGAGTTACATCTTTCCCTTCAAGAAGCCTTTCGCTAAGGCTGTTCTTGTGGTATTGGCAAAGGGATATTTGGAAGCCCATAGAGGGCTATGGTGAAAAAGGAAATATCTTTCGTTCAAAACTGGAAAGAAGATTTCTGAGAAACTGCTCTGTGTTCTGTTAATTCATCTCACAGAGTTACATCTTTAACTTCAAGAAGCCTTTCGCTAAGGCTGTTCTTGTGGAATTGGCAAAGGGATATTTGGAAGCCCATAGAGGGCTATGGTGAAAAAGGAAATATCTTCCGTTCAAAACTGGAAAGAAGCTTTCTGAGAAACTGCTCTGTGTTCTGTTAATTCATCTCACAGAGTTACATCTTTCCCTTCAAGAAGCCTTTCGCTAAGGCTGTTCTTCTGGAATTGGCAAAGGGTTATTTGGAAGCCCATAGAGGGCTAGGTTGAAAAAGGAAATATCGTCCGTTCAAAACTGGAAAGAAGCTTTCTGAGAAACTGCTCTGTGTTCTGTTAATTCATCTCACAGAGTTACATCTTTAACTTCAAGAAGCCTTTCGCTAAGGCTGTTCTTGTGGAATTGGCAAAGGGATATTTGGAAGCCCATAGAGGGCTATGGAGAAAAAGGAAATATCTTCCGTTCAAAACTGGAAAGAAGCTTTCTGAGAAACTGTTCTATGTTCTGTTAATTCATCTCACAGAGTTACATCTTTCCCTTCAAGAAGCCTTTCGCTAAGGCTGTTCTTGTGGTATTGGCAAAGGGATATTTGGAAGCCCATAGAGGGCTATGGTGAAAAAGGAAATATCTTCCGTTCAAAACTGGAAAGAAGCTTTCTGAGAAACTGCTCTGTGTTCTGTTAATTCATCTCACAGAGTTACATCTTTAACTTCAAGAAGCCTTTCGCTAAGGCTGTTCTTGTGGAATTGGCAAAGGGATATTTGGAAGCCCATAGAGGGCTATGGTGAAAAAGGAAATATCTTCCGTTCAAAACTGGAAAGAAGCTTTCTGAGAAACTGCTCTGTGTTCTGTTAATTCATCTCACAGAGTTACATCTTTAACTTCAAGAAGCCTTTCGCTAAGGCTGTTCTTGTGGAATTGGCAAAGGGATATTTGGAAGCCCATAGAGGGCTATGGTGAAAAAGGAAATATCTTCCGTTCAAAACTGGAAAGAAGCTTTCTGAGAAACTGCTCTGTGTTCTGTTAATTCATCTCACAGAGTTACATCTTTCCCTTCAAGAAGCCTTTCGCTAAGGCTGTTGTTGTGGAATTGGCAAAGGGATATTTGGAAGCCCATAGAGGGCTATGGTGAAAAAGGAAATATCTTCCGTTCAAAACTGGAAAGAAGCTTTCTGAGAAACTGCTCTGTGTTCTGTTAATTCATCTCACAGAGTTACATCTTTCCCTTCAAGAAGCCTTTCGCTAAGCCTGTTCTTGTGGAATTGGCAAAGGGATATTTGGAAGCCCATAGAGGGCTATGGTGAAAAAGGAAATATCTTCCGTTCAAAACTGGAAAGAAGCTTTCTGAGAAACTGCTCTGTGTTCTGTTAATTCATCTCACAGAGTTACATCTTTCCCTTCAAGAAGCCTTTCGCTAAGGATGTTCTTGTGGAATTGGCAGAGGGATATTTGGAAGCCCATAGAGGGTTATGGTGAAAAAGGAAATATCTTCCGTTCAAAACTGGAAAGAAGCTTTCTGAGAAACTGCTCTGTGTTCTGTTAATTCATCTCACAGAGTTACATCTTTCCCTTCAAGAAGCCTTTCGCTAAGGCTGTTCTTGTGGAATTGGCAAAGGGATATTTGGAAGCCCATAGAGGGCTAGGTTGAAAAAGGAAATATCGTCCGTTCAAAACTGGAAAGAAACTTTCTGAGAAACTGCTCTGTGTTCTGTTAATTCATCTCACAGAGTTACATCTTTAACTTCAAGAAGCCTTTCGCTAAGGCTGTTCTTGTGGAATTGGCAAAGGGATATTTGGAAGCCCATAGAGGGCTATGGAGAAAAAGGAAATATCTTCCGTTCAAAACTGGAAAGAAGCTTTCTGAGAAACTGTTCTATGTTCTGTTAATTCATCTCACAGAGTTACATCTTTCCCTTCAAGAAGCCTTTCGCTAAGGCTGTTCTTGTGGTATTGGCAAAGGGATATTTGGAAGCCCATAGAGGGCTATGGTGAAAAAGGAAATATCTTTCGTTCAAAACTGGAAAGAAGCTTTCTGAGAAACTGCTCTGTGTTCTGTTAATTCATCTCACAGAGTTACATCTTTAACTTCAAGAAGCCTTTCGCTAAGGCTGTTCTTGTGGAATTGGCAAAGGGATATTTGGAAGCCCATAGAGGGCTATGGTGAAAAAGGAAATATCTTCCGTTCAAAACTGGAAAGAAGCTTTCTGAGAAACTGCTCTGTGTTCTGTTAATTCATCTCACAGAGTTACATCTTTAACTTCAAGAAGCCTTTCGCTAAGGATGTTGTTGTGGAATTGGCAAAGGGATATTTGGAAGCCCATAGAGGGCTATGGTGACAAAGGAAATATCTTCCGTTCAAAACTGGAAAGAAGCATTCTGAGAAACTGCTCTGTGTTCTGTTAATTCATCTCACAGAGTTACATCTTTCCCTTCAAGAAGCCTTTCGCTAAGGCTGTTCTTGTGGAATGGGCAAAGGGATATTTGGAAGCCCATAGAGGGCTATGGTGAAAAAGGAAATATCTTTCGTTCAAAACTGGAAAGAAGCTTTCTGAGAAACTGCTCTGTGTTCTGTTAATTCATCTCACAGAGGTACATCTTTAACTTCAAGAAGCCTTTCGCTAAGGCTGTTCTTGTGGAATTGGCAAAGGGATATTTGGAAGCCCATAGAGGGCTATGGTGAAAAAGGAAATATCTTCCGTTCAAAACTGGAAAGAAGCTTTCTGAGAAACTGCTCTGTGTTCTGTTAATTCATCTCACAGAGTTACATCTTTAACTTCAAGAAGCCTTTCTCTAAGGCTGTTGTTGTGGAATTGGCAAAGGGATATTTGGAAGCCCATAGAGGGCTATGGTGAAAAAGGAAATATCTTCCGTTCAAAACTGGAAAGAAGCTTTCTGAGAAACTGCTCTGTGTTCTGTTAATTCATCTCACAGAGTTACATCTTTCCCTTCAAGAAGCCTTTCGCTAAGGCTGTTCTTGTGGAATTGGCAAAGGGATATTTGGAAGCCCATAGAGGGCTATGGTGAAAAAGGAAATATCTTCCGTTCAAAACTGGAAAGAAGCTTTCTGAGAAACTGCTCTGTGTTCTGTTAATTCATCTCACAGAGTTACATCTTTCCCTTCAAGAAGCCTTTCGCTAAGGCTGTTCTTGTGGAATTGGCAAAGGGATATTTGGAAGCCCATAGAGGGCTAGGTTGAAAAAGGAAATATCGTCCGTTCAAAACTGGAAAGAAGCTTTCTGAGAAACTGCTCTGTGTTCTGTTAATTCATCTCACAGAGTTACATCTTTAACTTCAAGAAGCCTTTCGCTAAGGCTGTTCTTGTGGAATTGGCAAAGGGATATTTGGAAGCCCATAGAGGGCTATGGAGAAAAAGGAAATATCTTCCGTTCAAAACTGGAAAGAAGCTTTCTGAGAAACTGTTCTAGTTCTGTTAATTCATCTCACAGAGTTACATCTTTCCCTTCAAGAAGCCTTTCGCTAAGGCTGTTCTTGTGGAATTGGCAAAGGGATATTTGGAAGCCCATAGAGGGCTATGGTGAAAAAGGAAATATCTTTCGTTCAAAACTGGAAAGAAGCTTTCTGAGAAACTGCTCTGTGTTCTGTTAATTCATCTCACAGAGTTACATCTTTAACTTCAAGAAGCCTTTCGCTAAGGCTGTTCTTGTGGAATTGGCAAAGGGATATTTGGAAGCCCATAGAGGGCTATGGTGAAAAAGGAAATATCTTCCGTTCAAAACTGGAAAGAAGCTTTCTGAGAAACTGCTCTGTGTTCTGTTAATTCATCTCACAGAGTTACATCTTTCCCTTCAAGAAGCCTTTCGCTAAGGATGTTGTTGTGGAATTGGCAAAGGGATATTTGGAAGCCCATAGAGGGCTATGGTGAAAAAGGAAATAACTTCCGTTCAAAACTGGAAAGAAGCTTTCTGAGAAACTGCGCTGTGTTCTGTTAATTCATCTCACAGAGTTACATCTTTCCCTTCAAGAAGCCTTTCGCTAAGGCTGTTCTTGTGGAATTGGCAAAGGGATATTTGGAAGCCCATAGAGGGCTATGGTGAAAAAGGAAATATCTTCCGTTCAAAACTGGAAAGAAGCTTTCTGAGAAACTGCTCTGTGTTCTGTTAATTCATCTCACAGAGTTACATCTTTAACTTCAAGAAGCCTTTCTCAAAGGCTGTTGTTGTGGAATTGGCAAAGGGATATTTGGAAGCCCATAGAGGGCTATGGTGAAAAAGGAAATATCTTCCGTTCAAAACTGGAAAGAAGCTTTCTGAGAAACTGCTCTGTGTTCTGTTAATTCATCTCACAGAGTTACATCTTTCCCTTCAAGAAGCCTTTCGCTAAGGCTGTTCTTGTGGAATTGGCAAAGGGATATTTGGAAGCCCATAGAGGGCTATGGTGAAAAAGGAAATATCTTCCGTTCAAAACTGGAAAGAAGCTTTCTGAGAAACTGCTCTGTGTTCTGTTAATTCATCTCACAGAGTTACATCTTTCCCTTCAAGAAGCCTTTCGCTAAGGCTGTTCTTGTGGAATTGGCAAAGGGATATTTGGAAGCCCATAGAGGGCTAGGTTGAAAAAGGAAATATCGTCCGTTCAAAACTGGAAAGAAGCTTTCTGAGAAACTGCTCTGTGTTCTGTTAATTCATCTCACAGAGTTACATCTTTAACTTCAAGAAGCCTTTCGCTAAGGCTGTTCTTGTGGAATTGGCAAAGGGATATTTGGAAGCCCATAGAGGGCTATGGAGAAAAAGGAAATATCTTCCGTTCAAAACTGGAAAGAAGCTTTCTGAGAAACTGTTCTATGTTCTGTTAATTCATCTCACAGAGTTACATCTTTCCCTTCAAGAAGCCTTTCGCTAAGGCTGTTCTTGTGGAATTGGCAAAGGGATATTTGGAAGCCCATAGAGGGCTATGGTGAAAAAGGAAATATCTTTCGTTCAAAACTGGAAAGAAGCTTTCTGAGAAACTGCTCTGTGTTCTGTTAATTCATCTCACAGAGTTACATCTTTAACTTCAAGAAGCCTTTCGCTAAGGCTGTTCTTGTGGAATTGGCAAAGGGATATTTGGAAGCCCATAGAGGGCTATGGTGAAAAAGGAAATATCTTCCGTTCAAAACTGGAAAGAAGCTTTCTGAGAAACTGCTCTGTGTTCTGTTAATTCATCTCACAGAGTTACATCTTTCCCTTCAAGAAGCCTTTCGCTAAGGATGTTGTTGTGGAATTGGCAAAGGGATATTTGGAAGCCCATAGAGGGCTATGGTGAAAAAGGAAATAACTTCCGTTCAAAACTGGAAAGAAGCTTTCTGAGAAACTGCGCTGTGTTCTGTTAATTCATCTCACAGAGTTACATCTTTCCCTTCAAGAAGCCTTTCGCTAAGGCTGTTCTTGTGGAATTGGCAAAGGGATATTTGGAAGCCCATAGAGGGCTATGGTGAAAAAGGAAATATCTTCCGTTCAAAACTGGAAAGAAGCTTTCTGAGAAACTGCTCTGTGTTCTGTTAATTCATCTCACAGAGTTACATCTTTCCCTTCAAGAAGCCTTTCGCTAAGGCTGTTCTTGTGGAATTGGCAAAGGGATATTTGGAGGCCCATAGAGGGCTATGGTGAAAAAGGAAATATCTTCCGTTCAAAACTGGAAAGAAGCTTTCTGAGAAACTGCTCTGTGTTCTGTTAATTCATCTCACAGAGTTACATCTTTCCCTTCAAGAAGCCTTTTGCTAAGGCTCTTCTTGTGGAATTGGCAAAGGGATATTTGGAAGCCCATAGAGGGCTATGGAGAAAAAGGGAATATCTTCCGTTCAAAACTGGAAAGAAGCTTTCTGAGAAACTGTTCTATGTTCTGTTAATTCATCTCACAGAGTTACATCTTTCCCTTCAAGAAGCCTTTCGCTAAGGCTGTTCTTGTGGAATTGGCAAAGGGATATTTGGAAGCCCATAGAGGGCTAGGGTGAAAAAGGAAATATCTTTCGTTCAAAACTGGAAAGAAGCTTTCTGAGAAACTGCTCTGTGTTCTGTTAATTCATCTCACAGAGTTACATCTTTCCCTTCAAGAAGCCTTTCGCTAAGCCTGTTCTTGTGGAAATGGCAAAGGGATATTTCGAACCCCATAGAGGGCTATGGTGAAAAAGGAAATATCTTCCGTTCAAAACTGGAAAGAAGCTTTCTGAGAAACTGCTCTGTGTTCTGTTAATTCATCTCACAGAGTTACATCTTTACCTTCAAGAAGCCTTTCGCTAAGGCTGTTCTTGTGGAATTGGCAAAGGGATATTTGGAAGCCCATAGAGGGCTATGGTGAAAAAGGAAATATCTTCCGTTCAAAACTGGAAAGAAGCTTTCTGAGAAACTGCTCTGTGTTCTGTTAATTCATCTCACAGAGTTACATCTTTCCCTTCAAGAAGTCTTTCGCTAAGGCTGTTCTTGTGGAATTGGCAAAGGGATATTTGGAAGCCCATAGAGGGCTATGGTGAAAAAGGAGATATCTTCCGTTCAAAACTGGAAAGAAGCTTTCTGAGAAACTGCTCTGTGTTCTGTTAATTCATCTCACAGAGTTACATCTTTAACTTCAAGAAGCCTTTCGCTAAGGCTGTTCTTGTGGAATTGGCAAAGGGATATTTGGAAGCCCATAGAGGGCTATGGAGAAAAACGAAATATCTTCCGTTCAAAACTGGAAAGAAGCTTTCTGAGAAACTGTTCTATGTTCTGTTAATTCATCTCACAGAGTTACATCTTTCCCTTCAAGAAGCCTTTCGCTAAGGCTGTTGTTGTGGAATTGGCAAAGGGATATTTGGAAGCCCATAGAGGGCTATGGTGAAAAAAGAAATATCTTTCGTTCAAAACTGGAAAGAAGCTTTCTGAGAAACTGCTCTGTGTTCTGTTAATTCATCTCACAGAGTTACATCTTTAACTTCAAGAAGCCTTTCGCTAAGGCTGTTCTTGTGGAATTGGCAAAGGGATATTTGAAAGCCCATAGAGGGCTATGGTGAAAAAGGAAATATCTTCCGTTCAAAACTGGAAAGAAGCTTTCTGAGAAACTGCTCTGTGTTCTGTTAATTCATCTCACAGAGTTACATCTTTAACTTCAAGAAGCCTTTCGCTAAGGCTGTTCTTGTGGAATTGGCAAAGGGATATTTGGAAGCCCATAGAGGGCTATGGTGAAAAAGGAAATATCTTCCGTTCAAAACTGGAAAGAAGCTTTCTGAGAAACTGCTCTGTGTTCTGTTAATTCATCTCACAGAGTTACATCTTTCCCTTCAAGAAGCCTTTCGCTAAGGCTGTTCTTGTGGAATTGGCAAAGGGATATTTGGAAGCCCATAGAGGGCTATGGTGAAAAAGGAAATATCTTTCGTTCAAAACTGGAAAGAAGCTTTCTGAGAAACTGCTCTGTGTTCTGTTAATTCATCTCACAGAGTTACATCTTTAACTTCAAGAAGCCTTTCGCTAAGGCTGTTCTTGTGGAATTGGCAAAGGGATATTTGGAAGCCCATAGAGGGCTATGGTGAAAAAGGAAATATCTTCCGTTCAAAACTGGAAAGAAGCTTTCTGAGAAACTGCTCTGTGTTCTGTTAATTCATCTCACAGAGTTACATCTTTCCCTTCAAGAAGCCTTTCGCTAAGGATGTTGTTGTGGAATTGGCAAAGGGATATTTGGAAGCCCATAGAGGGCTATGGTGAAAAAGGAAATATCTTCCGTTCAAAACTGGAAAGAAGCTTTCTGAGAAACTGCGCTGTGTTCTGTTAATTCATCTCACAGAGTTACATCTTTCCCTTCAAGAAGCTTTTCGCTAAGGCTGTTCTTGTGGAATTGGCAAAGGGATATTTGGAAGCCCATAGAGGGCTATGGTGAAAAAGGAAATATCTTCCGTTCAAAACTGGAAAGAAGCTTTCTGAGAAACTGCTCTGTGTTCTGTTAATTCATCTCACAGAGTTACATCTTTCCCTTCAAGAAGCCTTTCGCTAAGGCTGTTCTTGTGGAATTGGCAAAGGGATATTTGGAAGCCCATAGAGGGCTATGGTGAAAAAGGAAATATCTTCCGTTCAAAACTGGAAAGAAGCTTTCTGAGAAACTGCTCTGTGTTCTGTTAATTCATCTCACAGAGTTACATCTTTAACTTCAAGAAGCCTTTCGCTAAGGCTGTTCTTGTGAAATGGGCAAAGGGATATTTGGAAGCCCATAGAGGGCTATGGTGAAAAAGGAAATATCTTTCGTTCAAAACTGGAAAGAAGCTTTCTGAGAAACTGCTCTGTGTTCTGTTAATTCATCTCACAGAGTTACATCTTTAAATTCAAGAAGCCTTTCGCTAAGGCTGTTCTTGTGGAATTGGCAAAGGGATATTTGGAAGCCCATAGAGGGCTATGGTGAAAAAGGAAATATCTTCCGTTCAAAACTGGAAAGAAGCTTTCTGAGAAACTGCTCTGTGTTCTGTTAATTCATCTCACAGAGTTACATCTTTAACTTCAAGAAGCCTTTCTCTAAGGCTGTTGTTGTGGAATTGGCAAAGGGATATTTGGAAGCCCATAGAGGGCTATGGTGAAAAAGGAAATATCTTCCGTTCAATACTGGAAAGAAGCTTTCTGAGAAACTGCTCTGTGTTCTGTTAATTCATCTCACAGAGTTACATCTTTCCCTTCAAGAAGCCTTTCGCTAAGGCTGTTCTTGTGGAATTGGCAAAGGGATATTTGGAAGCCCATAGAGGGCTATGGTGAAAAAGGAAATATCTTCCGTTCAAAACTGGAAAGAAGCTTTCTGAGAAACTGCTCTGTGTTCTGTTAATTCATCTCACAGAGTTACATCTTTAACTTCAAGAAGCCTTTCGCTAAGGCTGTTCTTGTGGAATGGGCAAAGGGATATTTGGAAGCCCATAGAGGGCTATGGTGAAAAAGGAAATATCTTCCGTTCAAAACTGGAAAGAAGCTTTCTGAGAAACTGCTCTGTGTTCTGTTAATTCATCTCACAGAGTTACATCTTTAACTTCAAGAAGCCTTTCGCTAAGGCTGTTCTTGTGGAATTGGCAAAGGGATATTTGGAAGCCCATAGAGGGCTATGGTGAAAAAGGAAATATCTTCCGTTCAAAACTGGAAAGAAGCTTTCTGAGAAACTGCTCTGTGTTCTGTTAATTCATCTCACAGAGTTACATCTTTCCCTTCAAGAAGCCTTTCGCTAAGGCTGTTCTTGTGGAATTGGCAAAGGGATATTTGGAAGCCCATAGAGGGCTAGGGAGAAAAAGGGAATATCTTCCGTTCAAAACTGGAAAGAAGCTTTCTGAGAAACTGTTCTATGTTCTGTTAATTCATCTCACAGAGTTACATCTTTCCCTTCAAGAAACCTTTCGCTAAGGCTGTTCTTGTGGAATTGGCAAAGGGATATTTGGAAGCCCATAGAGGGCTATGGTGAAAAAGGAAATATCTTTCGTTCAAAACTGGAAAGAAGCTTTCTGAGAAACTGCTCTGTGTTCTGTTAATTCATCTCACAGAGTTACATCTTTCCCTTCAAGAAGCCTTTCGCTAAGCCTGTTCTTGTGGAAATGGCAAAGGGATATTTCGAAGCCCATAGAGGGCTATGGTGAAAAAGGAAATATCTTCCGTTCAAAACTGGAAAGAAGCTTTCTGAGAAACTGCTCTGTGTTCTGTTAATTCATCTCACAGAGTTACATATTTACCTTCAAGAAGCCTTTCGCTAAGGCTGTTCTTGTGGAATTGGCAAAGGGATATTTGGAAGCCCATAGAGGGCTATGGTGAAAAAGGAAATATCTTCCGTTCAAAACTGGAAAGAAGCTTTCTGAGAAACTGCTCTGTGTTCTGTTAATTCATCTCACAGAGTTACATCTTTCCCTTCAAGAAGTCTTTCGCTAAGGCTGTTCTTGTGGAATTGGCAAAGGGATATTTGGAAGCCCATAGAGGGCTATGGTGAAAAAGGAGATATCTTCCGTTCAAAACTGGAAAGAAGCTTTCTGAGAAACTGCTCTGTGTTCTGTTAATTCATCTCACAGAGTTACATCTTTCCCTTCAAGTAGCGTTTCGCTAAGGCTGTTCTTGTGGAATTGGCAAAGGGATATTTGGAAGCCCATAGAGGGCTATGGTGAAAAAGGAAATATCTTCCGTTCAAAACTGGAAAGAAGCTTTCTGAGAAACTGTTCTATGTTCTGTTAATTCATCTCACAGAGTTACATCTTTCCCTTCAAGAAGCCTTTCGCTAAGGCTGTTCTTGTGGTATTGGCAAAGGGATATTTGGAAGCCCATAGAGGGCTATGGTGAAAAAGGAAATATCTTTCGTTCAAAACTGGAAAGAAGCTTTCTGAGAAACTGCTCTGTGTTCTGTTAATTCATCTCACAGAGTTACATCTTTAACTTCAAGAAGCCTTTCGCTAAGGCTGTTCTTGTGGAATTGGCAAAGGGATATTTGGAAGCCCATAGAGGGCTATGGTGAAAAAGGAAATATCTTCCGTTCAAAACTGGAAAGAAGCTTTCTGAGAAACTGCTCTGTGTTCTGTTAATTCATCTCACAGAGTTACATCTTTCCCTTCAAGAAGCCTTTCGCTAAGGATGTTGTTGTGGAATTGGCAAAGGGATATTTGGAAGCCCATAGAGGGCTATGGTGAAAAAGGAAATATCTTCCGTTCAAAACTGGAAAGAAGCTTTCTGAGAAACTGCTCTGTGTTCTGTTAATTCATCTCACAGAGTTACATCTTTCCCTTCAAGAAGCCTTTCGCTAAGGCTGTTCTTGTGGAATGGGCAAAGGGATATTTGGAAGCCCATAGAGGGCTATGGTGAAAAAGGAAATATCTTTCGTTCAAAACTGGAAAGAAGCTTTCTGAGAAACTGCTCTGTGTTCTGTTAATTCATCTCACAGAGTTACATCTTTAACTTCAAGAAGCCTTTCGCTAAGGCTGTTCTTGTGGAATTGGCAAAGGGATATTTGGAAGCCCATAGAGGGCTATGGTGAAAAAGGAAATATCTTCCGTTCAAAACTGGAAAGAAGCTTTCTGAGAAACTGCTCTGTGTTCTGTTAATTCATCTCACAGAGTTACATCTTTCCCTTCAAGAAGCCTTTCGCTAAGGATGTTGTTGTGGAATTGGCAAAGGGATATTTGGAAGCCCATAGAGGGCTATGGTGAAAAAGGAAATATCTTCCGTTCAAAACTGGAAAGAAGCTTTCTGAGAAACTGCTCTGTGTTCTGTTAATTCATCTCACAGAGTTACATCTTTCCCTTCAAGAAGCCTTTCGCTAAGGCTGTTCTTGTGGAATGGGCAAAGGGATATTTGGAAGCCCATAGAGGGCTATGGTGAAAAAGGAAATATCTTTCGTTCAAAACTGGAAAGAAGCTTTCTGAGAAACTGCTCTGTGTTCTGTTAATTCATCTCACAGAGTTACATCTTTAACTTCAAGAAGCCTTTCGCTAAGGCTGTTCTTGTGGAATTGGCAAAGGGATATTTGGAAGCCTATAGAGGGCTATGGTGAAAAAGGAAATATCTTCCGTTCAAAACTGGAAAGAAGCTTTCTGAGAAACTGCTCTGTGTTCTGTTAATTCATCTCACAGAGTTACATCTTTAACTTCAAGAAGCCTTTCTCTAAGGCTGTTGTTGTGGAATTGGCAAAGGGATATTTGGAAGCCCATAGAGGGCTATGGTGAAAAAGGAAATATGTTCCGTTCAAAACTGGAAAGAAGCTTTCTGAGAAACTGCTCTGTGTTCTGTTAATTCATCTCACAGAGTTACATCTTTCCCTTCAAGAAGCCTTTCGCTAAGGCTGTTCTTGTGGAATTGGCAAAGGGATATTTGGAAGCCCATAGAGGGCTATGGTGAAAAAGGAAATATCTTCCGTTCAAAACTGGAAAGAAGCTTTCTGAGAAACTGCTCTGTGTTCTGTTAATTCATCTCACAGAGTTACATCTTTAACTTCAAGAAGCCTTTCTCTAAGGCTGTTCTTGTGGAATGGGCAAAGGGATATTTGGAAGCCCATAGAGGGCTATGGTGAAAAAGGAAATATCTTCCGTTCAAAACTGGAAAGAAGCTTTCTGAGAAACTGCTCTGTGTTCTGTTAATTCATCTCACAGAGTTACATCTTTCCCTTCAAGAAGCCTTTCGCTAAGGCTGTTCTTGTGGAATTGGCAAAGGGATATTTGGAAGCCCATAGAGGGCTATGGTGAAAAAGGAAATATCTTTCGTTCAAAACTGGAAAGAAGCTTTCTGAGAAACTGCTCTGTGTTCTGTTAATTCATCTCACAGAGTTACATCTTTCCCTTCAAAAAGCCTTTCGCTAAGGCTGTTCTTGTGGAATTGGCAAAGGGATATTTGGAGGCCCATAGAGGGCTATGGTGAAAAAGGAAATATCTTCCGTTCAAAACTGGAAAGAAGCTTTCTGAGAAACTGCTCTGTGTTCTGTTAATTCATCTCACAGAGTTACATCTTTCCCTTCAAGAAGCCTTTCGCTAAGGCTCTTCTTGTGGAATTGGCAAAGGGATATTTGGAAGCCCATAGAGGGCTATGGAGAAAAAGGGAATATCTTCCGTTCAAAACTGGAAAGAAGCTTTCTGAGAAACTGTTCTATGTTCTGTTAATTCATCTCACAGAGTTACATCTTTCCCTTCAAGAAGCCTTTCGCTAAGGCTGTTCTTGTGGAATTGGCAAAGGGATATTTGGAAGCCCATAGAGGGCTAGGGTGAAAAAGGAAATATCTTTCGTTCAAAACTGGAAAGAAGCTTTCTGAGAAACTGCTCTGTGTTCTGTTAATTCATCTCACAGAGTTACATCTTTCCCTTCAAGAAGCCTTTCGCTAAGCCTGTTCTTGTGGAAATGGCAAAGGGATATTTCGAAGCCCATAGAGGTCTATGGTGAAAAAGGAAATATCTTCCGTTCAAAACTGGAAAGAAGCTTTCTGAGAAACTGCTCTGTGTTCTGTTAATTCATCTCACAGAGTTACATCTTTACCTTCAAGAAGCCTTTCGCTAAGGCTGTTCTTGTGGAATTGGCAAAGGGATATTTGGAAGCCCATAGAGGGCTATGGTGAAAAAGGAAATATCTTCCGTTCAAAACTGGAAAGAAGCTTTCTGAGAAACTGCTCTGTGTTCTGTTAATTCATCTCACAGACTTACATCTTTCCCTTCAAGAAGTCTTTCGCTAAGGCTGTTCTTGTGGAATTGGCAAAGGGATATTTGGAAGCCCATAGAGGGCTATGGTGAAAAAGGAGATATCTTCCGTTCAAAACTGGAAAGAAGCTTTCTGAGAAACTGCTCTGTGTTCTGTTAATTCATCTCACAGAGTTACATCTTTAACTTCAAGAAGCCTTTCGCTAAGGCTGTTCTTGTGGAACTGGCAAAGGGATATTTGGAAGCCCATAGAGGGCTATGGTGAAAAAGGAAATATCTTCCGTTCAAAACTGGAAAGAAGCTTTCTGAGAAACTGCTCTGTGTTCTGTTAATTCATCTCACAGAGTTACATCTTTCCCTTCAAGAAGCCTTTCGCTAAGCCTGTTCTTGTGGAATTGGCAAAGGGATATTTGGAAGCCCATAGAGGGCTATGGTGAAAAAGGAAATATCTTCCGTTCAAAACTGGAAAGAAGCTTTCTGAGAAACTGCTCTGTGTTCTGTAAATTCATCTCACAGAGTTACATCTTTCCCTTCAAGAAGCCTTTCGCTAAGGATGTTCTTGTGGAATTGGCAGAGGGATATTTGGAAGCCCATAGAGGGTTATGGTGAAAAAGGAAATAACTTCCGTTCAAAACTGGAAAGAATCTTTCTGAGAAACTGCTCTGTGTTCTGTTAATTCATCTCACAGAGTTACATCTTTCCCTTCAAGAAGCCTTTCGCTAAGGCTGTTCTTGTGGAATTGGCAAAGGGATATTTGGAAGCCCATAGAGGGCTATGGTGAAAAAGGAAATATCTTCCGTTCAAAACTGGAAAGAAGCTTTCTGAGAAACTGCTCTGTGTTCTGTTAATTCATCTCACAGAGTTACATCTTTCCCTTCAAGAAGCCTTTCGCTAAGGCTGTTCTTGTGGAATTGGCAAAGGGATATTTGGAAGCCCATAGAGGGCTAGGTTGAAAAAGGAAATATCGTCCGTTCAAAACTGGAAAGAAGCTTTCTGAGAAACTGCTCTGTGTTCTGTTAATTCATCTCACAGAGTTACATCGTTAACTTCAAGAAGCCTTTCGCTAAGGCTGTTCTTGTGGAATTGGCAAAGGGATATTTGGAAGCCCATAGAGGGCTATGGAGAAAAAGGAAATATCTTCCGTTCAAAACTGGAAAGAAGCTTTCTGAGAAACTGTTCTATGTTCTGTTAATTCATCTCACAGAGTTACATCTTTCCCTTCAAGAAGCCTTTCGCTAAGGCTGTTCTTGTGGAATTGGCAAAGGGATATTTGGAAGCCCATAGAGGGCTATGGTGAAAAAGGAAATATCTTCCGTTCAAAACTGGAAAGAAGCTTTCTGAGAAACTGCTCTGTGTTCTGTTAATTCATCTCACAGAGTTACATCTTTCCCTTCAAGAAGCCTTTCGCTAAGGATGTTGTTGTGGAATTGGCAAAGGGATATTTGGAAGCCCATAGAGGGCTATGGTGAAAAAGGAAATATCTTCCGTTCAAAACTGGAAAGAAGCTTTCTGAGAAACTGCTCTGTGTTCTGTTAATTCATCTCACAGAGTTACATCTTTAACTTCAAGAAGCCTTTCGCTAAGGCTGTTCTTGTGAAATGGGCAAAGGGATATTTGGAAGCCCATAGAGGGCTATGGTGAAAAAGGAAATATCTTTCGTTCAAAACTGGAAAGAAGCTTTCTGAGAAACTGCTCTGTGTTCTGTTAATTCATCTCACAGAGTTACATCTTTAACTTCAAGAAGCCTTTCGCTAAGGCTGTTCTTGTGGAATTGGCAAAGGGATATTTGGAAGCCCATAGAGGGCTATGGTGAAAAAGGAAATATCTTCCGTTCAAAACTGGAAAGAAGCTTTCTGAGAAACTGCTCTGTGTTCTGTTAATTCATCTCACAGAGTTACATCTTTAACTTCAAGAAGCCTTTCTCTAAGGCTGTTGTTGTGGAATTGGCAAAGGGATATTTGGAAGCCCATAGAGGGCTATGGTGAAAAAGGAAATATCTTCCGTTCAAAACTGGAAAGAAGCTTTCTGAGAAACTGCTCTGTGTTCTGTTAATTCATCTCACAGAGTTACATCTTTCCCTTCAAGAAGCCTTTCGCTAAGGCTGTTCTTGTGGAATTGGCAAAGGGATATTTGGAAGCCCATAGAGGGCTATGGTTTAAAAGGAAATATCTTCCGTTCAAAACTGGAAAGAAGCTTTCTGAGAAACTGCTCTGTGTTCTGTTAATTCAGCTCACAGAGTTACATCTTTCCCTTCAAGAAGCCTTTCGCTAAGGCTGTTCTTGTGGAATGGGCAAAGGGATATTTGGAAGCCCATAGAGGGCTATGGTGAAAAAGGAAATATCTTTCGTTCAAAACTGGAAAGAAGCTTTCTGAGAAACTGCTCTGTGTTCTGTTAATTCATCTCACAGAGTTACATCTTTAACTTCAAGAAGCCTTTCGCTAAGGCTGTTCTTGTGGAATTGGCAAAGGGATATTTGGAAGCCCATAGAGGGCTATGGTGAAAAAGGAAATATCTTCCGTTCAAAACTGGAAAGAAGCTTTCTGAGAAACTGCTCTGTGTTCTGTTAATTCATCTCACAGAGTTACATCTTTAACTTCAAGAAGCCTTTCTCTAAGGCTGTTGTTGTGGAATTGGCAAAGGGATATTTGGAAGCCCATAGAGGGCTATGGTGAAAAAGGAAATATCTTCCGTTCAAAACTGGAAAGAAGCTTTCTGAGAAACTGCTCTGTGTTCTGTTAATTCATCTCACAGAGTTACATCTTTCCCTTCAAGAAGCCTTTCGCTAAGGCTGTTCTTGTGGAATTGGCAAAGGGATATTTGGAAGCCCATAGAGGGCTATGGTGAAAAAGGAAATATGTTCCGTTCAAAACTGGAAAGAAGCTTTCTGAGAAACTGCTCTGTGTTCTGTTAATTCATCTCACAGAGTTACATCTTTCCCTTCAAGAAGCCTTTCGCTAAGGCTGTTCTTGTGGAATTGGCAAAGGGATATTTGGAAGCCCATAGAGGGCTATGGTGAAAAAGGAAATATCTTCCGTTCAAAACTGGAAAGAAGCTTTCTGAGAAACTGCTCTGTGTTCTGTTAATTCATCTCACAGAGTTACATCTTTAACTTCAAGAAGCCTTTCTCTAAGGCTGTTCTTGTGGAATGGGCAAAGGGATATTTGGAAGCCCATAGAGGGCTATGGTGAAAAAGGAAATATCTTCCGTTCAAAACTGGAAAGAAGCTTTCTGAGAAACTGCTCTGTGTTCTGTTAATTCATCTCACAGAGTTACATCTTTCCCTTCAAGAAGCCTTTCGCTAAGGCTGTTCTTGTGGAATTGGCAAAGGGATATTTGGAAGCCCATAGAGGGCTATGGTGAAAAAGGAAATATCTTTCGTTCAAAACTGGAAAGAAGCTTTCTGAGAAACTGCTCTGTGTTCTGTTAATTCATCTCACAGAGTTACATCTTTCCCTTCAAAAAGCCTTTCGCTAAGGCTGTTCTTGTGGAATTGGCAAAGGGATATTTGGAGGCCCATAGAGGGCTATGGTGAAAAAGGAAATATCTTCCGTTCAAAACTGGAAAGAAGCTTTCTGAGAAACTGCTCTGTGTTCTGTTAATTCATCTCACAGAGTTACATCTTTCCCTTCAAGAAGCCTTTCGCTAAGGCTCTTCTTGTGGAATTGGCAAAGGGATATTTGGAAGCCCATAGAGGGCTATGGAGAAAAAGGGAATATCTTCCGTTCAAAACTGGAAAGAAGCTTTCTGAGAAACTGTTCTATGTTCTGTTAATTCATCTCACAGAGTTACATCTTTCCCTTCAAGAAGCCTTTCGCTAAGGCTGTTCTTGTGGAATTGGCAAAGGGATATTTGGAAGCCCATAGAGGGCTAGGGTGAAAAAGGAAATATCTTTCGTTCAAAACTGGAAAGAAGCTTTCTGAGAAACTGCTCTGTGTTCTGTTAATTCATCTCACAGAGTTACATCTTTCCCTTCAAGAAGCCTTTCGCTAAGCCTGTTCTTGTGGAAATGGCAAAGGGATATTTCGAAGCCCATAGAGGGCTATGGTGAAAAAGGAAATATCTTCCGTTCAAAACTGGAAAGAAGCTTTCTGAGAAACTGCTCTGTGTTCTGTTAATTCATCTCACAGAGTTACATCTTTACCTTCAAGAAGCCTTTCGCTAAGGCTGTTCTTGTGGAATTGGCAAAGGGATATTTGGAAGCCCATAGAGGGCTATGGTGAAAAAGGAAATATCTTCCGTTCAAAACTGGAAAGAAGCTTTCTGAGAAACTGCTCTGTGTTCTGTTAATTCATCTCACAGACTTACATCTTTCCCTTCAAGAAGTCTTTCGCTAAGGCTGTTCTTGTGGAATTGGCAAAGGGATATTTGGAAGCCCATAGAGGGCTATGGTGAAAAAGGAGATATCTTCCGTTCAAAACTGGAAAGAAGCTTTCTGAGAAACTGCTCTGTGTTCTGTTAATTCATCTCACAGAGTTACATCTTTAACTTCAAGAAGCCTTTCGCTAAGGCTGTTCTTGTGGAACTGGCAAAGGGATATTTGGAAGCCCATAGAGGGCTATGGTGAAAAAGGAAATATCTTCCGTTCAAAACTGGAAAGAAGCTTTCTGAGAAACTGCTCTGTGTTCTGTTAATTCATCTCACAGAGTTACATCTTTCCCTTCAAGAAGCCTTTCGCTAAGCCTGTTCTTGTGGAATTGGCAAAGGGATATTTGGAAGCCCATAGAGGGCTATGGTGAAAAAGGAAATATCTTCCGTTCAAAACTGGAAAGAAGCTTTCTGAGAAACTGCTCTGTGTTCTGTAAATTCATCTCACAGAGTTACATCTTTCCCTTCAAGAAGTCTTTCGCTAAGGATGTTCTTGTGGAATTGGCAGAGGGATATTTGGAAGCCCATAGAGGGTTATGGAGAAAAAGGAAATAACTTCCGTTCAAAACTGGAAAGAATCTTTCTGAGAAACTGCTCTGTGTTCTGTTAATTCATCTCACAGAGTTACATCTTTCCCTTCAAGAAGCCTTTCGCTAAGGCTGTTCTTGTGGAATTGGCAAAGGGATATTTGGAAGCCCATAGAGGGCTATGGTGAAAAAGGAAATATCTTCCGTTCAAAACTGGAAAGAAGCTTTCTGAGAAACTGCTCTGTGTTCTGTTAATTCATCTCACAGAGTTACATCTTTCCCTTCAAGAAGCCTTTCGCTAAGGCTGTTCTTGTGGAATTGGCAAAGGGATATTTGGAAGCCCATAGAGGGCTAGGTTGAAAAAGGAAATATCGTCCGTTCAAAACTGGAAAGAAGCTTTCTGAGAAACTGCTCTGTGTTCTGTTAATTCATCTCACAGAGTTACATCGTTAACTTCAAGAAGCCTTTCGCTAAGGCTGTTCTTGTGGAATTGGCAAAGGGATATTTGGAAGCCCATAGAGGGCTATGGAGAAAAAGGAAATATCTTCCGTTCAAAACTGGAAAGAAGCTTTCTGAGAAACTGTTCTATGTTCTGTTAATTCATCTCACAGAGTTACATCTTTCCCTTCAAGAAGCCTTTCGCTAAGGCTGTTCTTGTGGAATTGGCAAAGGGATATTTGGAAGCCCATAGAGGACTATGGTGAAAAAGGAAATATCTTCCGTTCAAAACTGGAAAGAAGCTTTCTGAGAAACTGCTCTGTGTTCTGTTAATTCATATCACAGAGTTACATCTTTCCCTTCAAGAAGCCTTTCGCTAAGGATGTTGTTGTGGAATTGGCAAAGGGATATTTGGAAGCCCATAGAGGGCTATGGTGAAAAAGGAAATATCTTCCGTTCAAAACTGGAAAGAAGCTTTCTGAGAAACTGCTCTGTGTTCTTTTAATTCATCTCACAGAGTTACATCTTTCCCTTCAAGAAGCCTTTCGCTAAGGCTGTTCTTGTGGAATTGGCAAAGGGATATCTGGAAGCCCATAGAGGGCTATGGTGAAAAAGGAAATATCTTCCGTTCAAAACTGGAAAGAAGCTTTCTGAGAAACTGCTCTGTGTTCTGTTAATTCATCTCACAGAGTTACATCTTTCCCTTCAAGAAGCCTTTCGCTAAGGCTGTTCTTGTGGAATTGGCAAAGGGATATTTGGAAGCCCATAGAGGGCTATGGTGAAAAAGGAAATATCTTCCGTTCAAAACTGGAAAGAAGCTTTCTGAGAAACTGCTCTGTGTTCTGTTAATTCATCTCACAGAGTTACATCTTTAACTTCAAGAAGCCTTTCGCTAAGGCTGTTCTTGTGAAATGGGCAAAGGTATATTTGGAAGCCCATAGAGGGCTATGGTGAAAAAGGAAATATCTTTCGTTCAAAACTGGAAAGAAGCTTTCTGAGAAACTGCTCTGTGTTCTGTTAATTCATCTCACAGAGTTACATCTTTAACTTCAAGAAGCCTTTCGCTAAGGCTGTTCTTGTGGAATTGGCAAAGGGATATTTGGAAGCCCATAGAGGGCTATGGTGAAAAAGGAAATATCTTCCGTTCAAAACTGGAAAGAAGCTTTCTGAGAAACTGCTCTGTGTTCTGTTAATTCATCTCACAGAGTTACATCTTTAACTTCAAGAAGGCTTTCTCTAAGGCTGTTGTTGTGGAATTGGCAAAGGGATATTTGGAAGCCCATAGAGGGCTATGGTGAAAAAGGAAATATCTTCCGTTCAAAACTGGAAAGAAGCTTTCTGAGAAACTGCTCTGTGTTCTGTTAATTCATCTCACAGAGTTACATCTTTCCCTTCAAGAAGCCTTTCGCTAAGGCTGTTCTTGTGGAATTGGCAAAGGGATATTTGGAAGCCCATAGAGGGCTATGGTGAAAAAGGAAATATCTTCCGTTCAAAACTGGAAAGAAGCTTTCTGAGAAACTGCTCTGTGTTCTGTTAATTCATCTCACAGAGTTACATCTTTCCCTTCAAGAAGCCTTTCGCTAAGGCTGTTCTTGTGGAATTGGCAAAGGGATATTTGGAAGCCCATAGAGGGCTATGGTGAAAAAGGAAATATCTTCCGTTCAAAACTGGAAAGAAGCTTTCTGAGAAACTGCTCTGTGTTCTGTTAATTCATCTCACAGAGTTACATCTTTAACTTCAAGAAGCCTTTCGCTAAGGCTGTTCTTGTGGAATGGGCAAAGGGATATTTGGAAGCCCATAGAGGGCTATGGTGAAAAAGGAAATATCTTCCGTTCAAAACTGGAAAGAAGCTTTCTGAGAAACTGCTCTGTGTTCTGTTAATTCATCTCACAGAGTTACATCTTTAACTTCAAGAAGCCTTTCGCTAAGGCTGTTCTTATGGAATTGGCAAAGGGATATTTGGAAGCCCATAGAGGGCTATGGTGAAAAAGGAAATATCTTCCGTTCAAAACTGGAAAGAAGCTTTCTGAGAAACTGCTCTGTGTTCTGTTAATTCATCTCACAGAGTTACAACTTTCCCTTCAAGAAGTCTTTCGCTAAGGCTGTTCTTGAGGAATTGGCAAAGGGATATTTGGAAGCCCATACAGGGCTATGGTGAAAAAGGAAATATCTTCCGTTCAAAACTGGAAAGAAGCTTTCTGAGAAACTGCTCTGTGTTCTGTTAATTCATCTCACAGAGTTACATCTTTCCCTTCAAGAAGCCTTTCGCTAAGGCTGTTCTTGTGGAATTGGCAAAGGAATATTTGGAGGCCCATAGAGGGCTATTTTGAAAAAGGAAATATCTTCCGTTCAAAACTGGAAAGAAGCTTTCTGAGAAACTACTCTGTGTTCTGTTAATTCATCTCACAGAGTTACATCTTTCCCTTCAAGAAGCCTTTCGCTAAGGCTGTTCTTGTGGAATTGGCAAAGGGATATTTGGAAGCCCATAGAGGGCTAGGGAGAAAAAGGGAATATCTTCCGTTCAAAACTGAAAAGAAGCTTTCTGAGAAACTGTTCTATGTTCTGTTAATTCATCTCACAGAGTTACATCTTTCCCTTCAAGAAGCCTTTCGCTAAGGCTGTTCTTGTGGAATTGGCAAAGGGATATTTGGAAGCCCATAGAGGGCTATGGTGAAAAAGGAAATATCTTTCGTTCAAAACTGGAAAGAAGCTTTCTGAGAAACTGCTCTGTGTTCTGTTAATTCATCTCACAGAGTTACATCTTTCCCTTCAAGAAGCCTTTCGCTAAGCCTGTTCTTGTGGAAATGGCAAAGGGATATTTCGAAGCCCATAGAGGGCTATGGTGAAAAAGGAAATATCTTCCGTTCAAAACTGGAAAGAAGCTTTCTGAGAAACTGCTCTGTGTTCTGTTAATTCATCTCACAGAGTTACATCTTTAAATTCAAGAAGCCTTTCGCTAAGGCTGTTCTTGTGGAATTGGCAAAGGGATATTTGGAAGCCCATAGAGGGCTATGGTGAAAAAGGAAATATCTTCCGTTCAAAACTGGAAAGAAGCTTTCTGAGAAACTGCTCTGTGTTCTGTTAATTCATCTCACAGAGTTACATCTTTCCCTTTAAGAAGTCTTTCGCTAAGGCTGTTCTTGTGGAATTGGCAAAGGGATATTTGGAAGCCCATAGAGGGCTATGGTGAAAAAGGAGATATCTTCCGTTCAAAACTGGAAAGAAGCTTTCTGAGAAACTGCTCTGTGTTCTGTTAATTCATCTCACAGAGTTACATCTTTCCCTTCAAGTAGCGTTTCGCTAAGGCTGTTCTTGTGGAATTGGCAAAGGGATATTTGGAAGCCCATAGAGGGCTATGGTGAAAAAGGAAATATCTTCCGTTCAAAACTGGAAAGAAGCTTTCTGAGAAACTGCTCTGTGTTCTGTTAATTCATCTCACAGAGTCACATCTTTCCCTTCAAGAAGCCTTTCGCTAAGGCTGTTCTTGTGGAATTTGCAAAGTGATATTTGGAAGCCCATAGAGGGCTAGGGTGAAAAAGGAAATATCGTCCGTTCAAAACTGGAAAGAAGCTTTCTGAGAAACTGCTCTGTGTTCTGTTAATTCATCTCACAGAGTTACATCTTTAACTTCAAGAAGCCTTTCGCTAAGGCTGTTCTTGTGGAATTGGCAAAGGGATATTTGGAAGCCCATAGAGGGCTATGGAGAAAAAGGAAATATCTTCCGTTCAAAACTGGAAAGAAGCTTTCTGAGAAACTGTTCTATGTTCTGTTAATTCATCTCACAGAGTTACATCTTTCCCTTCAAGAAGCCTTTCGCTAAGGCTGTTCTTGTGGAATTGGCAAAGGGATATTTGGAAGCCCATAGAGGGCTATGGTGAAAAAGGAAATATCTTTCGTTCAAAACTGGAAAGAAGCTTTCTGAGAAACTGCTCTGTGTTCTGTTAATTCATCTCACAGAGTTACATCTTTAACTTCAAGAAGCCTTTCGCTAAGGCTGTTCTTGTGGAATTGGCAAAGGGATATTTGGAAGCCCATAGAGGGCTATGGTGAAAAAGGAAATATCTTCCGTTCAAAACTGGAAAGAAGCTTTCTGAGAAACTGCTCTGTGTTCTGTTAATTCATCTCACAGAGTTACATCTTTAACTTCAAGAAGCCTTTCGCTAAGGCTGTTCTTGTGGAATTGGCAAAGGGATATTTGGAAGCCCATAGAGGGCTATGGTGAAAAAGGAAATATCTTCCGTTCAAAACTGGAAAGAAGCTTTCTGAGAAACTGCTCTGTGTTCTGTTAATTCATCTCACAGAGTTACATCTTTCCCTTCAAGAAGCCTTTCGCTAAGGCTGTTCTTGTGGAATTGGCAAAGGGATATTTGGAAGCCCATAGAGGGCTATGGTGAAAAAGGAAATATCTTCCGTTCAAAACTGGAAAGAAGCTTTCTGAGAAACTGCTCTGTGTTCTGTTAATTCATCTCACAGAGTTACATCTTTCCCTTCAAGAAGCCTTTCGCTAAGGCTGTTCTTGTGGAATTGGCAAAGGGATATTTGGAAGCCCATAGAGGGCTATGGTGAAAAAGGAAATATCTTCCGTTCAAAACTGGAAAGAAGCTTTCTGAGAAACTGCTCTGTGTTCTGTTAATTCATCTCACAGAGTTACATCTTTAACTTCAAGAAGCCTTTCGCTAAGGCTGTTCTTGTGGAATGGGCAAAGGGATATTTGGAAGCCCATAGAGGGCTATGGAGAAAAAGGAAATATCTTCCGTTCAAAACTGGAAAGAAGCTTTCTGAGAAACTGTTCTATATTCTGTTAATTCATCTCACAGAGTTACATCTTTAACTTCAAGAAGCCTTTCGCTAAGCCTGTTCTTGTGGAATTGGCAAAGGGATATTTGGAAGCCCATAGAGGGCTATTTTGAAAAAGGAAATATCTTTCGTTCAAATCTGGAAAGAAGCTTTCTGAGAAACTGCTCTGTGTTCTGTTAATTCATCTCACAGAGTTACATCTTTAACTTCAAGAAGCCTTTCGCTAAGGCTGTTCTTGTGGAATTGGCAAAGGGATATTTGGAAGCCCATAGAGGGCTATGGTGAAAAAGGAAATATCTTCCGTTCAAAACTGGAAAGAAGCTTTCTGAGAAACTGCTCTGTGTTCTGTTAATTCGTCTCACAGAGTTACATCTTTAACTTCAAGAAGCCTTTCTCTAAGGCTGTTGTTGTGGAATTGGCAAAGGGATATTTGGAAGCCCATAGAGGGCTATGGTGAAAAAGGAAATATCTTCCGTTCAAAACTGGAAAGAAGCTTTCTGAGAAACTGCTCTGTGTTCTGTTAATTCATCTCACAGAGTTACATCTTTACCTTCAAGAAGCCTTTCGCTAAGGCTGTTCTTGTGGAATTGGCAAATGGATATTTGGAAGCCCATAGAGGGCTATGGTGAAAAAGGAAATATCTTCCGTTCAAAACTGGAAAGAAGCTTTCTGAGAAACTGCTCTGTGTTCTGTTAATTCATCTCACAGAGTTACATCTTTCCCTTCAAGAAGCCTTTCGCTAAGCCTGTTCTTGTGGAATTGGCAAAGGGATATTTGGAAGCCCATAGAGGGCTAGGGTGAAAAAGGAAATATCTTCCGTTCAAAACTGGAAAGAAGCTTTCTGAGAAACTGCTCTGTGTTCTGTTAATTCATCTCACAGTGTTACATCTTTAACTTCAAGAAGCCTTTCGCTAAGGCTGTTCTTGTGGAATTGGCAAAGGGATATTTGGAAGCCCATAGAGGGCTATGGAGAAAAAGGAAATATCTTCCGTTCAAAACTGGAAAGAAGCTTTCTGAGAAACTGCTCTGTGTTCTGTTAATTCATCTCACAGAGTTACATCTTTAACTTCAAGAAGCCTATCTCTAAGGCTGTTGTTGTGGAATTGGCAAAGGGATATTTGGAAGCCCATAGAGGGCTATGGTTAAAAAGTAAATATCTTCCGTTCAAAACTGGAAAGAAGCTTTCTGAGAAACTGCTCTGTGTTCTGTTAATTCATCTCACAGAGTTACATCTTTCCCTTCAAGAAGCCGTTCGCTAAGGCTTTTCTTGTGGAATTGGCAAAGGGATATTTGGAAGCCCATAGAGGGCTATGGAGAAAAAGGAAATATCTTCCGTTCAAAACTGGAAAAAAGCTTTCTGAGAAACTGTTCTATGTTCTGTTATTTCATCTCACAGAGTTACATCTTTCCCTTCAAGAAGCCTTTCGCTAAGGCTCTTCTTGTGGAATTGGCAAAGGGATATTTGGAAGCCCATAGAGGGCTATGGTGAAAAAGGAAATATCTTCCGTTCAAAACTGGAAAGAAGCTTTCTGAGAAACTGCTCTGTGTTCTGTAAATTCATCTCACAGAGTTACATCTTTCCCTTCAAGAAGCCTTTCGCTAAGGCTGTTCTTGTGGAATTGGCAAAGGGATATTTGGAAGCCCATAGAGGGCTATGGTGAAAAAGGAAATATCTTCCGTTCAAAACTGGAAAGAAGCTTTCTGAGAAACTGCTCTGTGTTCTGTTAATTCATCTCACAGAGTTACATCTTTCCCTTCAAGAAGCCGTTCGCTAAGGCTTTTCTTGTGGAATTGGCAAAGGGATATTTGGAAGCCCATAGAGGGCTATGGAGAAAAAGGAAATATCTTCCGTTCAAAACTGGAAAAAACCTTTCTGAGAAACTGTTCTATGTTCTGTTATTTCATCTCACAGAGTTACATCTTTCCCTTCAAGAAGCCTTTCGCTAAGGCTCTTCTTGTGGAATTGGCAAAGGGATATTTGGAAGCCCATAGAGGGCTATGGTGAAAAAGGAAATATCTTCCGTTCAAAACTGGAAAGAAGCTTTCTGAGAAACTGCTCTGTGTTCTGTAAATTCATCTCACAGAGTTACATCTTTACCTTCAAGAAGCCTTTCGCTAAGGCTGTTCTTGTGGAATTGGCAAAGGGATATTTGGAAGCCCATAGAGGGCTATGGTGAAAAAGGAAATATCTTCCGTTCAAAACTGGAAAGAAGCTTTCTGAGAAACTGCTCTGTGTTCTGTTAATTCATCTCACAGAGTTACATCTTTAAATTCAAGAAGTCTTTCGCTAAGGCTGTTCTTGTGGAATTGGCAAAGGGATATTTGGAAGCCCTTAGAGGGCTATGGTGAAAAAGGAAATATCTTCCGTTCAAAACTGGAAAGAAGCTTTCTGAGAAACTGCTCTGTGTTCTGTTAATTCATCTCACAGAGTTACATCTTTAACTTCAAGAAGCCTTTCGCTAAGGCTGTTCTTGTGGAATTGGCAAAGGGATATTTGGAAGCCCATAGAGGGCTATGGTGAAAAAGGAAATATCTTCCGTTCAAAACTGGAAAGAAGCTTTCTGAGAAACTGCTCTGTGTTGTGTTAATTCATCTCACAGAGTTACAACTTTCCCTTCAAGAAGTCTTTCGCTAAGGCTGTTCTTGTGGAATTGGCAAAGGGATATTTGGAAGCCCATAGAGGGCTATGGTGAAAAAGGAAATATCTTCCGTTCAAAACTGGAAAGAAGCTTTCTGAGAAACTGCTCTGTGTTCTGTTAATTCATCTCACAGAGTTACATCTTTAAATTCAAGAAGCCTTTCGCTAAGGCTGTTCTTGTGGAATTGGCAAAGGGATATTTGGAAGCCCATAGAGGGCTATGGAGAAAAAGGAAATATCTTCCGTTCAAAACTGGAAAGAAGCTTTCTGAGAAACTGTTCTATGTTCTGTTAATTCATCTCACAGAGTTACATCTTTCCCTTCAAGAAGCCTTTCGCTAAGGCTGTTCTTGTGGAATTGGCAAAGGGATATTTGGAGGCCCATAGAGGGCTATGGTGAAAAAGGAAATATCTTCCGTTCAAAACTGGAAAGAAGCTTTCTGAGAAACTGCTCTGTGTTCTGTTAATTCATCTCACAGAGTTACATCTTTCCCTTCAAGAAGCCTTTCGCTAAGGCTCTTCTTGTGGAATTGGCAAAGGGATATTTGGAAGCCCATAGAGGGCTATGGTGAAAAAGGAAATATCTTCCGTTCATAACTGGAAAGAAGCTTTCTGAGAAACTGCTCTGTGTTCTGTTAATTCATCTCACAGAGTTACATCTTTCCCTTCAAGAAGGCTTTCGCTAAGGCTGTTCTTGTGGAATTGGCAAAGGGATATTTGGAAGCCCATAGAGGGCTATGGTGAAAAAGGAAATATCTTCCGTTCAAAACTGGAAAGAAACTTTCTGAGAAACTGCTCTGTGTTCTGTTAATTCATCTCACAGAGTTACATCTTTAACTTCAAGAAGCCTTTCGCTAAGGCTGTTCTTGTGGAACTGGCAAAGGGATATTTGGAAGCCCATAGAGGGCTATGGTGAAAAAGGAAATATCTTCCGTTCAAAACTGGAAAGAAGCTTTCTGAGAAACTGCTCTGTGTTCTATTAATTCATCTCACAGAGTTACATCTTTCCCTTCAAGAAGCCTTTCGCTAAGGCTGTTCTTGTGGAATTGGCAAAGGGATATTTGGAAGCCCATAGAGGGCTATGGTGAAAAAGGAAATATCTTCCGTTCAAAACTGGAAAGAAGCTTTCTGAGAAACTGCTCTGTGTTCTGTTAATTCATCTCACAGAGTTACATCTTTAACTTCAAGAAGCCTTTCGCTAAGGCTGTTCTTGTGGAATTGGCAAAGGGATATTTGGAAGCCCATAGAGGGCTATGGAGAAAAAGGAAATATCTTCCGTTCAAAACTGGAAAGAAGCTTTCTGAGAAACTGTTCTATGTTCTGTTAATTCATCTCACAGAGTTACATCTTTCCCTTCAAGAAGCCTTTCGCTAAGGCTGTTGTTGTGGAATTGGCAAAGGGATATTTGGAAGCCCATAGAGGGCTATGGTGAAAAAGGAAATATCTTTCGTTCAAAACTGGAAAGAAGCTTTCTGAGAAACTGCTCTGTGTTCTGTTAATTCATCTCACAGAGTTACATCTTTCCCTTCAAGAAGCCTTTCGCTAAGTCTGTTCTTGTGGAATTGGCAAAGGGATATTTGGAAGCCCATAGAGGGCTATGGTGAAAAAGGAAATATCTTCCGTTCAAAACTGGAAAGAAGCTTTCTGAGAAACTGCTCTGTGTTCTGTTAATTCATCTCACAGAGTTACATCTTTCCCTTCAAGAAGCCTTTCGCTAAGGCTGTTCTTGTGGAATTGGCAAAGGGATATTTGGAAGCCCATAGAGGGCTATGGTGAAAAGGAAATATCTTCCGTTCAAAACTGGAAAGAAGCTTTCTGAGAAACTGCTCTGTGTTCTGTTAATTCATCTCACAGAGTTACATCTTTAACTTCAAGAAGCCTTTCGCTAAGGCTGTTCTTGTGGAATTGGCAAAGGGATATTTGGAAGCCCATAGAGGGCTATGGTGAAAAAGGAAATATCTTCCGTTCAAAACTGGAAAGAAGCTTTCTGAGAAACTGCTCTGTGTTCTGTTAATTCATCTCACAGAGTTACATCTTTCCCTTCAGGAAGCCTTTCGCTAAGGCTGTTCTTGTGGAATTGGCAAAGGGATATTTGGAAGCCCTTAGAGGGCTATGGTGAAAAAGGAAATATCTTCCGTTCAAAACTGGAAGGAAGCTTTCTGAGAAACTGCTCTGTGTTCTGTTAATTCATCTCACAGAGTTACACCTTTCCCTTCAAGAAGCCTTTCGCTAAGGCTGTTCTTGTGGAATTGGCAAAGGGATATTTGGAAGCCCATAGAGGGCTATGGTGAAAAAGGAAATATCTTCCGTTCAAAACTGGAAAGAAGCTTTCTGAGAAACTGCTCTGTGTTCTGTTAATTCATCTCACAGAGTTACATCTTTCCCTTCAAGAAGCCTTTCGCTAAGGCTGTTCTTGTGGAATTGGCAAAAGGATATTTGGAAGCCCATAGAGGGCTATGGTGAAAAAGGAAATATCTTCCGTTCAAAACTGGAAAGAAGCTTTCTGAGAAACTGCTCTGTGTTCTGTTAATTCATCTCACAGAGTTACATCTTTCCCTTCAAGAAGCCTTTCGCTAAGGCTGTTGTTGTGGAATTGGCAAAGGGATATTTGGAAGCCCATAGAGGGCTATGGAGAAAAAGGAAATATCTTCCGTTCAAAACTGGAAAGAAGCTTTCTGAGAAACTGCTCTGTGTTCTGTTAATTCATCTCACAGAGTTACATCTTTCCCTTCAAGAAGCCTTTCGCTAAGGCTGTTCTTGTGGAATTGGCAAAGGGATATTTGGAAGCCCATAGAGGGCTATGGTGAAAAAGGAAATATCTTCCGTTCAAAACTGGAAAGAAGCTTTCTGAAAAACTGCTCTGGGTTCTGTTAATTCATCTCACAGAGTTACAACTTTCCCTTCAAGAAGTCTTTCGCTAAGGCTGTTCTTGTGGAATTGCCAAAGGGATATTTGGAAGCCCATAGAGGGCTATGGTGAAAAAGGAAATATCTTCCGTTCAAAACTGGAAAGAAGCTTTCTGAGAAACTGCTCTGTGTTCTGTTAATTCATCTCACAGAGTTACATCTTTCCCTTCAAGAAGCCTTTCGCTAAGGCTGTTCTTGTGGAATTGGCAAAGGGATATTTGAAAGCCGATAGAGGGCTATGGTGAAAAAGGAAATATCTTCCGTTCAAAACTGGAAAGAAGCTTTCTGAGAAACTGCTCTGTGTTCTGTTAATTCATCTCACAGAGTTACATCTTTAACTTCAAGAAGCCTTTCGTAAGGCTGTTCTTGTGGAATTGGCAAAGGGATATTTGGAAGCCCATAGAGGGCTATGGAGAAAAAGGAAATATCTTCCGTTCAAAACTGGAAAGAAGCTTTCTGAGAAACTGTTCTATGTTCTGTTAATTCATCTCACAGAGTTACATCTTTCCCTTCAAGAAGCCTTTCGCTAAGGCTCTTCTTGTGGAATTGGCAAAGGGATATTTGGAAGCCCATAGAGGGCTATGGTGAAAAAGGAAATATCTTCCGTTCAAAACTGGAAAGAAGCTTTCTGAGAAACTGCTCTGTGTTCTGTAAATTCATCTCACAGAGTTACATCTTTACCTTCAAGAAGCCTTTCGCTAAGGCTGTTCTTGTGGAATTGGCAAAGGGATATTTGGAAGCCCATAGAGGGCTATGGTGAAAAAGGAAATATCTTCCGTTCAAAACTGGAAAGAAGCTTTCTGAGAAACTGCTCTGTGTTCTGTTAATTCATCTCACAGAGTTACAACTTTCCCTTCAAGAAGTCTTTCGCTAAGGCTGTTCTTGTGGAATTGGCAAAGGGATATTTGGAAGCCCATACAGGGCTATGGTGAAAAAGGAAATATCTTCAGTTCAAAACTGGAAAGAAGCTTTCTGAGAAACTGCTCTGTGTTCTGTTAATTCATCTCACAGAGTTACATCTTTCCCTTCAAGAAGCCTTTCGCTAAGGCTGTTCTTGTGGAATTGGCAAAGGAATATTTGGAGGCCCATAGAGGGCTATGGTGAAAAAGGAAATATCTTCCGTTCAAAACTGGAAAGAAGCTTTCTGAGAAACTGCTCTGTGTTCTGTTAATTCATCTCACAGAGTTACATCTTTCCCTTCAAGAAGCCTTTCGCTAAGGCTCTTCTTGTGGAATTGGCAAAGGGATATTTGGAAGCCCATAGAGCGCTAGGGAGAAAAAGGGAATATCTTCCGTTCAAAACTGGAAAGAAGCTTTCTGAGAAACTGTTCTATGTTCTGTTAATTCATCTCACAGAGTTACATCTTTCCCTTCAAGAAGCCTTTCGCTAAGGCTGTTCTTGTGGAATTGGCAAAGGGATATTTGGAAGCCCATAGAGGGCTATGGTGAAAAAGGAAATATCTTTCGTTCAAAACTGGAAAGAATCTTTCTGAGAAACTGCTCTGTGTTCTGTTAATTCATCTCACAGAGTTACATCTTTCCCTTCAAGAAGCCTTTCGCTAAGCCTGTTCTTGTGGAAATGGCAAAGGGATATTTCGAAGCCCATAGAGGGCTATGGTGAAAAAGGAAATATCTTCCGTTCAAAACTGGAAAGAAGCTTTCTGAGAAACTGCTCTGTGTTCTGTTAATTCATCTCACAGAGTTACATCTTTACCTTCAAGAAGCCTTTCGCTAAGGCTGTTCTTGTGGAATTGGCAAAGGGATATTTGGAAGCCCATAGAGGGCTATGGTGAAAAAGGAAATATCTTCCGTTCAAAACTGGAAAGAAGCTTTCTGAGAAACTGCTCTGTGTTCTGTTAATTCATCTCACAGAGTTACATCTTTCCCTTCAAGAAGTCTTTCGCTAAGGCTGTTCTTGTGGAATTGGCAAAGGGATATTTGGAAGCCCATAGAGGGCTATGGTGAAAAAGGAGATATCTTCCGTTCAAAACTGGAAAGAAGCTTTCTGAGAAACTGCTCTGTGTTCTGTTAATTCATCTCACAGAGTTACATCTTTCCCTTCAAGTAGCGTTTCGCTAAGGCTGTTCTTGTGGAATTGGCAAAGGGATATTTGGAAGCCCATAGAGGGCTATGGTGAAAAAGGAAATATCTTCCGTTCAAAACTGGAAAGAAGCTTTCTGAGAAACTGTTCTATGTTCTGTTAATTCATCACACAGAGTTACATCTTTCCCTTCAAGAAGCCTTTCGCTAAGGCTGTTCTTGTGGTATTGGCAAAGGGATATTTGGAAGCCCATAGAGGGCTATGGTGAAAAAGGAAATATCTTTCGTTCAAAACTGGAAAGAAGCTTTCTGAGAAACTGCTCTGTGTTCTGTTAATTCATCTCACAGAGTTACATCTTTAACTTCAAGAAGCCTCTCGCTAAGGCTGTTCTTGTGGAATTGGCAAAGGGATATTTGGAAGCCCATAGAGGGCTATGGTGAAAAAGGAAATATCTTCCGTTCAAAACTGGAAAGAAGCTTTCTGAGAAACTGCTCTGTGTTCTGTTAATTCATCTCACAGAGTTACATCTTTCCCTTCAAGAAGCCTTTCGCTAAGGATGTTGTTGTGGAATTGGCAAAGGGATATTTGGAAGCCCATAGAGGGCTATGGTGAAAAAGGAAATATCTTCCGTTCAAAACTGGAAAGAAGCTTTCTGAGAAACTGCTCTGTGTTCTGTTAATTCATCTCACAGAGTTACATCTTTCCCTTCAAGAAGCCTTTCGCTAAGGCTGTTCTTGTGGAATGGGCAAAGGGATATTTGGAAGCCCATAGAGGGCTATGGTGAAAAAGGAAATATCTTTCGTTCAAAACTGGAAAGAAGCTTTCTGAGAAACTGCTCTGTGTTCTGTTAATTCATCTCACAGAGTTACATCTTTAACTTCAAGAAGCCTTTCGCTAAGGCTGTTCTTGTGGAATTGGCAAAGGGATATTTGGAAGCCCATAAAGGGCTATGGTGAAAAAGGAAATATCTTCCGTTCAAAACTGGAAAGAAGCTTTCTGAGAAACTGCTCTGTGTTCTGTTAATTCATCTCACAGAGTTACATCTTTAACTTCAAGAAGCCTTTCTCTAAGGCTGTTGTTGTGGAATTGGCAAAGGGATATTTGGAAGCCCATAGAGGGCTATGGTGAAAAAGGAAATATCTTCCGTTCAAAACTGGAAAGAAGCTTTCTGAGAAACTGCTCTGTGTTCTGTTAATTCATCTCACAGAGTTACATCTTTCCCTTCAAGAAGCCTTTCGCTAAGGCTGTTCTTGTGGAATTGGCAAAGGGATATTTGGAAGCCCATAGAGGGCTATGGTGAAAAAGGAAATATCTTCCGTTCAAAACTGGAAAGAAGCTTTCTGAGAAACTGCTCTGTGTTCTGTTAATTCATCTCACAGAGTTACATCTTTCCCTTCAAGAAGCCTTTCGCTAAGGCTGTTCTTGTGGAATTGGCAAAGGGATATTTGGAAGCCCATAGAGGGCTATGGTGAAAAAGGAAATATCTTCCGTTCAAAACTGGAAAGAAGCTTTCTGAGAAACTGCTCTGTGTTCTGTTAATTCATCTCACAGAGTTACATCTTTAACTTCAAGAAGCCTTTCGCTAAGGCTGTTCTTGTGGAATTGGCAAAGGGATATTTGGAGGCCCATAGAGGGCTATGGTGAAAAAGGAAATATCTTCCGTTCAAAACTGGAAAGAAGCTATCTGAGAAACTGCTCTGTGTTCTGTTAATTCATCTCACAGAGTTACATCTTTCCCTTCAAGAAGCCTTTCGCTAAGGCTCTTCTTGTGGAATTGGCAAAGGGATATTTGGAAGCCCATAGAGGGCTATGGAGAAAAAGGGAATATCTTCCGTTCAAAACTGGAAAGAAGCTTTCTGAGAAACTGTTCTATGTTCTGTTAATTCATCTCACAGAGTTACATCTTTCCCTTCAAGAAGCCTTTCGCTAAGGCTGTTCTTGTGGAATTGGCAAAGGGATATTTGGAAGCCAATAGAGGGCTAGGGTGAAAAAGGAAATATCTTTCGTTCAAAACTGGAAAGAAGCTTTCTGAGAAACTGCTCTGTGTTCTGTTAATTCATCTCACAGAGTTACATCTTTCCCTTCAAGAAGCCTTTCGCTAAGCCTGTTCTTGTGGAAATGGCAAAGGGATATTTCGAAGCCCATAGAGGGCTATGGTGAAAAAGGAAATATCTTCCGTTCAAAACTGGAAAGAAGCTTTCTGAGAAACTGCTCTGTGTTCTGTTAATTCATCTCACAGAGTTACATCTTTACCTTCAAGAAGCCTTTCGCTAAGGCTGTTCTTGTGGAATTGGCAAAGGGATATTTGGAAGCCCATAGAGGGCTATGGTGAAAAAGGAAATATCTTCCGTTCAAAACTGGAAAGAAGCTTTCTGAGAAACTGCTCTGTGTTCTGTTAATTCATCTCACAGAGTTACATCTTTCCCTTCAAGAAGTCTTTCGCTAAGGCTGTTCTTGTGGAATTGGCAAAGGGATATTTGGAAGCCCATAGAGGGCTATGGTGAAAAAGGAGATATCTTCCGTTCAAAACTGGAAAGAAGCTTTCTGAGAAACTGCTCTGTGTTCTGTTAATTCATCTCACAGAGTTACATCTTTAACTTCAAGAAGCCTTTCGCTAAGGCTGTTCTTGTGGAACTGGCAAAGGGATATTTGGAAGCCCATAGAGGGCTATGGTGAAAAAGGAAATATCTTCCGTTCAAAACTGAAAAGAAGCTTTCTGAGAAACTGCTCTGTGTTTTGTTAATTCATCTCACAGAGTTACATCTTTCCCTTCAAGAAGCCTTTCGCTAAGGCTGTTCTTGTGGAATTGGCAAAGGGATATTTGGAAGCCCATAGAGGGCTATGGTGAAAAAGGAAATATCTTCCGTTCAAAACTGGAAAGAAGCTTTCTGAGAAACTGCTCTGTGTTCTGTTAATTCATCTCACAGAGTTACATCTTTAACTTCAAGAAGCCTTTCGCTAAGGCTGTTCTTGTGGAATTGGCAAAGGGATATTTGGAAGCCCATAGAGGGCTATGGAGAAAAACGAAATATCTTCCGTTCAAAACTGGAAAGAAGCTTTCTGAGAAACTGCTCTGTGTTCTGTTAATTCATCTCACAGAGTTACATCTTTACCTTCAAGAAGCCTTTCGCTAAGGCTGTTCTTGTGGAATTGGCAAAGGGATATTTGGAAGCCCATAGAGGGCTATGGTGAAAAAGGAAATATCTTCCGTTCAAAACTGGAAAGAAGCTTTCTGAGAAACTGCTCTGTGTTCTGTTAATTCATCTCACAGAGTTACATCTTTCCCTTCAAGAAGCCTTTCGCTAAGGCTGTTCTTGTGGAATTGGCAAAGGGATATTTGAAAGCCCATAGAGGGCTATGGTGAAAAAGGAAATATCTTCCGTTCAAAACTGGAAAGAAGCTTTCTGAGAAACTGCTCTGTGTTCTGTTAATTCATCTCACAGAGTTACATCTTTCCCTTCAAGAAGCCTTTCGCTAAGGCTGTTCTTGTGGAATTGGCAAAGGGATATTTGGAAGCCCATAGAGGGCTATGGTGAAAAAGGAAATATCTTCCGTTCAAAACTGGAAAGAAGCTTTCTGAGAAACTGCTCTGTGTTCTGTTAATTCATCTCACAGAGTTACATCTTTAACTTCAAGAAGCCTTTCGCTAAGGCTGTTCTTGTGGAATGGGCAAAGGGATATTTGGAAGCCCATAGAGGGCTATGGTGAAAAAGGAAATATCTTCCGTTCAAAACTGGAAAGAAGCTTTCTGAGAAACTGCTCTGTGTTCTGTTAATTCATCTCACAGAGTTACATCTTTAACTTCAAGAAGCCTTTCGCTAAGGCTGTTCTTGTGGAATTGGCAAAGGGATATTTGGAAGCCCATAGAGGGCTATGGTGAAAAAGGAAATATCTTCCGTTCAAAACTGGAAAGAAGCTTTCTGAGAAACTGCTCTGTGTTCTGTTAATTCATCTCACAGAGTTACAACTTTCCCTTCAAGAAGTCTTTCGCTAAGGCTGTTCTTGTGGAATTGGCAAAGGGATATTTGGAAGCCCATAGAGGGCTAGGGAGAAAAAGGGAATATCTTCCGTTCAAAACTGGAAAGAAGCTTTCTGAGAAACTGTTCTATGTTCTGTTAATTCATCTCACAGAGTTTCATCTTTCCCTTCAAGAAGCCTTTCGCTAAGGCTGTTCTTGTGGAATTGGCAAAGGGATATTTGGAAGCCCATAGAGGGCTATGGTGAAAAAGGAAATATCTTTCGTTCAAAACTGGAAAGAAGCTTTCTGAGAAACTGCTCTGTGTTCTGTTAATTCATCTCACAGAGTTACATCTTTCCCTTCAAGAAGCCTTTCGCTAAGCCTGTTCTTGTGGAAATGGCAAAGGGATATTTCGAAGCCCATAGAGGGCTATGGTGAAAAAGGAAATATCTTCCGTTCAAAACTGGAAAGAAGCTTTCTGAGAAACTGCTCTGTGTTCTGTTAATTCATCTCACAGAGTTACATCTTTACCTTCAAGAAGCCTTTCGCTAAGGCTGTTCTTGTGGAATTGGCAAAGGGATATTTGGAAGCCCATAGAGGGCTATGGTGAAAAAGGAAATATCTTCCGTTCAAAACTGGAAAGAAGCTTTCTGAGAAACTGCTCTGTGTTCTGTTAATTCATCTCACAGAGTTACATCTTTCCCTTCAAGAAGTCTTTCGCTAAGGCTGTTCTTGTGGAATTGGCAAAGGGATATTTGGAAGCCCATAGAGGGCTATGGTGAAAAAGGAGATATCTTCCGTTCAAAACTGGAAAGAAGCTTTCTGAGAAACTGCTCTGTGTTCTGTTAATTCATCTCACAGAGTTACATCTTTCCCTTCAAGTAGCGTTTCGCTAAGGCTGTTCTTGTGGAATTGGCAAAGGGATATTTGGAAGCCCATAGAGGGCTATGGTGAAAAAGGAAATATCTTCCGTTCAAAACTGGAAAGAAGCTTTCTGAGAAACTGTTCTATGTTCTGTTAATTCATCTCACAGAGTTACATCTTTCCCTTCAAGAAGCCTTTCGCTAAGGCTGTTCTTGTGGTATTGGCAAAGGGATATTTGGAAGCCCATAGAGGGCTATGGTGAAAAAGGAAATATCTTTCGTTCAAAACTGGAAAGAAGCTTTCTGAGAAACTGCTCTGTGTTCTGTTAATTCATCTCACAGAGTTACATCTTTAACTTCAAGAAGCCTTTCGCTAAGGCTGTTCTTGTGGAATTGGCAAAGGGATATTTGGAAGCCCATAGAGGGCTATGGTGAAAAAGGAAATATCTTCCGTTCAAAACTGGAAAGAAGCTTTCTGAGAAACTGCTCTGTGTTCTGTTAATTCATCTCACAGAGTTACATCTTTCCCTTCAAGAAGCCTTTCGCTAAGGATGTTGTTGTGGAATTGGCAAAGGGATATTTGGAAGCCCATAGAGGGCTATGGTGAAAAAGGAAATATCTTCCGTTCAAAACTGGAAAGAAGCTTTCTGAGAAACTGCTCTGTGTTCTGTTAATTCATCTCACAGAGTTACATCTTTCCCTTCAAGAAGCCTTTCGCTAAGGCTGTTCTTGTGGAATGGGCAAAGGGATATTTGGAAGCCCATAGAGGGCTATGGTGAAAAAGGAAATATCTTTCGTTCAAAACTGGAAAGAAGCTTTCTGAGAAACTGCTCTGTGTTCTGTTAATTCATCTCACAGAGTTACATCTTTAACTTCAAGAAGCCTTTCGCTAAGGCTGTTCTTGTGGAATTGGCAAAGGGATATTTGGAAGCCCATAGAGGGCTATGGTGAAAAAGGAAATATCTTCCGTTCAAAACTGGAAAGAAGCTTTCTGAGAAACTGCTCTGTGTTCTGTTAATTCATCTCACAGAGTTACATCTTTAACTTCAAGAAGCCTTTCTCTAAGGCTGTTCTTGTGGAATTGGCAAAGGGATATTTGGAAGCCCATAGAGGGCTATGGTGAAAAAGGAAATATCTTCCGTTCAAAACTGGAAAGAAGCTTTCTGAGAAACTGCTCTGTGTTCTGTTAATTCATCTCACAGAGTTACATCTTTAACTTCAAGAAGCCTTTCTCTAAGGCTGTTGTTGTGGAATTGGCAAAGGGATATTTGGAAGCCCATAGAGGGCTATGGTGAAAAAGGAAATATCTTCCGTTCAAAACTGGAAAGAAGCTTTCTGAGAAACTGCTCTGTGTTCTGTTAATTCATCTCACAGAGTTACATCTTTCCCTTCAAGAAGCCTTTCGCTAAGGCTGTTCTTGTGGAATTGGCAAAGGGATATTTGGAAGCCCATAGAGGGCTATGGTGAAAAAGGAAATATCTTCCGTTCAAAACTGGAAAGAAGCTTTCTGAGAAACTGCTGTGTGTTCTGTTAATTCATCTCACAGAGTTACATCTTTCCCTTCAAGAAGCCTTTCGCTAAGGCTGTTCTTGTGGAATTGGCAAAGGGATATTTGGAAGCCCATAGAGGGCTATGGTGAAAAAGGAAATATCTTCCGTTCAAAACTGGAAAGAAGCTTTCTGAGAAACTGCTCTGTGTTCTGTTAATTCATCTCACAGAGTTACATCTTTAACTTCAAGAAGCCTTTCGCTAAGGCTGTTCTTGTGGAATGGGCAAAGGGATATTTGGAAGCCCATAGAGGGCTATGGTGAAAAAGGAAATATCTTCCGTTCAAAACTGGAAAGAAGCTTTCTGAGAAACTGCTCTGTGTTCTGTTAATTCATCTCACAGAGTTACATCTTTCCCTTCAAGAAGCCTTTCGCTAAGGCTGTTCTTGTGGAATTGGCAAAGGGATATTTGGAAGCCCATAGAGGGCTATGGTGAAAAAGGAAATATCTTCCGTTAAAAACTGGAAAGAAGCTTTCTGAGAAACTGCTCTGTGTTCTGTTAATTCATCTCACAGAGTTACATCTTTCCCTTCAAGAAGCCTTTCGCTAAGGCTGTTCTTGTGGAATTGGCAAAGGGATATTTGGAGGCCCATAGAGGGCTATGGTGAAAAAGGAAATATCTTCCGTTCAAAACTGGAAAGAAGCTTTCTGAGAAACTGCTCTGTGTTCTGTTAATTCATCTCACAGAGTTACATCTTTCCCTTCAAGAAGCCTTTCGCTAAGGCTCTTCTTGTGGAATTGGCAAAGGGATATTTGGAAGCCCATAGAGGGCTATGGAGAAAAAGGGAATATCTTCCGTTCAAAACTGGAAAGAAGCTTTCTGAGAAACTGTTCTATGTTCTGTTAATTCATCTCACAGAGTTACATCTTTCCCTTCAAGAAGCCTTTCGCTAAGGCTGTTCTTGTGGAATTGGCAAAGGGATATTTGGAAGCCCATAGAGGGCTAGGGTGAAAAAGGAAATATCTTTCGTTCAAAACTGGAAAGAAGCTTTCTGAGAAACTGCTCTGTGTTCTGTTAATTCATCTCACAGAGTTACATCTTTCCCTTCAAGAAGCCTTTCGCTAAGCCTGTTCTTGTGGAAATGGCAAAGGGATATTTCGAAGCCCATAGAGGGCTATGGTGAAAAAGGAAATATCTTCCGTTCAAAACTGGAAAGAAGCTTTCTGAGAAACTGCTCTGTGTTCTGTTAATTCATCTCACAGAGTTACATCTTTCCCTTCAAGACGCCTTTCGCTAAGGCTGTTCTTGTGGAATTGGCAAAGGGATATTTGGAAGCCCATAGAGGGCTATGGTGAAAAAGGAAATATCTTCCGTTCAAAACTGGAAAGAAGCTTTCTGAGAAACTGCTCTGTGTTCTGTTAATTCATCTCACAGAGTTACATCTTTCCCTTCAAGAAGTCTTTCGCTAAGGCTGTTCTTGTGGAATTGGCAAAGGGATATTTGGAAGCCCATAGAGGGCTATGGTGAAAAAGGAGATATCTTCCGTTCAAAACTGGAAAGAAGCTTTCTGAGAAACTGCTCTGTGTTCTGTTAATTCATCTCACAGAGTTACATCTTTAACTTCAAGAAGCCTTTCGCTAAGGCTGTTCTTGTGGAACTGGCAAAGGGATATTTGGAAGCCCATAGAGGGCTATGGTGAAAAAGGAAATATCTTCCGTTCAAAACTGAAAAGAAGCTTTCTGAGAAACTGCTCTGTGTTTTGTTAATTCATCTCACAGAGTTACATCTTTCCCTTCAAGAAGCATTTCGCTAAGGCTGTTCTTGTGGAATTGGCAAAGGGATATTTGGAAGCCCATAGAGGGCTATGGTGAAAAAGGAAATATCTTCCGTTCAAAACTGGAAAGAAGCTTTCTGAGAAACTGCTCTGTGTTCTGTTAATTCATCTCACAGAGTTACATCTTTAACTTCAAGAAGCCTTTCGCTAAGGCTGTTCTTGTGGAATTGGCAAAGGGATATTTGGAAGCCCATAGAGGGCTATGGAGAAAAACGAAATATCTTCCGTTCAAAACTGGAAAGAAGCTTTCTGAGAAACTGTTCTATGTTCTGTTAATTCATCTCACAGAGTTACATCTTTCCCTTCAAGAAGCCTTTCGCTAAGGCTGTTCTTGTGGAATTGGCAAAGGGATATTTGGAAGCCCATAGAGGGCTATGGTGAAAAAGGAAATATCTTTCGTTCAAAACTGGAAAGAAGCTTTCTGAGAAACTGCTCTGTGTTCTGTTAATTCATCTCACAGAGTTACATCTTTAACTTCAAGAAGCCTTTCGCTAAGGCTGTTCTTGTGGAATTGGCAAAGGGATATTTGAAAGCCCATAGAGGGCTATGGTGAAAAAGGAAATATCTTCCGTTCAAAACTGGAAAGAAGCTTTCTGAGAAACTGCTCTGTGTTCTGTTAATTCATCTCACAGAGTTACATCTTTAACTTCAAGAAGCCTTTCGCTAAGGCTGTTCTTGTGGAATTGGCAAAGGGATATTTGGAAGCCCATAGAGGGCTATGGAGAAAAAGGAAATATCTTCCGTTCAAAACTGGAAAGAAGCTTTCTGAGAAACTGTTCTATGTTCTGTTAATTCATCTCACAGAGTTACATCTTTCCCTTCAAGAAGCCTTTCGCTAAGGCTGTTGTTGTGGAATTGGCAAAGGGATATTTGGAAGCCCATAGAGGGCTATGGTGAAAAAGGAAATATCTTTCGTTCAAAACTGGAAAGAAGCTTTCTGAGAAACTGCTCTGTGTTCTGTTAATTCATCTCACAGAGTTACATCTTTCCCTTCAAGAAGCCTTTCGCTAAGTCTGTTCTTGTGGAATTGGCAAAGGGATATTTGGAAGCCCATAGAGGGCTATGGTGAAAAAGGAAATATCTTCCGTTCAAAACTGGAAAGAAGCTTTCTGAGAAACTGCTCTGTGTTCTGTTAATTCATCTCACAGAGTTACATCTTTCCCTTCAAGAAGCCTTTCGCTAAGGCTGTTCTTGTGGAATTGGCAAAGGGATATTTGGAAGCCCATAGAGGGCTATGGTGAAAAGGAAATATCTTCCGTTCAAAACTGGAAAGAAGCTTTCTGAGAAACTGCTCTGTGTTCTGTTAATTCATCTCACAGAGTTACATCTTTAACTTCAAGAAGCCTTTCGCTAAGGCTGTTCTTGTGGAATTGGCAAAGGGATATTTGGAAGCCCATAGAGGGCTATGGTGAAAAAGGAAATATCTTCCGTTCAAAACTGGAAAGAAGCTTTCTGAGAAACTGCTCTGTGTTCTGTTAATTCATCTCACAGAGTTACATCTTTCCCTTCAGGAAGCCTTTCGCTAAGGCTGTTCTTGTGGAATTGGCAAAGGGATATTTGGAAGCCCTTAGAGGGCTATGGTGAAAAAGGAAATATCTTCCGTTCAAAACTGGAAGGAAGCTTTCTGAGAAACTGCTCTGTGTTCTGTTAATTCATCTCACAGAGTTACACCTTTCCCTTCAAGAAGCCTTTCGCTAAGGCTGTTCTTGTGGAATTGGCAAAGGGATATTTGGAAGCCCATAGAGGGCTATGGTGAAAAAGGAAATATCTTCCGTTCAAAACTGGAAAGAAGCTTTCTGAGAAACTGCTCTGTGTTCTGTTAATTCATCTCACAGAGTTACATCTTTCCCTTCAAGAAGCCTTTCGCTAAGGCTGTTCTTGTGGAATTGGCAAAAGGATATTTGGAAGCCCATAGAGGGCTATGGTGAAAAAGGAAATATCTTCCGTTCAAAACTGGAAAGAAGCTTTCTGAGAAACTGCTCTGTGTTCTGTTAATTCATCTCACAGAGTTACATCTTTCCCTTCAAGAAGCCTTTCGCTAAGGCTGTTGTTGTGGAATTGGCAAAGGGATATTTGGAAGCCCATAGAGGGCTATGGTGAAAAAGGAAATATCTTCCGTTCAAAACTGGAAAGAAGCTTTCTGAGAAACTGCTCTGTGTTCTGTTAATTCATCTCACAGAGTTACATCTTTCCCTTCAAGAAGCCTTTCGCTAAGGCTGTTCTTGTGGAATTGGCAAAGGGATATTTGGAAGCCCATAGAGGGCTATGGTGAAAAAGGAAATATCTTCCGTTCAAAACTGGAAAGAAGCTTTCTGAAAAACTGCTCTGGGTTCTGTTAATTCATCTCACAGAGTTACAACTTTCCCTTCAAGAAGTCTTTCGCTAAGGCTGTTCTTGTGGAATTGCCAAAGGGATATTTGGAAGCCCATAGAGGGCTATGGTGAAAAAGGAAATATCTTCCGTTCAAAACTGGAAAGAAGCTTTCTGAGAAACTGCTCTGTGTTCTGTTAATTCATCTCACAGAGTTACATCTTTCCCTTCAAGAAGCCTTTCGCTAAGGCTGTTCTTGTGGAATTGGCAAAGGGATATTTGAAAGCCGATAGAGGGCTATGGTGAAAAAGGAAATATCTTCCGTTCAAAACTGGAAAGAAGCTTTCTGAGAAACTGCTCTGTGTTCTGTTAATTCATCTCACAGAGTTACATCTTTAACTTCAAGAAGCCTTTCGTAAGGCTGTTCTTGTGGAATTGGCAAAGGGATATTTGGAAGCCCATAGAGGGCTATGGAGAAAAAGGAAATATCTTCCGTTCAAAACTGGAAAGAAGCTTTCTGAGAAACTGTTCTATGTTCTGTTAATTCATCTCACAGAGTTACATCTTTCCCTTCAAGAAGCCTTTCGCTAAGGCTCTTCTTGTGGAATTGGCAAAGGGATATTTGGAAGCCCATAGAGGGCTATGGTGAAAAAGGAAATATCTTCCGTTCAAAACTGGAAAGAAGCTTTCTGAGAAACTGCTCTGTGTTCTGTAAATTCATCTCACAGAGTTACATCTTTACCTTCAAGAAGCCTTTCGCTAAGGCTGTTCTTGTGGAATTGGCAAAGGGATATTTGGAAGCCCATAGAGGGCTATGGTGAAAAAGGAAATATCTTCCGTTCAAAACTGGAAAGAAGCTTTCTGAGAAACTGCTCTGTGTTCTGTTAATTCATCTCACAGAGTTACAACTTTCCCTTCAAGAAGTCTTTCGCTAAGGCTGTTCTTGTGGAATTGGCAAAGGGATATTTGGAAGCCCATACAGGGCTATGGTGAAAAAGGAAATATCTTCAGTTCAAAACTGGAAAGAAGCTTTCTGAGAAACTGCTCTGTGTTCTGTTAATTCATCTCACAGAGTTACATCTTTCCCTTCAAGAAGCCTTTCGCTAAGGCTGTTCTTGTGGAATTGGCAAAGGAATATTTGGAGGCCCATAGAGGGCTATGGTGAAAAAGGAAATATCTTCCGTTCAAAACTGGAAAGAAGCTTTCTGAGAAACTGCTCTGTGTTCTGTTAATTCATCTCACAGAGTTACATCTTTCCCTTCAAGAAGCCTTTCGCTAAGGCTCTTCTTGTGGAATTGGCAAAGGGATATTTGGAAGCCCATAGAGCGCTAGGGAGAAAAAGGGAATATCTTCCGTTCAAAACTGGAAAGAAGCTTTCTGAGAAACTGTTCTATGTTCTGTTAATTCATCTCACAGAGTTACATCTTTCCCTTCAAGAAGCCTTTCGCTAAGGCTGTTCTTGTGGAATTGGCAAAGGGATATTTGGAAGCCCATAGAGGGCTATGGTGAAAAAGGAAATATCTTTCGTTCAAAACTGGAAAGAATCTTTCTGAGAAACTGCTCTGTGTTCTGTTAATTCATCTCACAGAGTTACATCTTTCCCTTCAAGAAGCCTTTCGCTAAGCCTGTTCTTGTGGAAATGGCAAAGGGATATTTCGAAGCCCATAGAGGGCTATGGTGAAAAAGGAAATATCTTCCGTTCAAAACTGGAAAGAAGCTTTCTGAGAAACTGCTCTGTGTTCTGTTAATTCATCTCACAGAGTTACATCTTTACCTTCAAGAAGCCTTTCGCTAAGGCTGTTCTTGTGGAATTGGCAAAGGGATATTTGGAAGCCCATAGAGGGCTATGGTGAAAAAGGAAATATCTTCCGTTCAAAACTGGAAAGAAGCTTTCTGAGAAACTGCTCTGTGTTCTGTTAATTCATCTCACAGAGTTACATCTTTCCCTTCAAGAAGTCTTTCGCTAAGGCTGTTCTTGTGGAATTGGCAAAGGGATATTTGGAAGCCCATAGAGGGCTATGGTGAAAAAGGAGATATCTTCCGTTCAAAACTGGAAAGAAGCTTTCTGAGAAACTGCTCTGTGTTCTGTTAATTCATCTCACAGAGTTACATCTTTCCCTTCAAGTAGCGTTTCGCTAAGGCTGTTCTTGTGGAATTGGCAAAGGGATATTTGGAAGCCCATAGAGGGCTATGGTGAAAAAGGAAATATCTTCGTTCAAAACTGGAAAGAAGCTTTCTGAGAAACTGTTCTATGTTCTGTTAATTCATCTCACAGAGTTACATCTTTCCCTTCAAGAAGCCTTTCGCTAAGGCTGTTCTTGTGGTATTGGCAAAGGGATATTTGGAAGCCCATAGAGGGCTATGGTGAAAAAGGAAATATCTTTCGTTCAAAACTGGAAAGAAGCTTTCTGAGAAACTGCTCTGTGTTCTGTTAATTCATCTCACAGAGTTACATCTTTAACTTCAAGAAGCCTCTCGCTAAGGCTGTTCTTGTGGAATTGGCAAAGGGATATTTGGAAGCCCATAGAGGGCTATGGTGAAAAAGGAAATATCTTCCGTTCAAAACTGGAAAGAAGCTTTCTGAGAAACTGCTCTGTGTTCTGTTAATTCATCTCACAGAGTTACATCTTTCCCTTCAAGAAGCCTTTCGCTAAGGATGTTGTTGTGGAATTGGCAAAGGGATATTTGGAAGCCCATAGAGGGCTATGGTGAAAAAGGAAATATCTTCCGTTCAAAACTGGAAAGAAGCTTTCTGAGAAACTGCTCTGTGTTCTGTTAATTCATCTCACAGAGTTACATCTTTCCCTTCAAGAAGCCTTTCGCTAAGGCTGTTCTTGTGGAATGGGCAAAGGGATATTTGGAAGCCCATAGAGGGCTATGGTGAAAAAGGAAATATCTTTCGTTCAAAACTGGAAAGAAGCTTTCTGAGAAACTGCTCTGTGTTCTGTTAATTCATCTCACAGAGTTACATCTTTAACTTCAAGAAGCCTTTCGCTAAGGCTGTTCTTGTGGAATTGGCAAAGGGATATTTGGAAGCCCATAAAGGGCTATGGTGAAAAAGGAAATATCTTCCGTTCAAAACTGGAAAGAAGCTTTCTGAGAAACTGCTCTGTGTTCTGTTAATTCATCTCACAGAGTTACATCTTTAACTTCAAGAAGCCTTTCTCTAAGGCTGTTGTTGTGGAATTGGCAAAGGGATATTTGGAAGCCCATAGAGGGCTATGGTGAAAAAGGAAATATCTTCCGTTCAAAACTGGAAAGAAGCTTTCTGAGAAACTGCTCTGTGTTCTGTTAATTCATCTCACAGAGTTACATCTTTCCCTTCAAGAAGCCTTTCGCTAAGGCTGTTCTTGTGGAATTGGCAAAGGGATATTTGGAAGCCCATAGAGGGCTATGGTGAAAAAGGAAATATCTTCCGTTCAAAACTGGAAAGAAGCTTTCTGAGAAACTGCTCTGTGTTCTGTTAATTCATCTCACAGAGTTACATCTTTCCCTTCAAGAAGCCTTTCGCTAAGGCTGTTCTTGTGGAATTGGCAAAGGGATATTTGGAAGCCCATAGAGGGCTATGGTGAAAAAGGAAATATCTTCCGTTCAAAACTGGAAAGAAGCTTTCTGAGAAACTGCTCTGTGTTCTGTTAATTCATCTCACAGAGTTACATCTTTAACTTCAAGAAGCCTTTCGCTAAGGCTGTTCTTGTGGAATTGGCAAAGGGATATTTGGAGGCCCATAGAGGGCTATGGTGAAAAAGGAAATATCTTCCGTTCAAAACTGGAAAGAAGCTATCTGAGAAACTGCTCTGTGTTCTGTTAATTCATCTCACAGAGTTACATCTTTCCCTTCAAGAAGCCTTTCGCTAAGGCTCTTCTTGTGGAATTGGCAAAGGGATATTTGGAAGCCCATAGAGGGCTATGGAGAAAAAGGGAATATCTTCCGTTCAAAACTGGAAAGAAGCTTTCTGAGAAACTGTTCTATGTTCTGTTAATTCATCTCACAGAGTTACATCTTTCCCTTCAAGAAGCCTTTCGCTAAGGCTGTTCTTGTGGAATTGGCAAAGGGATATTTGGAAGCCAATAGAGGGCTAGGGTGAAAAAGGAAATATCTTTCGTTCAAAACTGGAAAGAAGCTTTCTGAGAAACTGCTCTGTGTTCTGTTAATTCATCTCACAGAGTTACATCTTTCCCTTCAAGAAGCCTTTCGCTAAGCCTGTTCTTGTGGAAATGGCAAAGGGATATTTCGAAGCCCATAGAGGGCTATGGTGAAAAAGGAAATATCTTCCGTTCAAAACTGGAAAGAAGCTTTCTGAGAAACTGCTCTGTGTTCTGTTAATTCATCTCACAGAGTTACATCTTTACCTTCAAGAAGCCTTTCGCTAAGGCTGTTCTTGTGGAATTGGCAAAGGGATATTTGGAAGCCCATAGAGGGCTATGGTGAAAAAGGAAATATCTTCCGTTCAAAACTGGAAAGAAGCTTTCTGAGAAACTGCTCTGTGTTCTGTTAATTCATCTCACAGAGTTACATCTTTCCCTTCAAGAAGTCTTTCGCTAAGGCTGTTCTTGTGGAATTGGCAAAGGGATATTTGGAAGCCCATAGAGGGCTATGGTGAAAAAGGAGATATCTTCCGTTCAAAACTGGAAAGAAGCTTTCTGAGAAACTGCTCTGTGTTCTGTTAATTCATCTCACAGAGTTACATCTTTAACTTCAAGAAGCCTTTCGCTAAGGCTGTTCTTGTGGAACTGGCAAAGGGATATTTGGAAGCCCATAGAGGGCTATGGTGAAAAAGGAAATATCTTCCGTTCAAAACTGAAAAGAAGCTTTCTGAGAAACTGCTCTGTGTTTTGTTAATTCATCTCACAGAGTTACATCTTTCCCTTCAAGAAGCCTTTCGCTAAGGCTGTTCTTGTGGAATTGGCAAAGGGATATTTGGAAGCCCATAGAGGGCTATGGTGAAAAAGGAAATATCTTCCGTTCAAAACTGGAAAGAAGCTTTCTGAGAAACTGCTCTGTGTTCTGTTAATTCATCTCACAGAGTTACATCTTTAACTTCAAGAAGCCTTTCGCTAAGGCTGTTCTTGTGGAATTGGCAAAGGGATATTTGGAAGCCCATAGAGGGCTATGGAGAAAAACGAAATATCTTCCGTTCAAAACTGGAAAGAAGCTTTCTGAGAAACTGCTCTGTGTTCTGTTAATTCATCTCACAGAGTTACATCTTTACCTTCAAGAAGCCTTTCGCTAAGGCTGTTCTTGTGGAATTGGCAAAGGGATATTTGGAAGCCCATAGAGGGCTATGGTGAAAAAGGAAATATCTTCCGTTCAAAACTGGAAAGAAGCTTTCTGAGAAACTGCTCTGTGTTCTGTTAATTCATCTCACAGAGTTACATCTTTCCCTTCAAGAAGCCTTTCGCTAAGGCTGTTCTTGTGGAATTGGCAAAGGGATATTTGAAAGCCCATAGAGGGCTATGGTGAAAAAGGAAATATCTTCCGTTCAAAACTGGAAAGAAGCTTTCTGAGAAACTGCTCTGTGTTCTGTTAATTCATCTCACAGAGTTACATCTTTCCCTTCAAGAAGCCTTTCGCTAAGGCTGTTCTTGTGGAATTGGCAAAGGGATATTTGGAAGCCCATAGAGGGCTATGGTGAAAAAGGAAATATCTTCCGTTCAAAACTGGAAAGAAGCTTTCTGAGAAACTGCTCTGTGTTCTGTTAATTCATCTCACAGAGTTACATCTTTAACTTCAAGAAGCCTTTCGCTAAGGCTGTTCTTGTGGAATGGGCAAAGGGATATTTGGAAGCCCATAGAGGGCTATGGTGAAAAAGGAAATATCTTCCGTTCAAAACTGGAAAGAAGCTTTCTGAGAAACTGCTCTGTGTTCTGTTAATTCATCTCACAGAGTTACATCTTTAACTTCAAGAAGCCTTTCGCTAAGGCTGTTCTTGTGGAATTGGCAAAGGGATATTTGGAAGCCCATAGAGGGCTATGGTGAAAAAGGAAATATCTTCCGTTCAAAACTGGAAAGAAGCTTTCTGAGAAACTGCTCTGTGTTCTGTTAATTCATCTCACAGAGTTACAACTTTCCCTTCAAGAAGTCTTTCGCTAAGGCTGTTCTTGTGGAATTGGCAAAGGGATATTTGGAAGCCCATAGAGGGCTAGGGAGAAAAAGGGAATATCTTCCGTTCAAAACTGGAAAGAAGCTTTCTGAGAAACTGTTCTATGTTCTGTTAATTCATCTCACAGAGTTTCATCTTTCCCTTCAAGAAGCCTTTCGCTAAGGCTGTTCTTGTGGAATTGGCAAAGGGATATTTGGAAGCCCATAGAGGGCTATGGTGAAAAAGGAAATATCTTTCTTTCAAAACTGGAAAGAAGCTTTCTGAGAAACTGCTCTGTGTTCTGTTAATTCATCTCACAGAGTTACATCTTTCCCTTCAAGAAGCCTTTCGCTAAGCCTGTTCTTGTGGAAATGGCAAAGGGATATTTCGAAGCCCATAGAGGGCTATGGTGAAAAAGGAAATATCTTCCGTTCAAAACTGGAAAGAAGCTTTCTGAGAAACTGCTCTGTGTTCTGTTAATTCATCTCACAGAGTTACATCTTTACCTTCAAGAAGCCTTTCGCTAAGGCTGTTCTTGTGGAATTGGCAAAGGGATATTTGGAAGCCCATAGAGGGCTATGGTGAAAAAGGAAATATCTTCCGTTCAAAACTGGAAAGAAGCTTTCTGAGAAACTGCTCTGTGTTCTGTTAATTCATCTCACAGAGTTACATCTTTCCCTTCAAGAAGTCTTTCGCTAAGGCTGTTCTTGTGGAATTGGCAAAGGGATATTTGGAAGCCCATAGAGGGCTATGGTGAAAAAGGAGATATCTTCCGTTCAAAACTGGAAAGAAGCTTTCTGAGAAACTGCTCTGTGTTCTGTTAATTCATCTCACAGAGTTACATCTTTCCCTTCAAGTAGCGTTTCGCTAAGGCTGTTCTTGTGGAATTGGCAAAGGGATATTTGGAAGCCCATAGAGGGCTATGGTGAAAAAGGAAATATCTTCCGTTCAAAACTGGAAAGAAGCTTTCTGAGAAACTGTTCTATGTTCTGTTAATTCATCTCACAGAGTTACATCTTTCCCTTCAAGAAGCCTTTCGCTAAGGCTGTTCTTGTGGTATTGGCAAAGGGATATTTGGAAGCCCATAGAGGGCTATGGTGAAAAAGGAAATATCTTTCGTTCAAAACTGGAAAGAAGCTTTCTGAGAAACTGCTCTGTGTTCTGTTAATTCATCTCACAGAGTTACATCTTTAACTTCAAGAAGCCTTTCGCTAAGGCTGTTCTTGTGGAATTGGCAAAGGGATATTTGGAAGCCCATAGAGGGCTATGGTGAAAAAGGAAATATCTTCCGTTCAAAACTGGAAAGAAGCTTTCTGAGAAACTGCTCTGTGTTCTGTTAATTCATCTCACAGAGTTACATCTTTCCCTTCAAGAAGCCTTTCGCTAAGGATGTTGTTGTGGAATTGGCAAAGGGATATTTGGAAGCCCATAGAGGGCTATGGTGAAAAAGGAAATATCTTCCGTTCAAAACTGGAAAGAAGCTTTCTGAGAAACTGCTCTGTGTTCTGTTAATTCATCTCACAGAGTTACATCTTTAACTTCAAGAAGCCTTTCGCTAAGGCTGTTCTTGTGGAATTGGCAAAGGGATATTTGGAAGCCCATAGAGGGCTATGGTGAAAAAGGAAATATCTTCCGTTCAAAACTGGAAAGAAGCTTTCTGAGAAACTGCTCTGTGTTCTGTTAATTCATCTCACAGAGTTACATCTTTCCCTTCAAGAAGCCTTTCGCTAAGGATGTTGTTGTGGAATTGGCAAAGGGATATTTGGAAGCCCATAGAGGGCTATGGTGAAAAAGGAAATATCTTCCGTTCAAAACTGGAAAGAAGCTTTCTGAGAAACTGCTCTGTGTTCTGTTAATTCATCTCACAGAGTTACATCTTTAACTTCAAGAAGCCTTTCGCTAAGGCTGTTCTTGTGGAATTGGCAAAGGGATATTTGGAAGCCCATAGAGGGCTATGGAGAAAAACGAAATATCTTCCGTTCAAAACTGGAAAGAAGCTTTCTGAGAAACTGCTCTGTGTTCTGTTAATTCATCTCACAGAGTTACATCTTTACCTTCAAGAAGCCTTTCGCTAAGGCTGTTCTTGTGGAATTGGCAAAGGGATATTTGGAAGCCCATAGAGGGCTATGGTGAAAAAGGAAATATCTTCCGTTCAAAACTGGAAAGAAGCTTTCTGAGAAACTGCTCTGTGTTCTGTTAATTCATCTCACAGAGTTACATCTTTCCCTTCAAGAAGCCTTTCGCTAAGGCTGTTCTTGTGGAATTGGCAAAGGGATATTTGAAAGCCCATAGAGGGCTATGGTGAAAAAGGAAATATCTTCCGTTCAAAACTGGAAAGAAGCTTTCTGAGAAACTGCTCTGTGTTCTGTTAATTCATCTCACAGAGTTACATCTTTCCCTTCAAGAAGCCTTTCGCTAAGGCTGTTCTTGTGGAATTGGCAAAGGGATATTTGGAAGCCCATAGAGGGCTATGGTGAAAAAGGAAATATCTTCCGTTCAAAACTGGAAAGAAGCTTTCTGAGAAACTGCTCTGTGTTCTGTTAATTCATCTCACAGAGTTACATCTTTAACTTCAAGAAGCCTTTCGCTAAGGCTGTTCTTGTGGAATGGGCAAAGGGATATTTGGAAGCCCATAGAGGGCTATGGTGAAAAAGGAAATATCTTCCGTTCAAAACTGGAAAGAAGCTTTCTGAGAAACTGCTCTGTGTTCTGTTAATTCATCTCACAGAGTTACATCTTTAACTTCAAGAAGCCTTTCGCTAAGGCTGTTCTTGTGGAATTGGCAAAGGGATATTTGGAAGCCCATAGAGGGCTATGGTGAAAAAGGAAATATCTTCCGTTCAAAACTGGAAAGAAGCTTTCTGAGAAACTGCTCTGTGTTCTGTTAATTCATCTCACAGAGTTACAACTTTCCCTTCAAGAAGTCTTTCGCTAAGGCTGTTCTTGTGGAATTGGCAAAGGGATATTTGGAAGCCCATAGAGGGCTAGGGAGAAAAAGGGAATATCTTCCGTTCAAAACTGGAAAGAAGCTTTCTGAGAAACTGTTCTATGTTCTGTTAATTCATCTCACAGAGTTTCATCTTTCCCTTCAAGAAGCCTTTCGCTAAGGCTGTTCTTGTGGAATTGGCAAAGGGATATTTGGAAGCCCATAGAGGGCTATGGTGAAAAAGGAAATATCTTTCGTTCAAAACTGGAAAGAAGCTTTCTGAGAAACTGCTCTGTGTTCTGTTAATTCATCTCACAGAGTTACATCTTTCCCTTCAAGAAGCCTTTCGCTAAGCCTGTTCTTGTGGAAATGGCAAAGGGATATTTCGAAGCCCATAGAGGGCTATGGTGAAAAAGGAAATATCTTCCGTTCAAAACTGGAAAGAAGCTTTCTGAGAAACTGCTCTGTGTTCTGTTAATTCATCTCACAGAGTTACATCTTTACCTTCAAGAAGCCTTTCGCTAAGGCTGTTCTTGTGGAATTGGCAAAGGGATATTTGGAAGCCCATAGAGGGCTATGGTGAAAAAGGAAATATCTTCCGTTCAAAACTGGAAAGAAGCTTTCTGAGAAACTGCTCTGTGTTCTGTTAATTCATCTCACAGAGTTACATCTTTCCCTTCAAGAAGTCTTTCGCTAAGGCTGTTCTTGTGGAATTGGCAAAGGGATATTTGGAAGCCCATAGAGGGCTATGGTGAAAAAGGAGATATCTTCCGTTCAAAACTGGAAAGAAGCTTTCTGAGAAACTGCTCTGTGTTCTGTTAATTCATCTCACAGAGTTACATCTTTCCCTTCAAGTAGCGTTTCGCTAAGGCTGTTCTTGTGGAATTGGCAAAGGGATATTTGGAAGCCCATAGAGGGCTATGGTGAAAAAGGAAATATCTTCCGTTCAAAACTGGAAAGAAGCTTTCTGAGAAACTGTTCTATGTTCTGTTAATTCATCTCACAGAGTTACATCTTTCCCTTCAAGAAGCCTTTCGCTAAGGCTGTTCTTGTGGTATTGGCAAAGGGATATTTGGAAGCCCATAGAGGGCTATGGTGAAAAAGGAAATATCTTTCGTTCAAAACTGGAAAGAAGCTTTCTGAGAAACTGCTCTGTGTTCTGTTAATTCATCTCACAGAGTTACATCTTTAACTTCAAGAAGCCTTTCGCTAAGGCTGTTCTTGTGGAATTGGCAAAGGGATATTTGGAAGCCCATAGAGGGCTATGGTGAAAAAGGAAATATCTTCCGTTCAAAACTGGAAAGAAGCTTTCTGAGAAACTGCTCTGTGTTCTGTTAATTCATCTCACAGAGTTACATCTTTCCCTTCAAGAAGCCTTTCGCTAAGGATGTTGTTGTGGAATTGGCAAAGGGATATTTGGAAGCCCATAGAGGGCTATGGTGAAAAAGGAAATATCTTCCGTTCAAAACTGGAAAGAAGCTTTCTGAGAAACTGCTCTGTGTTCTGTTAATTCATCTCACAGAGTTACATCTTTCCCTTCAAGAAGCCTTTCGCTAAGGCTGTTCTTGTGGAATGGGCAAAGGGATATTTGGAAGCCCATAGAGGGCTATGGTGAAAAAGGAAATATCTTTCGTTCAAAACTGGAAAGAAGCTTTCTGAGAAACTGCTCTGTGTTCTGTTAATTCATCTCACAGAGTTACATCTTTAACTTCAAGAAGCCTTTCGCTAAGGCTGTTCTTGTGGAATTGGCAAAGGGATATTTGGAAGCCCATAGAGGGCTATGGTGAAAAAGGAAATATCTTCCGTTCAAAACTGGAAAGAAGCTTTCTGAGAAACTGCTCTGTGTTCTGTTAATTCATCTCACAGAGTTACATCTTTAACTTCAAGAAGCCTTTCTCTAAGGCTGTTGTTGTGGAATTGGCAAAGGGATATTTGGAAGCCCATAGAGGGCTATGGTGAAAAAGGAAATATCTTCCGTTCAAAACTGGAAAGAAGCTTTCTGAGAAACTGCTCTGTGTTCTGTTAATTCATCTCACAGAGTTACATCTTTCCCTTCAAGAAGCCTTTCGCTAAGGCTGTTCTTGTGGAATTGGCAAAGGGATATTTGGAAGCCCATAGAGGGCTATGGTGAAAAAGGAAATATCTTCCGTTCAAAACTGGAAAGAAGCTTTCTGAGAAACTGCTGTGTGTTCTGTTAATTCATCTCACAGAGTTACATCTTTCCCTTCAAGAAGCCTTTCGCTAAGGCTGTTCTTGTGGAATTGGCAAAGGGATATTTGGAAGCCCATAGAGGGCTATGGTGAAAAAGGAAATATCTTCCGTTCAAAACTGGAAAGAAGCTTTCTGAGAAACTGCTCTGTGTTCTGTTAATTCATCTCACAGAGTTACATCTTTAACTTCAAGAAGCCTTTCGCTAAGGCTGTTCTTGTGGAATGGGCAAAGGGATATTTGGAAGCCCATAGAGGGCTATGGTGAAAAAGGAAATATCTTCCGTTCAAAACTGGAAAGAAGCTTTCTGAGAAACTGCTCTGTGTTCTGTTAATTCATCTCACAGAGTTACATCTTTCCCTTCAAGAAGCCTTTCGCTAAGGCTGTTCTTGTGGAATTGGCAAAGGGATATTTGGAAGCCCATAGAGGGCTATGGTGAAAAAGGAAATATCTTCCGTTAAAAACTGGAAAGAAGCTTTCTGAGAAACTGCTCTGTGTTCTGTTAATTCATCTCACAGAGTTACATCTTTCCCTTCAAGAAGCCTTTCGCTAAGGCTGTTCTTGTGGAATTGGCAAAGGGATATTTGGAGGCCCATAGAGGGCTATGGTGAAAAAGGAAATATCTTCCGTTCAAAACTGGAAAGAAGCTTTCTGAGAAACTGCTCTGTGTTCTGTTAATTCATCTCACAGAGTTACATCTTTCCCTTCAAGAAGCCTTTCGCTAAGGCTCTTCTTGTGGAATTGGCAAAGGGATATTTGGAAGCCCATAGAGGGCTATGGAGAAAAAGGGAATATCTTCCGTTCAAAACTGGAAAGAAGCTTTCTGAGAAACTGTTCTATGTTCTGTTAATTCATCTCACAGAGTTACATCTTTCCCTTCAAGAAGCCTTTCGCTAAGGCTGTTCTTGTGGAATTGGCAAAGGGATATTTGGAAGCCCATAGAGGGCTAGGGTGAAAAAGGAAATATCTTTCGTTCAAAACTGGAAAGAAGCTTTCTGAGAAACTGCTCTGTGTTCTGTTAATTCATCTCACAGAGTTACATCTTTCCCTTCAAGAAGCCTTTCGCTAAGCCTGTTCTTGTGGAAATGGCAAAGGGATATTTCGAAGCCCATAGAGGGCTATGGTGAAAAAGGAAATATCTTCCGTTCAAAACTGGAAAGAAGCTTTCTGAGAAACTGCTCTGTGTTCTGTTAATTCATCTCACAGAGTTACATCTTTCCCTTCAAGACGCCTTTCGCTAAGGCTGTTCTTGTGGAATTGGCAAAGGGATATTTGGAAGCCCATAGAGGGCTATGGTGAAAAAGGAAATATCTTCCGTTCAAAACTGGAAAGAAGCTTTCTGAGAAACTGCTCTGTGTTCTGTTAATTCATCTCACAGAGTTACATCTTTCCCTTCAAGAAGTCTTTCGCTAAGGCTGTTCTTGTGGAATTGGCAAAGGGATATTTGGAAGCCCATAGAGGGCTATGGTGAAAAAGGAGATATCTTCCGTTCAAAACTGGAAAGAAGCTTTCTGAGAAACTGCTCTGTGTTCTGTTAATTCATCTCACAGAGTTACATCTTTAACTTCAAGAAGCCTTTCGCTAAGGCTGTTCTTGTGGAACTGGCAAAGGGATATTTGGAAGCCCATAGAGGGCTATGGTGAAAAAGGAAATATCTTCCGTTCAAAACTGAAAAGAAGCTTTCTGAGAAACTGCTCTGTGTTTTGTTAATTCATCTCACAGAGTTACATCTTTCCCTTCAAGAAGCATTTCGCTAAGGCTGTTCTTGTGGAATTGGCAAAGGGATATTTGGAAGCCCATAGAGGGCTATGGTGAAAAAGGAAATATCTTCCGTTCAAAACTGGAAAGAAGCTTTCTGAGAAACTGCTCTGTGTTCTGTTAATTCATCTCACAGAGTTACATCTTTAACTTCAAGAAGCCTTTCGCTAAGGCTGTTCTTGTGGAATTGGCAAAGGGATATTTGGAAGCCCATAGAGGGCTATGGAGAAAAACGAAATATCTTCCGTTCAAAACTGGAAAGAAGCTTTCTGAGAAACTGTTCTATGTTCTGTTAATTCATCTCACAGAGTTACATCTTTCCCTTCAAGAAGCCTTTCGCTAAGGCTGTTCTTGTGGAATTGGCAAAGGGATATTTGGAAGCCCATAGAGGGCTATGGTGAAAAAGGAAATATCTTTCGTTCAAAACTGGAAAGAAGCTTTCTGAGAAACTGCTCTGTGTTCTGTTAATTCATCTCACAGAGTTACATCTTTAACTTCAAGAAGCCTTTCGCTAAGGCTGTTCTTGTGGAATTGGCAAAGGGATATTTGAAAGCCCATAGAGGGCTATGGTGAAAAAGGAAATATCTTCCGTTCAAAACTGGAAAGAAGCTTTCTGAGAAACTGCTCTGTGTTCTGTTAATTCATCTCACAGAGTTACATCTTTAACTTCAAGAAGCCTTTCGCTAAGGCTGTTCTTGTGGAATTGGCAAAGGGATATTTGGAAGCCCATAGAGGGCTATGGTGAAAAAGGAAATATCTTCCGTTCAAAACTGGAAAGAAGCTTTCTGAGAAACTGCTCTGTGTTCTGTTAATTCATCTCACAGAGTTACATCTTTCCCTTCAAGAAGCCTTTCGCTAAGCCTGTTCTTGTGGAATTGGCAAAGGGATATTTGGAAGCCCATAGAGGGCTATGGTGAAAAAGGAAATATCTTCCGTTCAAAACTGGAAAGAAGCTTTCTGAGAAACTGCTCTGTGTTCTGTTAATTCATCTCACAGAGATACATCTTTCCCTTCAAGAAGCCTTTCGCTAAGGATGTTCTTGTGGAATTGGCAGAGGGATATTTGGAAGCCCATAGAGGGTTATGGTGAAAAAGGAAATAACTTCCGTTCAAAACTGGAAAGAATCTTTGTGAGAAACTGCTCTGTGTTCTGTTAATTCATCTCACAGAGTTATATCTTTCCCTTCAAGAAGCCTTTCGCTAAGGCTGTTCTTGTGGAATTGGCAAAGGGATATTTGGAAGCCCATAGAGGGCTATGGTGAAAAAGGAAATATCTTCCGTTCAAAACTGGAAAGAAGCTTTCTGAGAAACTGCTCTGTGTTCTGTTAATTCATCTCACAGAGTTACATCTTTCCCTTCAAGAAGCCTTTCGCTAAGGCTGATCTTGTGGAATTGGCAAAGGGATATTTGGAAGCCCATAGAGGGCTAGGTTGAAAAAGGAAATATCGTCCGTTCAAAACTGGAAAGAAGCTTTCTGAGAAACTGCTCTGTGTTCTGTTAATTCATCTCACAGAGTTACATCTTTAACTTCAAGAAGCCTTTCGCTAAGGCTGTTCTTGTGGAATTGGCAAAGGGATATTTGGAAGCCCATAGAGGGCTATGGAGAAAAAGGAAATATCTTCCGTTCAAAACTGAAAAGAAGCTTTCTGAGAAACTGCTCTGTGTTTTGTTAATTCATCTCACAGAGTTACATCTTTCCCTTCAAGAAGCCTTTCGCTAAGGCTGTTCTTGTGGAATTGGCAAAGGGATATTTGGAAGCCCATAGAGGGCTATGGTGAAAAAGGAAATATCTTCCGTTCAAAACTGGAAAGAAGCTTTCTGAGAAACTGCTCTGTGTTCTGTTAATTCATCTCACAGAGTTACATCTTTAACTTCAAGAAGCCTTTCGCTAAGGCTGTTCTTGTGGAATTGGCAAAGGGATATTTGGAAGCCCATAGAGGGCTGTGGAGAAAAACGAAATATCTTCCGTTCAAAACTGGAAAGAAGCTTTCTGAGAAACTGCTCTGTGTTCTGTTAATTCATCTCACAGAGTTACATCTTTACCTTCAAGAAGCCTTTCGCTAAGGCTGTTCTTGTGGAATTGGCAAAGGGATATTTGGAAGCCCATAGAGGGCTATGGTGAAAAAGGAAATATCTTCCGTTCAAAACTGGAAAGAAGCTTTCTGAGAAACTGCTCTGTGTTCTGTTAATTCATCTCACAGAGTTACATCTTTCCCTTCAAGAAGCCTTTCGCTAAGGCTGTTCTTGTGGAATTGGCAAAGGGATATTTGAAAGCCCATAGAGGGCTATGGTGAAAAAGGAAATATCTTCCGTTCAAAACTGGAAAGAAGGTTTCTGAGAAACTGCTCTGTGTTCTGTTAATTCATCTCACAGAGTTACATCTTTCCCTTCAAGAAGCCTTTCGCTAAGGCTGTTCTTGTGGAATTGGCAAAGGGATATTTGGAAGCCCATAGAGGGCTATGGTGAAAAAGGAAATATCTTCCGTTCAAAACTGGAAAGAAGCTTTCTGAGAAACTGCTCTGTGTTCTGTTAATTCATCTCACAGAGTTACATCTTTAACTTCAAGAAGCCTTTCGCTAAGGCTGTTCTTGTGGAATGGGCAAAGGGATATTTGGAAGCCCATAGAGGGCTATGGTGAAAAAGGAAATATCTTCCGTTCAAAACTGGAAAGAAGCTTTCTGAGAAACTGCTCTGTGTTCTGTTAATTCATCTCACAGAGTTACATCTTTAACTTCAAGAAGCCTTTCGCTAAGGCTGTTCTTGTGGAATTGGCAAAGGGATATTTGGAAGCCCATAGAGGGCTATGGTGAAAAAGGAAATATCTTCCGTTCAAAACTGGAAAGAAGCTTTCTGAGAAACTGCTCTGTGTTCTGTTAATTCATCTCACAGAGTTACAACTTTCCCTTCCAGAAGTCTTTCGCTAAGGCTGTTCTTGTGGAATTGGCAAAGGGATATTTGGAAGCCCATACAGGGCTATGGTGAAAAAGGAAATATCTTCCGTTCAAAACTGGAAAGAAGCTTTCTGAGAAACTGCTCTGTGTTCTGTTAATTCATCTCACAGAGTTACATCTTTCCCTTCAAGAAGCCTTTCGCTAAGGCTGTTCTTGTGGAATTGGCAAAGGAATATTTGGAGGCCCATAGAGGGCTATGGTGAAAAAGGAAATATCTTCCGTTCAAAACTGGAAAGAAGCTTTCTGAGAAACTGCTCTGTGTTCTGTTAATTCATCTCACAGAGTTACATCTTTCCCTTCAAGAAGCCTTTCGCTAAGGCTCTTCTTGTGGAATTGGCAAAGGGATATTTGGAAGCCCATAGAGGGCTAGGGAGAAAAAGGGAATATCTTCCGTTCAAAACTGGAAAGAAGCTTTCTGAGAAACTGTTCTATATTCTGTTAATTCATCTCACAGAGTTACATCTTTCCCTTCAAGAAGCCTTTCGCTAAGGCTGTTCTTGTGGAATTGGCAAAGGGATATTTGGAAGCCCATAGAGGGCTATGGTGAAAAAGGAAATATCTTCCGTTCAAAACTGGAAAGAAGCTTTCTGAGAAACTGCTCTGTGTTCTGTTAATTCATCTCACAGAGTTACATCTTTCCCTTCAAGAAGCCTTTCGCTAAGCCTGTTCTTGTGGAAATGGCAAAGGGATATTTCGAAGAACATTGAGGGCTATGGTGAAAAAGGAAATATCTTCCGTTCAAAACTGGAAAGAAGCTTTCTGAGAAACTGCTCTGTGTTCTGTTAATTCATCTCACAGAGTTACATCTCTACCTTCAAGAAGCCTTTCGCTAAGGCTGTTCTTGTGGAATTGGCAAAGGGATATTTGGAAGCCCATAGAGGGCTATGGTGAAAAAGGAAATATCTTCCGTTCAAAACTGGAAAGAAGCTTTCTGAGAAACTGCTCTGTGTTCTGTTAATTCATCTCACAGAGTTACATCTTTCCCTTCAAGAAGTCTTTCGCTAAGGCTGTTCTTGTGGAATTGGCAAAGGGATATTTGGAAGCCCATAGAGGGCTATGGTGAAAAAGGAGATATCTTCCGTTCAAAACTGGAAAGAAGCTTTCTGAGAAACTGCTCTGTGTTCTGTTAATTCATCTCACAGAGTTACATCTTTCCCTTCAAGTAGCGTTTCGCTAAGGCTGTTCTTGTGGAATTGGCAAAGGGATATTTGGAAGCCCATAGAGGGCTATGGTGAAAAAGGAAATATCTTCCGTTCAAAACTGGAAAGAAGCTTTCTGAGAAACTGTTCTATGTTCTGTTAATTCATCTCACAGAGTTACATCTTTCCCTTCAAGAAGCCTTTCGCTAAGGCTGTTCTTGTGGTATTGGCAAAGGGATATTTGGAAGCCCATAGAGGGCTATGGTGAAAAAGGAAATATCTTTCGTTCAAAACTGGAAAGAAGCTTTCTGAGAAACTGCTCTGTGTTCTGTTAATTCATCTCACAGAGTTACATCTTTAACTTCAAGAAGCCTCTCGCTAAGGCTGTTCTTGTGGAATTGGCAAAGGGATATTTGGAAGCCCATAGAGGGCTATGGTGAAAAAGGAAATATCTTCCGTTCAAAACTGGAAAGAAGCTTTCTGAGAAACTGCTCTGTGTTCTGTTAATTCATCTCACAGAGTTACATCTTTCCCTTCAAGAAGCCTTTCGCTAAGGATGTTGTTGTGGAATTGGCAAAGGGATATTTGGAAGCCCATAGAGGGCTATGGTGAAAAAGGAAATATCTTCCGTTCAAAACTGGAAAGAAGCTTTCTGAGAAACTGCTCTGTGTTCTGTTAATTCATCTCACAGAGTTACATCTTTCCCTTCAAGAAGCCTTTCGCTAAGGCTGTTCTTGTGGAATGGGCAAAGGGATATTTGGAAGCCCATAGAGGGCTATGGTGAAAAAGGAAATATCTTTCGTTCAAAACTGGAAAGAAGCTTTCTGAGAAACTGCTCTGTGTTCTGTTAATTCATCTCACAGAGTTACATCTTTAACTTCAAGAAGCCTTTCGCTAAGGCTGTTCTTGTGGAATTGGCAAAGGGATATTTGGAAGCCCATAGAGGGCTATGGTGAAAAAGGAAATATCTTCCGTTCAAAACTGGAAAGAAGCTTTCTGAGAAACTGCTCTGTGTTCTGTTAATTCATCTCACAGAGTTACATCTTTAACTTCAAGAAGCCTTTCTCTAAGGCTGTTGTTGTGGAATTGGCAAAGGGATATTTGGAAGCCCATAGAGGGCTATGGTGAAAAAGGAAATATCTTCCGTTCAAAACTGGAAAGAAGCTTTCTGAGAAACTGCTCTGTGTTCTGTTAATTCATCTCACAGAGTTACATCTTTCCCTTCAAGAAGCCTTTCGCTAAGGCTGTTCTTGTGGAATTGGCAAAGGGATATTTGGAAGCCCATAGAGGGCTATGGTGAAAAAGGAAATATCTTCCGTTCAAAACTGGAAAGAAGCTTTCTGAGAAACTGCTCTGTGTTCTGTTAATTCATCTCACAGAGTTACATCTTTCCCTTCAAGAAGCCTTTCGCTAAGGCTGTTCTTGTGGAATTGGCAAAGGGATATTTGGAAGCCCATAGAGGGCTATGGTGAAAAAGGAAATATCTTCCGTTCAAAACTGGAAAGAAGCTTTCTGAGAAACTGTTCTATGTTCTGTTAATTCATCTCACAGAGTTACATCTTTCCCTTCAAGAAGCCTTTCGCTAAGGCTGTTCTTGTGGAATGGGCAAAGGGATATTTGGAAGCCCATAGAGGGCTATGGTGAAAAAGGAAATATCTTTCGTTCAAAACTGGAAAGAAGCTTTCTGAGAAACTGCTCTGTGTTCTGTTAATTCATCTCACAGAGTTACATCTTTCCCTTCAAGAAGCCTTTCGCTAAGGCTGTTCTTGTGGAATTGGCAAAGGGATATTTGGAAGCCCATAGAGGGCTATGGTGAAAAAGGAAATATCTTCCGTTCAAAACTGGAAAGAAGCTTTCTGAGAAACTGCTCTGTGTTCTGTTAATTCATCTCACAGAGTTACATCTTTCCCTTCAAGAAGCCTTTCGCTAAGGCTGTTCTTGTGGAATTGGCAAAGGGATAATTGGAGGCCCATAGAGGGCTATGGTGAAAAAGGAAATATCTTCCGTTCAAAACTGGAAAGAAGCTTTCTGAGAAACTGCTCTGTGTTCTGTTAATTCATCTCACAGAGTTACATCTTTCCCTTCAAGAAGCCTTTCGCTAAGGCTCTTCTTGTGGAATTGGCAAAGGGATATTTGGAAGCCCATAGAGGGCTATGGTGAAAAAGGAGATATCTTCCGTTCAAAACTGGAAAGAAGCTTTCTGAGAAACTGCTCTGTGTTCTGTTAATTCATCTCACAGAGTTACATCTTTAACTTCAAGAAGCCTTTCGCTAAGGCTGTTCTTGTGGAACTGGCAAAGGGATATTTGGAAGCCCATAGAGGGCTATGGTGAAAAAGGAAATATCTTCCGTTCAAAACTGAAAAGAAGCTTTCTGAGAAACTGCTCTGTGTTTTGTTAATTCATCTCACAGAGTTACATGTTTCCCTTCAAGAAGCATTTCGCTAAGGCTGTTCTTGTGGAATTGGCAAAGGGATATTTGGAAGCCCATAGAGGGCTATGGTGAAAAAGGAAATATCTTCCGTTCAAAACTGGAAAGAAGCTTTCTGAGAAACTGCTCTGTGTTCTGTTAATTCATCTCACAGAGTTACATCTTTAACTTCAAGAAGCCTTTCGCTAAGGCTGTTCTTGTGGAATTGGCAAAGGGATATTTGGAAGCCCATAGAGGGCTATGGAGAAAAACGAAATATCTTCCGTTCAAAACTGGAAAGAAGCTTTCTGAGAAACTGTTCTATGTTCTGTTAATTCATCTCACAGAGTTACATCTTTCCCTTCAAGAAGCCTTTCGCTAAGGCTGTTGTTGTGGAATTGGCAAAGGGATATTTGGAAGCCCATAGAGGGCTATGGTGAAAAAGGAAATATCTTTCGTTCAAAACTGGAAAGAAGCTTTCTGAGAAACTGCTCTGTGTTCTGTTAATTCATCTCACAGAGTTACATCTTTAACTTCAAGAAGCCTTTCGCTAAGGCTGTTCTTGTGGAATTGGCAAAGGGATATTTGAAAGCCCATAGAGGGCTATGGTGAAAAAGGAAATATCTTCCGTTCAAAACTGGAAAGAAGCTTTCTGAGAAACTGCTCTGTGTTCTGTTAATTCATCTCACAGAGTTACATCTTTAACTTCAAGAAGCCTTTCGCTAAGGCTGTTCTTGTGGAATTGGCAAAGGGATATTTGGAAGCCCATAGAGGGCTATGGTGAAAAAGGAAATATCTTCCGTTCAAAACTGGAAAGAAGCTTTCTGAGAAACTGCTCTGTGTTCTGTTAATTCATCTCACAGAGTTACATCTTTCCCTTCAAGAAGCCTTTCGCTAAGCCTGTTCTTGTGGAATTGGCAAAGGGATATTTGGAAGCCCATAGAGGGCTATGGTGAAAAAGGAAATATCTTCCGTTCAAAACTGGAAAGAAGCTTTCTGAGAAACTGCTCTGTGTTCTGTTAATTCATCTCACAGAGATACATCTTTCCCTTCAAGAAGCCTTTCGCTAAGGATGTTCTTGTGGAATTGGCAGAGGGATATTTGGAAGCCCATAGAGGGTTATGGTGAAAAAGGAAATAACTTCCGTTCAAAACTGGAAAGAATCTTTGTGAGAAACTGCTCTGTGTTCTGTTAATTCATCTCACAGAGTTATATCTTTCCCTTCAAGAAGCCTTTCGCTAAGGCTGTTCTTGTGGAATTGGCAAAGGGATATTTGGAAGCCCATAGAGGGCTATGGTGAAAAAGGAAATATCTTCCGTTCAAAACTGGAAAGAAGCTTTCTGAGAAACTGCTCTGTGTTCTGTTAATTCATCTCACAGAGTTACATCTTTCCCTTCAAGAAGCCTTTCGCTAAGGCTGTTCTTGTGGAATTGGCAAAGGGATATTTGGAAGCCCATAGAGGGCTAGGTTGAAAAAGGAAATATCGTCCGTTCAAAACTGGAAAGAAGCTTTCTGAGAAACTGCTCTGTGTTCTGTTAATTCATCTCACAGAGTTACATCTTTAACTTCAAGAAGCCTTTCGCTAAGGCTGTTCTTGTGGAATTGGCAAAGGGATATTTGGAAGCCCTTAGAGGGCTATGGAGAAAAAGGAAATATCTTCCGTTCAAAACTGGAAAGAAGCTTTCTGAGAAACTGTTCTATGTTCTGTTAATTCATCTCACAGAGTTACATCTTTCCCTTCAAGAAGCCTTTCGCTAAGGCTGTTCTTGTGGAATTGGCAAAGGGATATTTGGAAGCCCATAGAGGGCTAGGGTGAAAAAGGAAATATCTTTCGTTCAAAACTGGAAAGAAGCTTTCTGAGAAACTGCTCTGTGTTCTGTTAATTCATCTCACAGAGTTACATCTTTAACTTCAAGAAGCCTTTCGCTAAGGCTGTTCTTGTGGAATTGGCAAAGGGATATTTGGAAGCCCATAGAGGGCTATGGTGAAAAAGGAAATATCTTCCGTTCAAAACTGGAAAGAAGCTTTCTGAGAAACTGCTCTGTGTTCTGTTAATTCATCTCACAGAGTTACATCTTTCCCTTCAAGAAGCCTTTCGCTAAGGATGTTGTTGTGGAATTGGCAAAGGGATATTTGGAAGCCCATAGAGGGCTATGGTGAAAAAGGAAATATCTTCCGTTCAAAACTGGAAAGAAGCTTTCTGAGAAACTGCTCTGTGTTCTGTTAATTCATCTCACAGAGTTACATCTTTCCCTTCAAGAAGCCTTTCGCTAAGGCTGTTCTTGTGGAATTGGCAAAGGGATATTTGGAAGCCCATAGAGGGCTATGGTGAAAAAGGAAATATCTTCCGTTCAAAACTGGAAAGAAGCTTTCTGAGAAACTGCTCTGTGTTCTGTTAATTCATCTCACAGAGTTACATCTTTCCCTTCAAGAAGCCTTTCGCTAAGGCTGTTCTTGTGGAATTGGCAAAGGGATATTTGGAAGCCCATAGAGGGCTATGGTGAAAAAGGAAATATCTTCCGTTCAAAACTGGAAAGAAGCTTTCTGAGAAACTGCTCTGTGTTCTGTTAATTCATCTCACAGAGTTACATCTTTAACTTCAAGAAGCCTTTCGCTAAGGCTGTTCTTGTGAAATGGGCAAAGGGATATTTGGAAGCCCATAGAGGGCTATGGTGAAAAAGGAAATATCTTTCGTTCAAAACTGGAAAGAAGCTTTCTGAGAAACTGCTCTGTGTTCTGTTAATTCATCTCACAGAGTTACATCTTTAACTTCAAGAAGCCTTTCGCTAAGGCTGTTCTTGTGGAATTGGCAAAGGGATATTTGGAAGCCCATAGAGGGCTATGGTGAAAAAGGAAATATCTTCCGTTCAAAACTGGAAAGAAGCTTTCTGAGAAACTGCTCTGTGTTCTGTTAATTCATCTCACAGAGTTACATCTTTAACTTCAAGAAGCCTTTCTCTAAGGCTGTTGTTGTGGAATTGGCAAAGGGATATTTGGAAGCCCATAGAGGGCTATGGTGAAAAAGGAAATATCTTCCGTTCAAAACTGGAAAGAAGCTTTCTGAGAAACTGCTCTGTGTTCTGTTAATTCATCTCACAGAGTTACATCTTTCCCTTCAAGAAGCCTTTCGCTAAGGCTGTTCTTGTGGAATTGGCAAAGGGATATTTGGAAGCCCATAGAGGGCTATGGTGAAAAAGGAAATATCTTCCGTTCAAAACTGGAAAGAAGCTTTCTGAGAAACTGCTCTGTGTTCTGTTAATTCATCTCACAGAGTTACATCTTTCCCTTCAAGAAGCCTTTCGCTAAGGCTGTTCTTGTGGAATTGGCAAAGGGATATTTGGAAGCCCATAGAGGGCTATGGTGAAAAAGGAAATATCTTCCGTTCAAAACTGGAAAGAAGCTTTCTGAGAAACTGCTCTGTGTTCTGTTAATTCATCTCACAGAGTTACATCTTTAACTTCAAGAAGCCTTTCGCTAAGGCTGTTCTTGTGGAATGGGCAAAGGGATATTTGGAAGCCCATAGAGGGCTATGGTGAAAAAGGAAATATCTTCCGTTCAAAACTGGAAAGAAGCTTTCTGAGAAACTGCTCTGTGTTCTGTTAATTCATCTCACAGAGTTACATCTTTAACTTCAAGAAGCCTTTCGCTAAGGCTGTTCTTGTGGAATTGGCAAAGGGATATTTGGAAGCCCATAGAGGGCTATGGTGAAAAAGGAAATATCTTCCGTTCAAAACTGGAAAGAAGCTTTCTGAGAAACTGCTCTGTGTTCTGTTAATTCATCTCACAGAGTTACAACTTTCCCTTCAAGAAGTCTTTCGCTAAGGCTGTTCTTGTGGAATTGGCAAAGGGATATTTGGAAGCCCATACAGGGCTATGGTGAAAAAGGAAATATCTTCCGTTCAAAACTGGAAAGAAGCTTTCTGAGAAACTGCTCTGTGTTCTGTTAATTCATCTCACAGAGTTACATCTTTCCCTTCAAGAAGCCTTTCGCTAAGGCTGTTCTTGTGGAATTGGCAAAGGAATATTTGGAGGCCCATAGAGGGCTATGGTGAAAAAGGAAATATCTTCCGTTCAAAACTGGAAAGAAGCTTTCTGAGAAACTGCTCTGTGTTCTGTTAATTCATCTCACAGAGTTACATCTTTCCCTTCAAGAAGCCTTTCGCTAAGGCTGTTCTTGTGGAATTGGCAAAGGGATATTTGGAAGCCCATAGAGGGCTAGGGAGAAAAAGGGAATATCTTCCGTTCAAAACTGGAAAGAAGCTTTCTGAGAAACTGTTCTATGTTCTGTTAATTCATCTCACAGAGTTACATCTTTCCCTTCAAGAAGCCTTTCGCTAAGGCTGTTCTTGTGGAATTGGCAAAGGGATATTTGGAAGCCCATAGAGGGCTATGGTGAAAAAGGAAATATCTTTCGTTCAAAACTGGAAAGAAGCTTTCTGAGAAACTGCTCTGTGTTCTGTTAATTCATCTCACAGAGTTACATCTTTCCCTTCAAGAAGCCTTTCGCTAAGCCTGTTCTTGTGGAAATGGCAAAGGGATATTTCGAAGCCCATAGAGGGCTATGGTGAAAAAGGAAATATCTTCCGTTCAAAACTGGAAAGAAGCTTTCTGAGAAACTGCTCTGTGTTCTGTTAATTCATCTCACAGAGTTACATCTTTACCTTCAAGAAGCCTTTCGCTAAGGCTGTTCTTGTGGAATTGGCAAAGGGATATTTGGGAGCCCATAGAGGGCTATGGTGAAAAAGGAAATATCTTCCGTTCAAAACTGGAAAGAAGGTTTCTGAGAAACTGCTCTGTGTTCTGTTAATTCATCTCACAGAGTTACATCTTTCCCTTCAAGAAGTCTTTCGCTAAGGCTGTTCTTGTGGAATTGGCAAAGGGATATTTGGAACCCCTAGAGGGCTATGGTGAAAAAGGAGATATCTTCCGTTCAAAACTGGAAAGAAGCTTTCTGAGAAACTGCTCTGTGTTCTGTTAATTCATCTCACAGAGTTACATCTTTCCCTTCAAGTAGCGTTTCGCTAAGGCTGTTCTTGTGGAATTGGCAAAGGGATATTTGGAAGCCCATAGAGGGCTATGGTGAAAAAGGAAATATCTTCCGTTCAAAACTGGAAAGAAGCTTTCTGAGAAACTGCTCTGTGTTCTGTTAATTCATCTCACAGAGTCACATCTTTCCCTTCAAGAAGCCTTTCGCTAAGGCTGTTCTTGTGGAATTGGCAAAGGGATATTTGGAAGCCCATAGAGGGCTAGGGTGAAAAAGGAAATATCGTCCGTTCAAAACTGGAAAGAAGCTTTCTGAGAAACTGCTCTGTGTTCTGTTAATTCATCTCACAGAGTTACATCTTTAACTTCAAGAAGCCTTTCGCTAAGGCTGTTCTTGTGGAATTGGCAAAGGGATATTTGGAAGCCCATAGAGGGCTATGGAGAAAAAGGAAATATCTTCCGTTCAAAACTGGAAAGAAGCTTTCTGAGAAACTGTTCTATGTTCTGTTAATTCATCTCACAGAGTTACATCTTTCCCTTCAAGAAGCCTTTCGCTAAGGCTGTTCTTGTGGAATTGGCAAAGGGATATTTGGAAGCCCATAGAGGGCTATGGTGAAAAAGGAAATATCTTTCCTTCAAAACTGGAAAGAAGCTTTCTGAGAAACTGCTCTGTGTTCTGTTAATTCATCTCACAGAGTTACATCTTTAACTTCAAGAAGCCTTTCGCTAAGGCTGTTCTTGTGGAATTGGCAAAGGGATATTTGGAAGCCCATAGAGGGCTATGGTGAAAAAGGAAATATCTTCCGTTCAAAACTGGAAAGAAGCTTTCTGAGAAACTGCTCTGTGTTCTGTTAATTCATCTCACAGAGTTACATCTTTAACTTCAAGAAGCCTTTCGCTAAGGCTGTTCTTGTGGAATTGGCAAAGGGATATTTGGAAGCCCATAGAGGGCTATGGTGAAAAAGGAAATATCTTCCGTTGAAAACTGGAAAGAAGCTTTCTGAGAAACTGCTCTGTGTTCTGTTAATTCATCTCACAGAGTTACATCTTTCCCTTCAAGAAGCCTTTCGCTAAGGCTGTTCTTGTGGAATTGGCAAAGGGATATTTGGAAGCCCATAGAGGGCTATGGTGAAAAAGGAAATATCTTCCGTTCAAAACTGGAAAGAAGCTTTCTGAGAAACTGCTCTGTGTTCTGTTAATTCATCTCACAGAGTTACATCTTTCCCTTCAAGAAGCCTTTCGCTAAGGCTGTTCTTGTGGAATTGGCAAAGGGATATTTGGAAGCCCATAGAGGGCTATGGTGAAAAAGGAAATATCTTCCGTTCAAAACTGGAAAGAAGCTTTCTGAGAAACTGCTCTGTGTTCTGTTAATTCATCTCACAGAGTTACATCTTTAACTTCAAGAAGCCTTTCGCTAAGGCTGTTCTTGTGGAATGGGCAAAGGGATATTTGGAAGCCCATAGAGGGCTATGGAGAAAAAGGAAATATCTTCCGTTCAAAACTGGAAAGAAGCTTTCTGAGAAACTGTTCTATATTCTGTTAATTCATCTCACAGAGTTACATCTTTAACTTGAAGAAGCCTTTCGCTAAGCCTGTTCTTGTGGAATTGGCAAAGGGATATTTGGAAGCCCATAGAGGGCTATTTTGAAAAAGGAAATATCTTTCGTTCAAATCTGGAAAGAAGCTTTCTGAGAAACTGCTCTGTGTTCTGTTAATTCATCTCACAGAGTTACATCTTTAACTTCAAGAAGCCTTTCGCTAAGGCTGTTCTTGTGGAATTGGCAAAGGGATATTTGGAAGCCCATAGAGGGCTATGGTGAAAAAGGAAATATCTTCCGTTCAAAACTGGAAAGAAGCTTTCTGAGAAACTGCTCTGTGTTCTGTTAATTCGTCTCACAGAGTTACATCTTTAACTTCAAGAAGCCTTTCTCTAAGGCTGTTGTTGTGGAATTGGCAAAGGGATATTTGGAAGCCCATAGAGGGCTATGGTGAAAAAGGAAATATCTTCCGTTCAAAACTGGAAAGAAGCTTTCTGAGAAACTGCTCTGTGTTCTGTTAATTCATCTCACAGAGTTACATCTTTACCTTCAAGAAGCCTTTCGCTAAGGCTGTTCTTGTGGAATTGGCAAAGGGATATTTGAAAGCCCATAGAGGGCTATGGTGAAAAAGGAAATATCTTCCGTTCAAAACTGGAAAGAAGCTTTCTGAGAAACTGCTCTGTGTTCTGTTAATTCATCTCACAGAGTTACATCTTTACCTTCAAGAAGCCTTTCGCTAAGGCTGTTCTTGTGGAATTGGCAAAGGGATATTTGAAAGCCCATAGAGGGCTATGGTGAAAAAGGAAATATCTTCCGTTCAAAACTGGAAAGAAGCTTTCTGAGAAACTGCTCTGTGTTCTGTTAATTCATCTCACAGAGTTACATCTTTAACTTCAAGAAGCCTTTCGCTAAGGCTGTTCTTGTGGAATTGGCAAAGGGATATTTGGAAGCCCATAGAGGGCTATGGTGAAAAAGGAAATATCTTCCGTTCAAAACTGGAAAGAAGCTTTCTGAGAAACTGCTCTGTGTTCTGTTAATTCATCTCACAGAGTTACATCTTTCCCTTCAAGAAGCCTTTCGCTAAGCCTGTTCTTGTGGAATTGGCAAAGGGATATTTGGAAGCCCATAGAGGGCTATGGTGAAAAAAGAAATATCTTCCGTTCAAAACTGGAAAGAAGCTTTCTGAGAAACTGCTCTGTGTTCTGTTAATTCATCTCACAGAGATACATCTGTCCCTTCAAGAAGCCTTTCGCTAAGGATGTTCTTGTGGAATTGGCAGAGGGATATTTGGAAGCCCATAGAGGGTTATGGTGAAAAAGGAAATAACTTCCGTTCAAAACTGGAAAGAATCTTTGTGAGAAACTGCTCTGTGTTCTGTTAATTCATCTCACAGAGTTATATCTTTCCCTTCAAGAAGCCTTTCGCTAAGGCTGTTCTTGTGGAATTGGCAAAGGGATATTTGGAAGCCCATAGAGGGCTATGGTGAAAAAGGAAATATCTTCCGTTCAAAACTGGAAAGAAGCTTTCTGAGAAACTGCTCTGTGTTCTGTTAATTCATCTCACAGAGTTACATCTTTCCCTTCAAGAAGCCTTTCGCTAAGGCTGTTCTTGTGGAATTGGCAAAGGGATATTTGGAAGCCCATAGAGGGCTAGGTTGAAAAAGGAAATATCGTCCGTTCAAAACTGGAAAGAAGCTTTCTGAGAAACTGCTCTGTGTTCTGTTAATTCATCTCACAGAGTTACATCTTTAACTTCAAGAAGCCTTTCGCTAAGGCTGTTCTTGTGGAATTGGCAAAGGGATATTTGGAAGCCCATAGAGGGCTATGGAGAAAAAGGAAATATCTTCCGTTCAAAACTGGAAAGAAGCTTTCTGAGAAACTGTTCTATGTTCTGTTAATTCATCTCACAGAGTTACATCTTTCCCTTCAAGAAGCCTTTCGCTAAGGCTGTTCTTGTGGAATTGGCAAAGGGATATTTGGAAGCCCATAGAGGGCTAGGGTGAAAAAGGAAATATCTTTCGTTCAAAACTGGAAAGAAGCTTTCTGAGAAACTGCTCTGTGTTCTGTTAATTCATCTCACAGAGTTACATCTTTAACTTCAAGAAGCCTTTCGCTAAGGCTGTTCTTGTGGAATTGGCAAAGGGATATTTGGAAGCCCATAGAGGGCTATGGTGAAAAAGGAAATATCTTCCGTTCAAAACTGGAAAGAAGCTTTCTGAGAAACTGCTCTGTGTTCTGTTAATTCATCTCACAGAGTTACATCTTTCCCTTCAAGAAGCCTTTCGCTAAGGATGTTGTTGTGGAATTGGCAAAGGGATATTTGGAAGCCCATAGAGGGCTATGGTGAAAAAGGAAATATCTTCCGTTCAAAACTGGAAAGAAGCTTTCTGAGAAACTGCTCTGTGTTCTGTTAATTCATCTCACAGAGTTACATCTTTCCCTTCAAGAAGCCTTTCGCTAAGGCTGTTCTTGTGGAATTGGCAAAGGGATATTTGGAAGCCCATAGAGGGCTATGGTGAAAAAGGAAATATCTTCCGTTCAAAACTGGAAAGAAGCTTTCTGAGAAACTGCTCTGTGTTCTGTTAATTCATCTCACAGAGTTACATCTTTCCCTTCAAGAAGCCTTTCGCTAAGGCTGTTCTTGTGGAATTGGCAAAGGGATATTTGGAAGCCCATAGAGGGCTATGGTGAAAAAGGAAATATCTTCCGTTCAAAACTGGAAAGAAGCTTTCTGAGAAACTGCTCTGTGTTCTGTTAATTCATCTCACAGAGTTACATCTTTAACTTCAAGAAGCCTTTCGCTAAGGCTGTTCTTGTGAAATGGGCAAAGGGATATTTGGAAGCCCATAGAGGGCTATGGTGAAAAAGGAAATATCTTTCATTCAAAACTGGAAAGAAGCTTTCTGAGAAACTGCTCTGTGTTCTGTTAATTCATCTCACAGAGTTACATCTTTAACTTCAAGAAGCCTTTCGCTAAGGCTGTTCTTGTGGAATTGGCAAAGGGATATTTGGAAGCCCATAGAGGGCTATGGTGAAAAAGGAAATATCTTCCGTTCAAAACTGGAAAGAAGCTTTCTGAGAAACTGCTCTGTGTTCTGTTAATTCATCTCACAGAGTTACATCTTTAACTTCAAGAAGCCTTTCTCTAAGGCTGTTGTTGTGGAATTGGCAAAGGGATATTTGGAAGCCCATAGAGGGCTATGGTGAAAAAGGAAATATCTTCCGTTCAAAACTGGAAAGAAGCTTTCTGAGAAACTGCTCTGTGTTCTGTTAATTCATCTCACAGAGTTACATCTTTCCCTTCAAGAAGCCTTTCGCTAAGGCTGTTCTTGTGGAATTGGCAAAGGGATATTTGGAAGCCCATAGAGGGCTATGGTGAAAAAGGAAATATCTTCCGTTCAAAACTGGAAAGAAGCTTTCTGAGAAACTGCTCTGTGTTCTGTTAATTCATCTCACAGAGTTACATCTTTCCCTTCAAGAAGCCTTTCGCTAAGGCTGTTCTTGTGGAATTGGCAAAGGGATATTTGGAAGCCCATAGAGGGCTATGGTGAAAAAGGAAATATCTTCCGTTCAAAACTGGAAAGAAGCTTTCTGAGAAACTGCTCTGTGTTCTGTTAATTCATCTCACAGAGTTACATCTTTAACTTCAAGAAGCCTTTCGCTAAGGCTGTTCTTGTGGAATGGGCAAAGGGATATTTGGAAGCCCATAGAGGGCTATGGTGAAAAAGGAAATATCTTCCGTTCAAAACTGGAAAGAAGCTTTCTGAGAAACTGCTCTGTGTTCTGTTAATTCATCTCACAGAGTTACATCTTTAACTTCAAGAAGCCTTTCGCTAAGGCTGTTCTTGTGGAATTGGCAAAGGGATATTTGGAAGCCCATAGAGGGCTATGGTGAAAAAGGAAATATCTTCCGTTCAAAACTGGAAAGAAGCTTTCTGAGAAACTGCTCTGTGTTCTGTTAATTCATCTCACAGAGTTACATCTTTCCCTTCAAGTAGCGTTTCGCTAAGGCTGTTCTTGTGGAATTGGCAAAGGGATATTTGGAATCCCATAGAGGGCTATGGTGAAAAAGGAAATATCTTCCGTTCAAAACTGGAAAGAAGCTTTCTGAGAAACTGCTCTGTGTTCTGTTAATTCATCTCACAGAGTCACATCTTTCCCTTCAAGAAGCCTTTCGCTAAGGCTGTTCTTGTGGAATTGGCAAAGGGATATTTGGAAGCCCATAGAGGGCTAGGGTGAAAAAGGAAATATCGTCCGTTCAAAACTGGAAAGAAGCTTTCTGAGAAACTGCTCTGTGTTCTGTTAATTCATCTCACAGAGTTACATCTTTAACTTCAAGAAGCCTTTCGCTAAGGCTGTTCTTGTGGAATTGGCAAAGGGATATTTGGAAGCCCATAGAGGGCTATGGAGAAAAAGGAAATATCTTCCGTTCAAAACTGGAAAGAAGCTTTCTGAGAAACTGTTCTATGTTCTGTTAATTCATCTCACAGAGTTACATCTTTCCCTTCAAGAAGCCTTTCGCTAAGGCTGTTCTTGTGGAATTGGCAAAGGGATATTTGGAAGCCCATAGAGGGCTATGGTGAAAAAGGAAATATCTTTCCTTCAAAACTGGAAAGAAGCTTTCTGAGAAACTGCTCTGTGTTCTGTTAATTCATCTCACAGAGTTACATCTTTAACTTCAAGAAGCCTTTCGCTAAGGCTGTTCTTGTGGAATTGGCAAAGGGATATTTGGAAGCCCATAGAGGGCTATGGTGAAAAAGGAAATATCTTCCGTTCAAAACTGGAAAGAAGCTTTCTGAGAAACTGCTCTGTGTTCTGTTAATTCATCTCACAGAGTTACATCTTTAACTTCAAGAAGCCTTTCGCTAAGGCTGTTCTTGTGGAATTGGCAAAGGGATATTTGGAAGCCCATAGAGGGCTATGGTGAAAAAGGAAATATCTTCCGTTGAAAACTGGAAAGAAGCTTTCTGAGAAACTGCTCTGTGTTCTGTTAATTCATCTCACAGAGTTACATCTTTCCCTTCAAGAAGCCTTTCGCTAAGGCTGTTCTTGTGGAATTGGCAAAGGGATATTTGGAAGCCCATAGAGGGCTATGGTGAAAAAGGAAATATCTTCCGTTCAAAACTGGAAAGAAGCTTTCTGAGAAACTGCTCTGTGTTCTGTTAATTCATCTCACAGAGTTACATCTTTCCCTTCAAGAAGCCTTTCGCTAAGGCTGTTCTTGTGGAATTGGCAAAGGGATATTTGGAAGCCCATAGAGGGCTATGGTGAAAAAGGAAATATCTTCCGTTCAAAACTGGAAAGAAGCTTTCTGAGAAACTGCTCTGTGTTCTGTTAATTCATCTCACAGAGTTACATCTTTAACTTCAAGAAGCCTTTCGCTAAGGCTGTTCTTGTGGAATGGGCAAAGGGATATTTGGAAGCCCATAGAGGGCTATGGAGAAAAAGGAAATATCTTCCGTTCAAAACTGGAAAGAAGCTTTCTGAGAAACTGTTCTATATTCTGTTAATTCATCTCACAGAGTTACATCTTTAACTTGAAGAAGCCTTTCGCTAAGCCTGTTCTTGTGGAATTGGCAAAGGGATATTTGGAAGCCCATAGAGGGCTATTTTGAAAAAGGAAATATCTTTCGTTCAAATCTGGAAAGAAGCTTTCTGAGAAACTGCTCTGTGTTCTGTTAATTCATCTCACAGAGTTACATCTTTAACTTCAAGAAGCCTTTCGCTAAGGCTGTTCTTGTGGAATTGGCAAAGGGATATTTGGAAGCCCATAGAGGGCTATGGTGAAAAAGGAAATATCTTCCGTTCAAAACTGGAAAGAAGCTTTCTGAGAAACTGCTCTGTGTTCTGTTAATTCATCTCACAGAGTCACATCTTTCCCTTCAAGAAGCCTTTCGCTAAGGCTGTTCTTGTGGAATTGGCAAAGGGATATTTGGAAGCCCATAGAGGGCTAGGGTGAAAAAGGAAATATCGTCCGTTCAAAACTGGAAAGAAGCTTTCTGAGAAACTGCTCTGTGTTCTGTTAATTCATCTCACAGAGTTACATCTTTAACTTCAAGAAGCCTTTCGCTAAGGCTGTTCTTGTGGAATTGGCAAAGGGATATTTGGAAGCCCATAGAGGGCTATGGAGAAAAAGGAAATATCTTCCGTTCAAAACTGGAAAGAAGCTTTCTGAGAAACTGTTCTATGTTCTGTTAATTCATCTCACAGAGTTACATCTTTCCCTTCAAGAAGCCTTTCGCTAAGGCTGTTCTTGTGGAATTGGCAAAGGGATATTTGGAAGCCCATAGAGGGCTATGGTGAAAAAGGAAATATCTTTCCTTCAAAACTGGAAAGAAGCTTTCTGAGAAACTGCTCTGTGTTCTGTTAATTCATCTCACAGAGTTACATCTTTAACTTCAAGAAGCCTTTCGCTAAGGCTGTTCTTGTGGAATTGGCAAAGGGATATTTGGAAGCCCATAGAGGGCTATGGTGAAAAAGGAAATATCTTCCGTTCAAAACTGGAAAGAAGCTTTCTGAGAAACTGCTCTGTGTTCTGTTAATTCATCTCACAGAGTTACATCTTTAACTTCAAGAAGCCTTTCGCTAAGGCTGTTCTTGTGGAATTGGCAAAGGGATATTTGGAAGCCCATAGAGGGCTATGGTGAAAAAGGAAATATCTTCCGTTGAAAACTGGAAAGAAGCTTTCTGAGAAACTGCTCTGTGTTCTGTTAATTCATCTCACAGAGTTACATCTTTCCCTTCAAGAAGCCTTTCGCTAAGGCTGTTCTTGTGGAATTGGCAAAGGGATATTTGGAAGCCCATAGAGGGCTATGGTGAAAAAGGAAATATCTTCCGTTCAAAACTGGAAAGAAGCTTTCTGAGAAACTGCTCTGTGTTCTGTTAATTCATCTCACAGAGTTACATCTTTCCCTTCAAGAAGCCTTTCGCTAAGGCTGTTCTTGTGGAATTGGCAAAGGGATATTTGGAAGCCCATAGAGGGCTATGGTGAAAAAGGAAATATCTTCCGTTCAAAACTGGAAAGAAGCTTTCTGAGAAACTGCTCTGTGTTCTGTTAATTCATCTCACAGAGTTACATCTTTAACTTCAAGAAGCCTTTCGCTAAGTCTGTTCTTGTGGAATGGGCAAAGGGATATTTGGAAGCCCATAGAGGGCTATGGAGAAAAAGGAAATATCTTCCGTTCAAAACTGGAAAGAAGCTTTCTGAGAAACTGTTCTATATTCTGTTAATTCATCTCACAGAGTTACATCTTTAACTTGAAGAAGCCTTTCGCTAAGCCTGTTCTTGTGGAATTGGCAAAGGGATATTTGGAAGCCCATAGAGGGCTATTTTGAAAAAGGAAATATCTTTCGTTCAAATCTGGAAAGAAGCTTTCTGAGAAACTGCTCTGTGTTCTGTTAATTCATCTCACAGAGTTACATCTTTAACTTCAAGAAGCCTTTCGCTAAGGCTGTTCTTGTGGAATTGGCAAAGGGATATTTGGAAGCCCATAGAGGGCTATGGTGAAAAAGGAAATATCTTCCGTTCAAAACTGGAAAGAAGCTTTCTGAGAAACTGCTCTGTGTTCTGTTAATTCGTCTCACAGAGTTACATCTTTAACTTCAAGAAGCCTTTCGCTAAGGCTGTTCTTGTGGAATTGGCAAAGGGATATTTGGAAGCCCATAGAGGGCTATGGTGAAAAAGGAAATATCTTCCGTTCAAAACTGGAAAGAAGCTTTCTGAGAAACTGCTCTGTGTTCTGTTAATTCATCTCACAGAGTTACATCTTTAACTTCAAGAAGACTTTCTCTAAGGCTGTTGTTGTGGAATTGGCAAAGGGATATTTGGAAGCCCATAGAGGGCTATGGTTAAAAAGTAAATATCTTCCGTTCAAAACTGGAAAGAAGCTTTCTGAGAAACTGCTCTGTGTTCTGTTAATTCATCTCACAGAGTTACATCTTTCCCTTCAAGAAGCCGTTCGCTAAGGCTTTTCTTGTGGAATTGGCAAAGGGATATTTGGAAGCCCATAGAGGGCTATGGTGAAAAAGGAAATATCTTCCGTTCAAAACTGGAAAGAAGCTTTCTGAGAAACTGCTCTGTGTTCTGTTAATTCATCTCACAGAGTTACATCTTTCCCTTCAAGAAGCCTTTCGCTAAGGCTGTTGTTGTGGAATTGGCAAAGGGATATTTGGAAGCCCATAGAAGGCTATGGTGAAAAAGGAAATATCTTTCGTTCAAAACTGGAAAGAAGCTTTCTGAGAAACTGCTCTGTGTTCCGTTAATTCATCTCACAGAGTTACATCTTTCCCTTCAAGAAGCCTTTCGCTAAGGCTGTTCTTGTGGAATTGGCAAAGGGATATTTGGAAGCCCATAGAGGGCTATGGTGAAAAAGGAAATATCTTCCGTTCAAAACTGGAAAGAAGCTTTCTGAGAAACTGCTCTGTGTTCTGTTAATTCATCTCACAGAGTTACAACTTTCCCTTCAAGAAGTCTTTCGCTAAGGCTGTTCTTGTGGAATTGGCAAAGGGATATTTGGAAGCCCATAGAGGGCTATGGTGAAAAAGGAAATATCTTCCGTTCAAAACTGGAAAGAAGCTTTCTGAGAAACTGCTCTGTGTTCTGTTAATTCATCTCACAGAGTTACATCTTTCCCTTCAAGAAGCCTTTCACTAAGGCTGTTCTTGTGGAATTGGCAAAGGGATATTTGAAAGCCGATAGAGGGCTATGGTGAAAAAGGAAATATCTTCCGTTCAAAACTGGAAAGAAGCTTTCTGAGAAACTGCTCTGTGTTCTGTTAATTCATCTCACAGAGTTACATCTTTAAATTCAAGAAGTCTTTCGCTAAGGCTGTTCTTGTGGAATTGGCAAAGGGATATTTGGAAGCCCTTAGAGGGCTATGGTGAAAAAGGAAATATCTTCCGTTCAAAACTGGAAAGAAGCTTTCTGAGAAACTGCTCTGTGTTCTGTTAATTCATCTCACAGAGTTACATCTTTAACTTCAAGAAGCCTTTCGCTAAGGCTGTTCTTGTGGAATTGGCAAAGGGATATTTGGAAGCCCATAGAGGGCTATGGTGAAAAAGGAAATATCTTCCGTTCAAAACTGGAAAGAAGCTTTCTGAGAAACTGCTCTGTGTTGTGTTAATTCATCTCACAGAGTTACAACTTTCCCTTCAAGAAGTCTTTCGCTAAGGCTGTTCTTGTGGAATTGGCAAAGGGATATTTGGAAGCCCATAGAGGGCTATGGTGAAAAAGGAAATATCTTCCGTTCAAAACTGGAAAGAAGCTTTCTGAGAAACTGCTCTGTGTTCTGTTAATTCATCTCACAGAGTTACATCTTTAAATTCAAGAAGCCTTTCGCTAAGGCTGTTCTTGTGGAATTGGCAAAGGGATATTTGGAAGCCCATAGAGGGCTATGGAGAAAAAGGAAATATCTTCCGTTCAAAACTGGAAAGAAGCTTTCTGAGAAACTGTTCTATGTTCTGTTAATTCATCTCACAGAGTTACATCTTTCCCTTCAAGAAGCCTTTCGCTAAGGCTGTTCTTGTGGAATTGGCAAAGGGATATTTGGAGGCCCATAGAGGGCTATGGTGAAAAAGGAAATATCTTCCGTTCAAAACTGGAAAGAAGCTTTCTGAGAAACTGCTCTGTGTTCTGTTAATTCATCTCACAGAGTTACATCTTTCCCTTCAAGAAGCCTTTCGCTAAGGCTCTTCTTGTGGAATTGGCAAAGGGATATTTGGAAGCCCATAGAGGGCTATGGTGAAAAAGGAAATATCTTCCGTTCATAACTGGAAAGAAGCTTTCTGAGAAACTGCTCTGTGTTCTGTTAATTCATCTCACAGAGTTACATCTTTCCCTTCAAGAAGGCTTTCGCTAAGGCTGTTCTTGTGGAATTGGCAAAGGGATATTTGGAAGCCCATAGAGGGCTATGGTGAAAAAGGAAATATCTTCCGTTCAAAACTGGAAAGAAACTTTCTGAGAAACTGCTCTGTGTTCTGTTAATTCATCTCACAGAGTTACATCTTTAACTTCAAGAAGCCTTTCGCTAAGGCTGTTCTTGTGGAACTGGCAAAGGGATATTTGGAAGCCCATAGAGGGCTATGGTGAAAAAGGAAATATCTTCCGTTCAAAACTGGAAAGAAGCTTTCTGAGAAACTGCTCTGTGTTCTATTAATTCATCACACAGAGTTACATCTTTCCCTTCAAGAAGCCTTTCGCTAAGGCTGTTCTTGTGGAATTGGCAAAGGGATATTTGGAAGCCCATAGAGGGCTATGGTGAAAAAGGAAATATCTTCCGTTCAAAACTGGAAAGAAGCTTTCTGAGAAACTGCTCTGTGTTCTGTTAATTCATCTCACAGAGTTACATCTTTAACTTCAAGAAGCCTTTCGCTAAGGCTGTTCTTGTGGAATTGGCAAAGGGATATTTGGAAGCCCATAGAGGGCTATGGAGAAAAAGGAAATATCTTCCGTTCAAAACTGGAAAGAAGCTTTCTGAGAAACTGTTCTATGTTCTGTTAATTCATCTCACAGAGTTACATCTTTCCCTTCAAGAAGCCTTTCGCTAAGGCTGTTGTTGTGGAATTGGCAAAGGGATATTTGGAAGCCCATAGAGGGCTATGGTGAAAAAGGAAATATCTTTCGTTCAAAACTGGAAAGAAGCTTTCTGAGAAACTGCTCTGTGTTCTGTTAATTCATCTCACAGAGTTACATCTTTCCCTTCAAGAAGCCTTTCGCTAAGTCTGTTCTTGTGGAATTGGCAAAGGGATATTTGGAAGCCCATAGAGGGCTATGGTGAAAAAGGAAATATCTTCCGTTCAAAACTGGAAAGAAGCTTTCTGAGAAACTGCTCTGTGTTCTGTTAATTCATCTCACAGAGTTACATCTTTCCCTTCAAGAAGCCTTTCGCTAAGGCTGTTCTTGTGGAATTGGCAAAGGGATATTTGGAAGCCCATAGAGGGCTATGGTGAAAAGGAAATATCTTCCGTTCAAAACTGGAAAGAAGCTTTCTGAGAAACTGCTCTGTGTTCTGTTAATTCATCTCACGGAGTTACATCTTTAACTTCAAGAAGACTTTCGCTAAGGCTGTTCTTGGGGAATTGGCAAAGGGATATTTGGAAGCCCATAGAGGGCTATGGTGAAAAAGGAAATATCTTCCGTTCAAAACTGGAAAGAAGCTTTCTGAGAAACTGCTCTGTGTTCTGTTAATTCATCTCACAGAGTTACATCTTTCCCTTCAAGAAGCCTTTCGCTAAGGCTGTTCTTGTGGAATTGGCAAAGGGATATTTGGAAGCCCTTAGAGGGCTATGGTGAAAAAGGAAATATCTTCCGTTCAAAACTGGAAAGAAGCTTTCTGAGAAACTGCTCTGTGTTCTGTTAATTCATCTCACAGAGTTACATCTTTCCCTTCAAGAAGCCTTTCGCTAAGGCTGTTCTTGTGGAATTGGCAAAAGGATATTTGGAAGCCCATAGAGGGCTATGGTGAAAAAGGAAATATCTTCCGTTCAAAACTGGAAAGAAGCTTTCTGAGAAACTGCTCTGTGTTCTGTTAATTCATCTCACAGAGTTACATCTTTCCCTTCAAGAAGCCTTTCGCTAAGGCTGTTGTTGTGGAATTGGCAAAGTGATATTTGGAAGCCCATAGAGGGCTATGGTGAAAAAGGAAATATCTTTCGTTCAAAACTGGAAAGAAGCTTTCTGAGAAACTGCTCTGTGTTCTGTTAATTCATCTCACAGAGTTACATCTTTCCCTTCAAGAAGCCTTTCGCTAAGGCTGTTCTTGTGGAATTGGCAAAGGGATATTTGGAAGCCCATAGAGGGCTATGGTGAAAAAGGAAATATCTTCCGTTCAAAACTGGAAAGAAGCTTTCTGAAAAACTGCTCTGGGTTCTGTTAATTCATCTCACAGAGTTACAACTTTCCCTTCAAGAAGTCTTTCGCTAAGGCTGTTCTTGTGGAATTGGCAAAGGGATATTTGGAAGCCCATAGAGGGCTATGGTGAAAAAGGAAATATCTTCCGTTCAAAACTGGAAAGAAGCTTTCTGAGAAACTGCTCTGTGTTCTGTTAATTCATCTCACAGAGTTACATCTTTCCCTTCAAGAAGCCTTTCGCTAAGGCTGTTCTTGTGGAATTGGCAAAGGGATATTTGGAAGCCCATAGAGGGCTATGGTGAAAAAGGAAATATCTTCCGTTCAAAACTGGAAAGAAGCTTTCTGAGAAACTGCTCTGTGTTCTGTTAATTCATCTCACAGAGTTACATCTTTCCCTTCAAGAAGCCTTTCGCTAAGCCTGTTCTTGTGGAATTGGCAAAGGGATATTTGGAAGCCCATAGAGGGCTATGGTGAAAAAGGAAATATCTTCCGTTCAAAACTGGAAAGAAGCTTTCTGAGAAACTGCTCTGTGTTCTGTTAATTCATCTCACAGAGTTACATCTTTAACTTCAAGAAGCCTTTCGCTAAGGCTGTTCTTGTGGAATGGGCAAAGGGGTATTTGGAAGCCCATAGAGGGCTATGGAGAAAAAGGAAATATCTTCCGTTCAAAACTGGAAAGAAGCTTTCTGAGAAACTGTTCTATATTCTGTTAATTCATCTCACAGAGTTACATCTTTAACTTGAAGAAGCCTTTCGCTAAGCCTGTTCTTGTGGAATTGGCAAAGGGATATTTGGAAGCCCATAGAGGGCTATTTTGAAAAAGGAAATATCTTTCGTTCAAATCTGGAAAGAAGCTTTCTGAGAAACTGCTCTGTGTTCTGTTAATTCATCTCACAGAGTTACATCTTTAACTTCAAGAAGCCTTTCGCTAAGGCTGTTCTTGTGGAATTGGCAAAGGGATATTTGGAAGCCCATAGAGGGCTATGGTGAAAAAGGAAATATCTTCCGTTCAAAACTGGAAAGAAGCTTTCTGAGAAACTGCTCTGTGTTCTGTTAATTCGTCTCACAGAGTTACATCTTTAACTTCAAGAAGCCTTTCTCTAAGGCTGTTGTTGTGGAATTGGCAAAGGGATATTTGGAAGCCCATAGAGGGCTATGGTGAAAAAGGAAATATCTTCCGTTCAAAACTGGAAAGAAGCTTTCTGAGAAACTGCTCTGTGTTCTGTTAATTCATCTCACAGAGTTACATCTTTACCTTCAAGAAGCCTTTCGCTAAGGCTGTTCTTGTGGAATTGGCAAAGGGATATTTGGAAGCCCATAGAGGGCTATGGTGAAAAAGGAAATATCTTCCGTTCAAAACTGGAAAGAAGCTTTCTGAGAAACTGCTCTGTGTTCTGTTAATTCATCTCACAGAGTTACATCTTTCCCTTCAAGAAGCCTTTCGCTAAGCCTGTTCTTGTGGAATTGGCAAAGGGATATTTGGAAGCCCATAGAGGGCTAGGGTGAAAAAGGAAATATCTTCCGTTCAAAACTGGAAAGAAGCTTTCTGAGAAACTGCTCTGTGTTCTGTTAATTCATCTCACAGTGTTACATCTTTAACTTCAAGAAGCCTTTCGCTAAGGCTGTTCTTGTGGAATTGGCAAAGGGATATTTGGAAGCCCATAGAGGGCTATGGAGAAAAAGGAAATATCTTCCGTTCAAAACTGGAAAGAAGCTTTCTGAGAAACTGTTCTATGTTCTGTTAATTCATCTCACAGAGTTACATCTTTCCCTTCAAGAAGCCTTTCGCTAAGGCTGTTGTTGTGGAATTGGCAAAGGGATATTTGGAAGCCCATAGAGGGCTATGGTGAAAAAGGAAATATCTTTCGTTCAAAACTGGAAAGAAGCTTTCTGAGAAACTGCTCTGTGTTCTGTTAATTCATCTCACAGAGTTACATCTTTAACTTCAAGAAGCCTTTCGCTAAGGCTGTTCTTGTGGAATTGGCAAAGGGATATTTGGAAGCCCATAGAGGGCTATGGTGAAAAAGGAAATATCTTCCGTTCAAAACTGGAAAGAAGCTTTCTGAGAAACTGCTCTGTGTTCTGTTAATTCATCTCACAGAGTTACATCTTTAAATTCAAGAAGTCTTTCGCTAAGGCTGTTCTTGTGGAATTGGCAAAGGGATATTTGGAAGCCCTTAGAGGGCTATGGTGAAAAAGGAAATATCTTCCGTTCAAAACTGGAAAGAAGCTTTCTGAGAAACTGCTCTGTGTTCTGTTAATTCATCTCACAGAGTTACATCTTTAACTTCAAGAAGCCTTTCGCTAAGGCTGTTCTTGTGGAATTGGCAAAGGGATATTTGGAAGCCCATAGAGGGCTATGGTGAAAAAGGAAATATCTTCCGTTCAAAACTGGAAAGAAGCTTTCTGAGAAACTGCTCTGTGTTGTGTTAATTCATCTCACAGAGTTACAACTTTCCCTTCAAGAAGTCTTTCGCTAAGGCTGTTCTTGTGGAATTGGCAAAGGGATATTTGGAAGCCCATAGAGGGCTATGGTGAAAAAGGAAATATCTTCCGTTCAAAACTGGAAAGAAGCTTTCTGAGAAACTGCTCTGTGTTCTGTTAATTCATCTCACAGAGTTACATCTTTAAATTCAAGAAGCCTTTCGCTAAGGCTGTTCTTGTGGAATTGGCAAACGGATATTTGGAAGCCCATAGAGGGCTATGGAGAAAAAGGAAATATCTTCCGTTCAAAACTGGAAAGAAGCTTTCTGAGAAACTGTTCTATGTTCTGTTAATTCATCTCACAGAGTTACATATTTCCCTTCAAGAAGCCTTTCGCTAAGGCTGTTCTTGTGGAATTGGCAAAGGGATATTTGGAGGCCCATAGAGGGCTATGGTGAAAAAGGAAATATCTTCCGTTCAAAACTGGAAAGAAGCTTTCTGAGAAACTGCTCTGTGTTCTGTTAATTCATCTCACAGAGTTACATCTTTCCCTTCAAGAAGCCTTTCGCTAAGGCTCTTCTTGTGGAATTGGCAAAGGGATATTTGGAAGCCCATAGAGGGCTATGGTGAAAAAGGAAATATCTTCCGTTCATAACTGGAAAGAAGCTTTCTGAGAAACTGCTCTGTGTTCTGTTAATTCATCTCACAGAGTTACATCTTTCCCTTCAAGAAGGCTTTCGCTAAGGCTGTTCTTGTGGAATTGGCAAAGGGATATTTGGAAGCCCATAGAGGGCTATGGTGAAAAAGGAAATATCTTCCGTTCAAAACTGGAAAGAAACTTTCTGAGAAACTGCTCTGTGTTCTGTTAATTCATCTCACAGAGTTACATCTTTAACTTCAAGAAGCCTTTCGCTAAGGCTGTTCTTGTGGAACTGGCAAAGGGATATTTGGAAGCCCATAGAGGGCTATGGTGAAAAAGGAAATATCTTCCGTTCAAAACTGGAAAGAAGCTTTCTGAGAAACTGCTCTGTGTTCTATTAATTCATCTCACAGAGTTACATCTTTCCCTTCAAGAAGCCTTTCGCTAAGGCTGTTCTTGTGGAATTGGCAAAGGGATATTTGGAAGCCCATAGAGGGCTATGGTGAAAAAGGAAATATCTTCCGTTCAAAACTGGAAAGAAGCTTTCTGAGAAACTGCTCTGTGTTCTGTTAATTCATCTCACAGAGTTACATCTTTAACTTCAAGAAGCCTTTCGCTAAGGCTGTTCTTGTGGAATTGGCAAAGGGATATTTGGAAGCCCATAGAGGGCTATGGAGAAAAAGGAAATATCTTCCGTTCAAAACTGGAAAGAAGCTTTCTGAGAAACTGTTCTATGTTCTGTTAATTCATCTCACAGAGTTACATCTTTCCCTTCAAGAAGCCTTTCGCTAAGGCTGTTGTTGTGGAATTGGCAAAGGGATATTTGGAAGCCCATAGAGGGCTATGGTGAAAAAGGAAATATCTTTCGTTCAAAACTGGAAAGAAGCTTTCTGAGAAACTGCTCTGTGTTCTGTTAATTCATCTCACAGAGTTACATCTTTCCCTTCAAGAAGCCTTTCGCTAAGTCTGTTCTTGTGGAATTGGCAAAGGGATATTTGGAAGCCCATAGAGGGCTATGGTGAAAAAGGAAATATCTTCCGTTCAAAACTGGAAAGAAGCTTTCTGAGAAACTGCTCTGTGTTCTGTTAATTCATCTCACAGAGTTACATCTTTCCCTTCAAGAAGCCTTTCGCTAAGGCTGTTCTTGTGGAATTGGCAAAGGGATATTTGGAAGCCCATAGAGGGCTATGGTGAAAAGGAAATATCTTCCGTTCAAAACTGGAAAGAAGCTTTCTGAGAAACTGCTCTGTGTTCTGTTAATTCATCTCACAGAGTTACATCTTTAACTTCAAGAAGCCTTTCGCTAAGGCTGTTCTTGTGGAATTGGCAAAGGGATATTTGGAAGCCCATAGAGGGCTATGGTGAAAAAGGAAATATCTTCCGTTCAAAACTGGAAAGAAGCTTTCTGAGAAACTGCTCTGTGTTCTGTTAATTCATCTCACCGAGTTACATCTTTCCCTTCAAGAAGCCTTTCGCTAAGGCTGTTCTTGTGGAATTGGCAAAGGGATATTTGGAAGCCCTTAGAGGGCTATGGTGAAAAAGGAAATATCTTCCGTTCAAAACTGGAAAGAAGCTTTCTGAGAAACTGCTCTGTGTTCTGTTAATTCATCTCACAGAGTTACACCTTTCCCTTCAAGAAGCCTTTCGCTAAGGCTGTTCTTGTGGAATTGGCAAAGGGATATTTGGAAGCCCATAGAGGGCTATGGTGAAAAAGGAAATATCTTCCGTTCAAAACTGGAAAGAAGCTTTCTGAGAAACTGCTCTGTGTTCTGTTAATTCATCTCACAGAGTTACATCTTTCCCTTCAAGAAGCCTTTCGCTAAGGCTGTTGTTGTGGAATTGGCAAAGGGATATTTGGAAGCCCATAGAGGGCTATGGTGAAAAAGGAAATATCTTTCGTTCAAAACTGGAAAGAAGCTTTCTGAGAAACTGCTCTGTGTTCTGTTAATTCATCTCACAGAGTTACATCTTTCCCTTCAAGAAGCCTTTCGCTAAGGCTGTTCTTGTGGAACTGGCAAAGGGATATTTGGAAGCCCATAGAGGGCTATGGTGAAAAAGGAAATATCTTCCGTTCAAAACTGGAAAGAAGCTTTCTGAAAAACTGCTCTGGGTTCTGTTAATTCATCTCACAGAGTTACAACTTTCCCTTCAAGAAGTCTTTCGCTAAGGCTGTTCTTGTGGAATTGGCAAAGGGATATTTGGAAGCCCATAGAGGGCTATGGTGAAAAAGGAAATATCTTCCGTTCAAAACTGGAAAGAAGCTTTCTGAGAAACTGCTCTGTGTTCTGTTAATTCATCTCACAGAGTTACATCTTTCCCTTCAAGAAGCCTTTCGCTAAGGCTGTTCTTGTGGAATTGGCAAAGGGATATTTGAAAGCCGATAGAGGGCTATGGTGAAAAAGGAAATATCTTCCGTTCAAAACTGGAAAGAAGCTTTCTGAGAAACTGCTCTGTGTTCTGTTACTTCATCTCACAGAGTTACATCTTTAACTTCAAGAAGCCTTTCGCTAAGGCTGTTCTTGTGGAATTGGCAAAGGGATATTTGGAAGCCCATAGAGGGCTATGGAGAAAAAGGAAATATCTTCCGTTCAAAACTGGAAAGAAGCTTTCTGAGAAACTGTTCTATGTTCTGTTAATTCATCTCACAGAGTTACATCTTTCCCTTCAAGAAGCCTTTCGCTAAGGCTCTTCTTGTGGAATTGGCAAAGGGATATTTGGAAGCCCATAGAGGGCTATGGTGAAAAAGGAAATATCTTCCGTTCAAAACTGGAAAGAAGCTTTCTGAGAAACTGCTCTGTGTTCTGTAAATTCATCTCACAGAGTTACATCTTTACCTTCAAGAAGCCTTTCGCTAAGGCTGTTCTTGTGGAATTGGCAAAGGGATATTTGGAAGCCCATAGAGGGCTATGGTGAAAAAGGAAATATCTTCCGTTCAAAACTGGAAAGAAGCTTTCTGAGAAACTGCTCTGTGTTCTGTTAATTCATCTCACAGAGTTACATCTTTCCTTTCAAGAAGCCTTTCGCTAACGCTGTTCTTGTGGAATTGGCAAAGGGATATTTGGAAGCCCTTAGAGGGATATGGTGAAAAAGGAAATATCTTCCGTTCAAAACTGGAAAGAAGCTTTCTGAGAAACTGCTCTGTGTTCTGTTAATTCATCTCACAGAGTTACATCTTTAACTTCAAGAAGCCTTTCGCTAAGGCTGTTCTTGTGGAATTGGCAATGGGATATTTGGAAGCCCATAGAGGGCTATGGTGAAAAAGGAAATATCTTCCGTTTAAAACTGGAAAGAAGCTTTCTGAGAAACTGCTCTGTGTTCTGTTAATTCATCTCACAGAGTTACATCTTTCCCTTCAAGGAGCCTTTCGCTAAGGCTTTTCTTGTGGAATTGGCAAAGGGATATTTGGAAGCCCATAGAGGGCTATGGTGAAAAAGGAAATATCTTCCGTTCAAAACTGGAAAGAAGCTTTCTGAGAAACTGCTCTGTGTTCTGTTAATTCATCTCACAGAGTTACATCTTTCCCTTCAAGAAGCCTTTCGCTAAGGCTGTTCTTGTGGAATTGGCAAAGGGATATTTGGAAGCCCATAGAGGGCTATGGTGAAAAAGGAAATATCTTCCGTTCAAAACTGGAAAGAAGCTTTCTGAGAAACTGCTCTGTGTTCTGTTAATTCATCTCACAGAGTTACATCTTTAACTTCAAGAAGCCTTTCGCTAAGGCTGTTCTTGTGGAATTGGCAAAGGGATATTTGGAAGCCCATAGAGGGCTATGGAGAAAAAGGAAATATCTTCCGTTCAAAACTGGAAAGAAGCTTTCTGAGAAATTGTTCTATGTTCTGTTAATTCATCTCACAGAGTTACATCTTTCCCTTCAAGAAGCCTTTCGCTAAGGCTGTTGTTGTGGAATTGGCAAAGGGATATTTGGAAGCCCATAGAGGGCTATGGTGAAAAAGGAAATATCTTTCGTTCAAAACTGGAAAGAAGCTTTCTGAGAAACTGCTCTGTGTTCTCTTAATTCATCTCACAGAGTTACATCTTTCCCTTCAAGAAGCCTTTCGCTAAGGCTGTTGTTGTGGAATTGGCAAAGGGATATTTGGAAGCCCATAGAGGGCTATGGTGAAAAAGGAAATATCTTTCGTTCAAAACTGGAAAGAAGCTTTCTGAGAAACTGCTCTGTGTTCTGTTAATTCATCTCACAGAGTTACAACTTTCCCTTCAAGAAGTCTTTCGCTAAGGCTGTTCTTGTGAAATTGGCAAAGGGATATTTGAAAGCCGATGGAGGGCTATGGTGAAAAAGGAAATATCTTCCGTTCAAAACTGGAAAGAAGCTTTCTGAGAAACTGCTCTGTGTTCTGTTAATTCATCTCACAGAGTTACATCTTTAACTTCAAGAAGCCTTTCGCTAAGGCTGTTCTTGTGGAATTGGCAAAGGGATATTTGGAAGCCTATAGAGGGCTATGGAGAAAAAGGAAATATCTTCCGTTCAAAACTGGAAAGAAGCTTTCTGAGAAACTGTTCTATGTTCTGTTATTTCATCTCACAGAGTTACATCTTTCCCTTCAAGAAGCCTTTCGCTAAGGCTGTTCTTGTGGAATTGGCAAAGGGATATTTGGAAGCCCCTAGAGGGCTATGGTGAAAAAGGAAATATCTTCCGTTCAAAACTGGAAAGAAGCTTTCTGAGAAACTGCTCTGTGTTCTGTAAATTCATCTCACAGAGTTACATCTTTACCTTCAAGAAGCCTTTCGCTAAGGCTGTTCTTGTGGAATTGGCAAAGGGATATTTGGAAGCCCATAGAGGGCTATGGTGAAAAAGGAAATATCTTCCGTTCAAAACTGGAAAGAAGCTTTCTGAGAAACTGCTCTGTGTTCTGTTAATTCATCTCACAGAGTTACATCTTTAAATTCAAGAAGTCTTTCGCTAAGGCTGTTCTTGTGGAATTGGCAAAGGGATATTTGGAAGCCCTTAGAGGGCTATGGTGAAAAAGGAAATATCTTCCGTTCAAAACTGGAAAGAAGCTTTCTGAGAAACTGCTCTGTGTTCTGTTAATTCATCTCACAGAGTTACATCTTTAACTTCAAGAAGCCTTTCGCTAAGGCTGTTCTTGTGGAATTGGCAAAGGGATATTTGGAAGCCCATAGAGGGCTATGGTGAAAAAGGAAATATCTTCCGTTCAAAACTGGAAAGAAGCTTTCTGAGAAACTGCTCTGTGTTCTGTTAATTCATCTCACAGAGTTACAACTTTCCCTTCAAGAAGTCTTTCGCTAAGGCTGTTCTTGTGGAATTGGCAAAGGGATATTTGGAAGCCCATACAGGGCTATGGTGAAAAAGGAAATATCTTCCGTTCAAAACTGGAAAGAAGCTTTCTGAGAAACTGCTCTGTGTTCTGTTAATTCATCTCACAGAGTTACATCTTTAACTTCAAGAAGCCTTTCGCTAAGGCTGTTCTTGTGGAATTGGCAAGGGGATATTTGGAAGCCCATAGAGGGCTATGGAGAAAAAGGAAATATCTTCCGTTCAAAACTGGAAAGAAGCTTTCTGAGAAACTGTTCTATGTTCTGTTAATTCATCTCACAGAGTTACATCTTTCCCTTCAAGAAGCCTTTCGCTAAGGCTGTTCTTGTGGAATTGGCAAAGGGATATTTGGAGGCCCATAGAGGGCTATGGTGAAAAAGGAAATATCTTCCGTTCAAAACTGGAAAGAAGCTTTCTGAGAAACTGCTCTGTGTTCTGTTAATTCATCTCACAGAGTTACATCTTTCCCTTCAAGAAGCCTTTCGCTAAGGCTGTTCTTGTGGAATTGGCAAATGGATATTTGGAAGCCCATAGAGGGCTATGGTGAAAAAGGAAATATCTTCCGTTCAAAACTGGAAAGAAGCTTTCTGAGAAACTGCTCTGTGTTCTGTTAATTCATCTCACAGAGTTACATCTTTCCCTTCAAGAAGCCTTTCGCTAAGGCTGTTCTTCTGGAATTGGCAAAGGGATATTTGGAAGCCCATAGAGGGCTATGGTGAAAAAGGAAATATCTTCTGTTCAAAACTGGAGAGAAGCTTTCTGAGAAACTGCTCTGTGTTCTGTTAATTCATCTCACAGAGTTACAGCTTTCCCTTCAAGAAGCCTTTCGCTAAGGCTGTTCTTGTGGAATTGGCAAAGGGATATTTGGAAGCCCATAGAGGGCTATGGTGAAAAAGGAAATATCTTCCGTTCAAAACTGGAAAGAAGCTTTCTGAGAAACTGCTCTGTGTTCTGTTAATTCATCTCACAGAGTTACATCTTTCCCTTCAAGAAGTCTTTCGCTAAGGCTGTTCTGGTGGAATTGGCAAAGGGATATTTGGAAGCCCATAGAGGGCTATGGTGAAAAAGGAAATATCTTCCGTTCAAAACTGGAAAGAAACTTTCTGAGAAACTGTTCTATGTTCTGTTATTTCATCTCACAGAGTTACATCTTTCCCTTCAAGAAGCCTTTCGCTAAGGCTCTTCTTGTGGAATTGGCAAAGGGATATTTGGAAGCCCATAGAGGGCTATGGTGAAAAAGGAAATATCTTCCGTTCAAAACTGGAAAGAAGCTTTCTGAGAAACTGCTCTGTGTTCTGTTAATTCATCTCACAGAGTTACATCTTTACCTTCAAGAAGCCTTTCGCTAAGGCTGTTCTTGTGGAATTGGCAAAGGGATATTTGGAAGCCCATAGAGGGCTATGGTGAAAAAGGAAATATCTTCCGTTCAAAACTGGAAAGAAGCTTTCTGAGAAACTGCTCTGTGTTCTGTTAATTCATCTCACAGAGTTACATCTTTAAATTCAAGAAGTCTTTCGCTAAGGCTGTTCTTGTGGAATTGGCAAAGGGATATTTGGAAGCCCTTAGAGGGCTATGGTGAAAAAGGAAATATCTTCCGTTCAAAACTGGAAAGAAGCTTTCTGAGAAACTGCTCTGTGTTCTGTTAATTCATCTCACAGAGTTACATCTTTAAATTCAAGAAGTCTTTCGCTAAGGCTGTTCTTGTGGAATTGGCAAAGGGATATTTGGAAGCCCTTAGAGGGCTATGGTGAAAAAGGAAATATCTTCCGTTCAAAACTGGAAAGAAGCTTTCTGAGAAACTGCTCTGTGTTCTGTTAATTCATCTCACAGAGTTACAACTTTCCCTTCAAGAAGTCTTTCGCTAAGGCTGTTCTTGTGGAATTGGCAAAGGGATATTTGGAAGCCCATACAGGGCTATGGTGAAAAAGGAAATATCTTCCGTTCAAAACTGGAAAGAAGCTTTCTGAGAAACTGCTCTGTGTTCTGTTAATTCATCTCACAGAGTTACATCTTTAAATTCAAGAAGCCTTTCGCTAAGGCTGTTCTTGTGGAATTGGCAAAGGGATATTTGGAAGCCCATAGAGGGCTATGGAGAAAAAGGAAATATCTTCCGTTCAAAACTGGAAAGAAGCTTTCTGAGAAACTGTTCTATGTTCTGTTAATTCATCTCACAGAGTTACATCTTTCCCTTCAAGAAGCCTTTCGCTAAGGCTGTTCTTGTGGAATTGGCAAAGGGATATTTGGAGGCCCATAGAGGGCTATGGTGAAAAAGGAAATATCTTCCGTTCAAAACTGGAAAGAAGCTTTCTGAGAAACTGCTCTGTGTTCTGTTAATTCATCTCACAGAGTTACATCTTTCCCTTCAAGAAGCCTTTCGCTAAGTCTGTTCTTGTGGAATTGGCAAAGGGATATTTGGAAGCCCATAGAGGGCTATGGTGAAAAAGGAAATATCTTCCGTTCAAAACTGGAAAGAAGCTTTCTGAGAAACTGCTCTGTGTTCTGTTAATTCATCTCACAGAGTTACATCTTTCCCTTCAAGAAGCCTTTCGCTAAGGCTGTTCTTGTGGAATTGGCAAAGGGATATTTGGAAGCCCATAGAGGGCTATGGTGAAAAAGGAAATATCTTCCGTTCAAAACTGGAAAGAAGCTTTCTGAGAAACTGCTCTGTGTTCTGTTAATTCATCTCACAGAGTTACATCTTTCCCTTCAAGAAGCCTTTCGCTAAGGCTGTTCTTGTGGAATTGGCAAAGGGATATTTGGAAGCCCATAGAGGGCTATGGTGAAAAGGAAATATCTTCCGTTCAAAACTGGAAAGAAGCTTTCTGAGAAACTGCTCTGTGTTCTGTTAATTCATCTCACAGAGTTACATCTTTAACTTCAAGAAGCCTTTCGCTAAGGCTGTTCTTGTGGAATTGGCAAAGGGATATTTGGAAGCCCATAGAGGGCTATGGAGAAAAAGGAAATATCTTCCGTTCAAAACTGGAAAAAAGCTTTCTGAGAAACTGTTCTATGTTCTGTTAATTCATCTCACAGAGTTACATCTTTCCCTTCAAGAAGCCTTTCGCTAAGGCTGTTGTTGTGGAATTGGCAAAGGGATATTTGGAAGCCCATAGAGGGCTATGGTGAAACAGGAAATATCTTTCGTTCAAAACTGGAAAGAAGCTTTCTGAGAAACTGCTCTGTGTTCTGTTAATTCATCTCACAGAGTTACATCTTTAACTTCAAGAAGCCTTTCGCTAAGGCTGTTCTTGTGGAATTGGCAAAGGGATATTTGGAAGCCCATAGAGGGCTATGGTGAAAAAGGAAATATCTTCCGTTCAAAACTGGAAAGAAGCTTTCTGAGAAACTGCTCTGTGTTCTGTTAATTCATCTCACAGAGTTACATCTTTAACTTCAAGAAGCCTTTCTCTAAGGCTGTTGTTGTTGAATTGGCAAAGGGATATTTGGAAGCCCATAGAGGGCTATGGTGAAAAAGGAAATATCTTCCGTTCAAAACTGGAAAGAAGCTTTCTGAGAAACTGCTCTGTGTTCTGTTAATTCATCTCACAGAGTTACATCTTTCCCTTCAAGAAGCCTTTCGCTAAGGCTGATCTTGTGGAATTGGCAAGGGGATATTTGGAAGCCCTTAGAGGGCTATGGTGAAAAAGGAAATATCTTCCGTTCAAAACTGGAAAGAAGCTTTCTGAGAAACTGCTCTGTGTTCTGTTAATTCATCTCACAGAGTTACACCTTTCCCTTCAAGAAGCCTTTCGCTAAGGCTGTTCTTGTGGAATTGGCAAAGGGATATTTGGAAGCCCATAGAGGGCTATGGTGAAAAAGGAAATATCTTCCGTTCAAAACTGGAAAGAAGCTTTCTGAGAAACTGCTCTGTGTTGTGTTAATTCATCTCACAGAGTTACATCTTTCCCTTCAAGAAGCCTTTCGCTAAGGCTGTTCTTGTGGAATTGGCAAAGGGATATTTGGAAGCCCATAGAGGGCTATGGTGAAAAAGGAAATATCTTCCGTTCAAAACTGGAAAGAAGCTTTCTGAGAAACTGCTCTGTGTTCTGTTAATTCATCTCACAGAGTTACATCTTTAACTTCAAGAAGCCTTTCGCTAAGGCTGTTCTTGTGGAATTGGCAAAGGGATATTTGGAAGCCCATAGAGGGCTATGGAGAAAAAGGAAATATCTTCCGTTCAAAACTGGAAAAAAGCTTTCTGAGAAACTGTTCTATGTTCTGTTAATTCATCTCACAGAGTTACATCTTTCCCTTCAAGAAGCCTTTCGCTAAGGCTGTTCTTGTGGAATTGGCAAAGGGATATTTGGAAGCCCATAGAGGGCTATGGTGAAACAGGAAATATCTTTCGTTCAAAACTGGAAAGAAGCTTTCTGAGAAACTGCTCTGTGTTCTGTTAATTCATCTCACAGAGTTACATCTTTAACTTCAAGAAGCCTTTCGCTAAGGCTGTTCTTGTGGAATTGGCAAAGGGATATTTGGAAGCCCATAGAGGGCTATGGTGAAAAAGGAAATATCTTCCGTTCAAAACTGGAAAGAAGCTTTCTGAGAAACTGCTCTGTGTTCTGTTAATTCATCTCACAGAGTTACATCTTTAACTTCAAGAAGCCTTTCTCTAAGGCTGTTGTTGTTGAATTGGCAAAGGGATATTTGGAAGCCCATAGAGGGCTATGGTGAAAAAGGAAATATCTTCCGTTCAAAACTGGAAAGCAGCTTTCTGAGAAACTGCTCTGTGTTCTGTTAATTCATCTCACAGAGTTACATCTTTCCCTTCAAGAAGCCTTTCGCTAAGGCTGATCTTGTGGAATTGGCAAAGGGATATTTGGAAGCCCTTAGAGGGCTATGGTGAAAAAGGAAATATCTTCCGTTCAAAACTGGAAAGAAGCTTTCTGAGAAACTGCTCTGTGTTGTGTTAATTCATCTCACAGAGTTACATCTTTCCCTTCAAGAAGCCTTTCGCTAAGGCTGTTCTTGTGGAATTGGCAAAGGGATATTTGGAAGCCCATAGAGGGCTATGGTGAAAAAGGAAATATCTTCCGTTCAAAACTGGAAAGAAGCTTTCTGAGAAACTGCTCTGTGTTCTGTTAATTCATCTCACAGAGTTACATCTTTAACTTCAAGAAGCCTTTCGCTAAGGCTGTTCTTGTGGAAATGGCAAAGGGATATTTGGAAGCCCATAGAGGGCTATGGAGAAAAACGAAATATCTTCCGTTCAAAACTGGAAAGAAGCTTTCTGAGAAACTGTTCTATGTTCTGTTAATTCATCTCACAGAGTTACATCTTTCCCTTCAAGAAGCCTTTCGCTAAGGCTGTTCTTGTGGAATTGGCAAAGGGATATTTGGAAGCCCAGAGAGGGCTATGGTGAAAAAGGAAATATCTTTCGTTCAAAACTGGAAAGAAGCTTTCTGAGAAACTGCTCTGTGTTCTGTTAATTCATCTCACAGAGTTACATCTTTAACTTCAAGAAGCCTTTCGCTACGGCTGTTCTTGTGGAATTGGCAAAGGGATATTTGAAAGCCCATAGAGGGCTATGGTGAAAAAGGAAATATCTTCCGTTCAAAACTGGAAAGAAGCTTTCTGAGAAACTGCTCTGTGTTCTGTTAATTCATCTCACAGAGTTACATCTTTAACTTCAAGAAGCCTTTCGCTAAGGCTGTTCTTGTGGAATTGGCAAAGGGATATTTGGAAGCCCATAGAGGCCTATGGTGAAAAAGGAAATATCTTCCGTTCAAAACTGGAAAGAAGCTTTCTGAGAAACTGCTCTGTGTTCTGTTAATTCATCTCACAGAGTTACATCTTTCCCTTCAAGAAGCCTTTCGCTAAGCCTGTTCTTGTGGAATTGGCAAAGGGATATTTGGAAGCCCATAGAGGGCTATGGTGAAAAAGGAAATATCTTCCGTTCAAAACTGGAAAGAAGCTTTCTGAGAAACTGCTCTGTGTTCTGTTAATTCTTCTCACAGAGTTACATCTTTCCCTTCAAAAAGCCTTTCGCTAAGGCTGTTCTTGTGGAATTGGCAAAGGGATATTTGGAAGCCCATAGAGGGCTATGGTGAAAAAGGAAATATCTTCCGTTCAAAACTGGAAAGAAGCTTTCTGAGAAACTGCTCTGTGTTCTGTTAATTCATCTCACAGAGTTACATCTTTAACTTCAAGAAGCCTTTCGCTAACGCTGTTCTTGTGGAATTGGCAAAGGGATATTTGGAAGCCCATAGAGGGCTATGGTGAAAAAGGAAATATCTTCCGTTCAAAACTGGAAAGAAGCTTTCTGAGAAACTGTTCTATGTTCTGTTAATTCATCTCACAGAGTTACATCTTTAACTTCAAGAAGCCTTTCGCAAAGGCTGTTGTTGTGGAATTGGCAAAGGGATATTTGGAAGCCCATAGAGGGCTATGGTGAAAAAGGAAATATCTTCCGTTGAAAACTGGAAAGAAGCTTTCTGAGAAACTGCTCTCTGTTCTGTTAATTCATCTCACAGAGTTACATCTTTCCCTTCAAGAAGCCTTTCGCTAAGCCTGTTCTTGTGGAATTGGCAAAGGGATATTTGGAAGCCCATAGAGGGCTATGGTGAAAAAGGAAATATCTTCCGTTCAAAACTGGAAAGAAGCTTTCTGAGAAACTGCTCTGTGTTCTGTTAATTCATCTCACAGAGTTACATCATTAACTTCAAGAAGCCTTTCGCTAAGGCTGTTGTTGTGGAATTGGCAAAGGGATATTTGGAAGCCCATAGAGGGCTATGGTGAAAAAGGAAATATCTTCCGTTCAAAACTGGAAAGAAGCTTTCTGAGAAACTGCTCTGTGTTCTGTTAATTCATCTCACAGAGTTACATCTTTCCCTTCAAGAAGCCTTTCGCTAAGCCTGTTCTTGTGGAATTGGCAAAGGGATATTTGGAAGCCCATAGAGGGCTATGGTGAAAAAGGAAATATCTTCCGTTCAAAACTGGAAAGAAGCTTTCTGAGAAACTGCTCTGTGTTCTGTTAATTCATCTCACAGAGTTTCATCTTTCCCTTCAAGAAGCCTTTCGCTAAGGCTGTTCTTGTGGAATTGGCAAAGGGATATTTGGAAGCCCATAGAGGGTTATGGTGAAAAAGGAAATATCTTCCGTTCAAAACTGGAAAGAAGCTTTCTGAGAAACTGCTCTGTGTTCTGTTAATTCATCTCACAGAGTTACATCTTTCCCTTCAAGAAGCCTTTCGCTAAGGCTCTTCTTGTGGAATTGGCAAAGGGATATTTGGAAGCCCATAGAGGGCTATGGTGAAAAAGGAAATATCTGCCGTTCAAAACTGGAAAGAAGCTTTCTGAGAAACTGCTCTGTGTTCTGTAAATTCATCTCACAGAGTTACATCTTTCCCTTCAAGAAGCCTTTCGCTAAGGCTGTTCTTGTGGAATTGGCAAAGGGATATTTGGAAGCCCATAGAGGGCTAGGGTGAAAAAGGAAATATCGTCCGTTCAAAACTGGAAAGAAGCTTTCTGAGAAACTGCTCTGTGTTCTGTTAATTCGTCTCACAGAGTTACATCTTTAACTTCAAGAAGCCTTTCGCTAAGGCTGTTCTTGTGGAATTGGCAAAGGGATATTTGGAAGCCCATAGAGGGCTATGGAGAAAAAGGAAATATCTTCCGTTCAAAACTGGAAAGAAGCTTTCTGAGAAACTGTTCTATGTTCTGTTAATTCATCTCACAGAGTTACATCTTTCCCTTCAAGAAGCCTTTCGCTAAGGCTGTTCTTGTGGAATTGGCAAAGGGATATTTGGAAGCCCATAGAGGGCTATGGTGAAAAAGGAAATATCTTTCGTTCAAAACTGGAAAGAAGCTTTCTGAGAAACTGCTCTCTGTTCTGTTAATTCATCTCACAGAGTTACATCTTTCCCTTCAAGAAGCCTTTCGCTAAGCCTGTTCTTGTGGAATTGGCAAAGGGATATTTGGAAGCCCATAGAGGGCTATGGTGAAAAAGGAAATATCTTCCGTTCAAAACTGGAAAGAAGCTTTCTGAGAAACTGCTCTGTGTTCTGTTAATTCATCTCACAGAGTTACATCATTAACTTCAAGAAGCCTTTCGCTAAGGCTGTTGTTGTGGAATTGGCAAAGGGATATTTGGAAGCCCATAGAGGGCTATGGTGAAAAAGGAAATATCTTCCGTTCAAAACTGGAAAGAAGCTTTCTGAGAAACTGCTCTGTGTTCTGTTAATTCATCTCACAGAGTTACATCTTTCCCTTCAAGAAGCCTTTCGCTAAGCCTGTTCTTGTGGAATTGGCAAAGGGATATTTGGAAGCCCATAGAGGGCTATGGTGAAAAAGGAAATATCTTCCGTTCAAAACTGGAAAGAAGCTTTCTGAGAAACTGCTCTGTGTTCTGTTAATTCATCTCACAGAGTTTCATCTTTCCCTTCAAGAAGCCTTTCGCTAAGGCTGTTCTTGTGGAATTGGCAAAGGGATATTTGGAAGCCCATAGAGGGTTATGGTGAAAAAGGAAATATCTTCCGTTCAAAACTGGAAAGAAGCTTTCTGAGAAACTGCTCTGTGTTCTGTTAATTCATCTCACAGAGTTACATCTTTCCCTTCAAGAAGCCTTTCGCTAAGGCTCTTCTTGTGGAATTGGCAAAGGGATATTTGGAAGCCCATAGAGGGCTATGGTGAAAAAGGAAATATCTGCCGTTCAAAACTGGAAAGAAGCTTTCTGAGAAACTGCTCTGTGTTCTGTAAATTCATCTCACAGAGTTACATCTTTCCCTTCAAGAAGCCTTTCGCTAAGGCTGTTCTTGTGTAATTGGCAAAGGGATATTTGGAAGCCCATAGAGGGCTATGGTGAAAAAGGAAATATCTTCCGTTCAAAACTGGAAAGAAGCTTTCTGAGAAACTGCTCTGTGTTCTGTTAATTCATCTCACAGAGTTACAACTTTCCCTTCAAGAAGTCTTTCGCTAAGGCTGTTCTTGTGGAATTGGCAAAGGGATATTTGGAAGCCCATACAGGGCTATGGTGAAAAAGAAAATATCTTCCGTTCAAAACTGGAAAGAAGCTTTCTGAGAAACTGCTCTGTGTTCTGTTAATTCATCTCACAGAGTTACATCTTTCCCTTCAAGAAGCCTTTCGCTAAGGCTGTTCTTGTGGAATTGGCAAAGGGATATTTGGAGGCCCACAGAGGGCTATGGTGAAAAAGGAAATATCTTCCGTTCAAAACTGGAAAGAAGCTTTCTGAGAAACTGCTCTGTGTTCTGTTAATTCATCTCACAGAGTTACATCTTTCCCTTCAAGAAGCCTTTCGCTAAGGCTCTTCTCGTGGAATTGGCAAAGGGATATTTGGAAGCCCATAGAGGGCTATGGAGAAAAAGGAAATATCTTCCGTTCAAAACTGGAAAGAAGCTTTCTGAGAAACTGTTCTATGTTCTGTTAATTCATCTCACAGAGTTACATCTTTCTCTTCAAGAAGCCTTTCGCTAAGGCTGTTCTTGTGGAATTGGCAAAGGGATATTTGGAAGCCCATAGAGGGCTATGGTGAAAAAGGAAATATCTTTCGTTCAAAACTGGAAAGAAGCTTTCTGAGAAACTGCTCTGTGTTCTGTTAATTCATCTCACAGAGTTACATCTTTCCCTTCAAGAAGCCTTTCGCTAAGCCTGTTCTTGTGGAAATGGCAAAGGGATATTTCGAAGCCCATAGAGGGCTATGGTGAAAAAGGAAATATCTTCCGTTCAAAACTGGAAAGAAGCTTTCTGAGAAACTGCTCTGTGTTCTGTTAATTCATCTCACAGAGTTACATCTTTCCCTTCAAGAAGCCTTTCGCTAAGGCTGTTCTTGTGGAATTGGCAAAGGGATATTTGGAAGCCCATAGAGGGCTATGGAGAAAAAGGAAATATCTTCCGTTCAAAACTGGAAAGAAGCTTTCTGAGAAACTGCTCTGTGTTCTGTTAATTCATCTCACAGAGTTACATCTTTAACTTCAAGAAGCCTTTCGCTAAGGCTGTTCTTGTGGAATGGGCAAAGGGATATTTGGAAGCCCATAGAGGGCTATGGTGAAAAAGGAAATATCTTCCGTTCAAAACTGGAAAGAAGCTTTCTGAGAAACTGCTCTGTGTTCTGTTAATTCATCTCACAGAGTTACATCTTTCCCTTCAAGAAGCCTTTCGCTAAGGCTGTTCTTGTGGAATTGGCAAAGGGATATTTGGAAGCCCATAGAGGGCTATGGTGAAAAAGGAAATATCTTCCGTTCAAAACTGGAAAGAAGCTTTCTGAGAAACTGCTCTGTGTTCTGTTAATTCATCTCACAGAGTTACATCTTTAACTTCAAGAAGCCTTTCGCTAAGGCTGTTCTTGTGGAATGGGCAAAGGGATATTTGGAAGCCCATAGAGGGCTATGGTGAAAAAGGAAATATCTTCCGTTCAAAACTGGAAAGAAGCTTTCTGAGAAACTGCTCTGTGTTCTGTTAATTCATCTCACAGAGTTACATCTTTCCCTTCAAGAAGCCTTTCGCTAAGGCTGTTCTTGTGGAATTGGCAAAGGGATATTTGGAAGCCCATAGAGGGCTATGGTGAAAAAGGAAATATCTTCCGTTCAAAACTGGAAAGAAGCTTTCTGAGAAACTGCTCTGTGTTCTGTTAATTCATCTCACAGAGTTACATCTTTAACTTCAAGAAGCCTTTCGCTAAGGCTGTTCTTGTGGAATGGGCAAAGGGATATTTGGAAGCCCATAGAGGGCTATGGTGAAAAAGGAAATATCTTCCGTTCAAAACTGGAAAGAAGCTTTCTGAGAAACTGCTCTGTGTTCTGTTAATTCATCTCACAGAGTTACATCTTTAACTTCAAGAAGCCTTTCGCTAAGGCTGTTCTTGTGTAATTGGCAAAGGGATATTTGGAAGCCCATAGAGGGCTATGGTGAAAAAGGAAATATCTTCCGTTCAAAACTGGAAAGAAGCTTTCTGAGAAACTGCTCTGTGTTCTGTTAATTCATCTCACAGAGTTACAACTTTCCCTTCAAGAAGTCTTTCGCTAAGGCTGTTCTTGTGGAATTGGCAAAGGGATATTTGGAAGCCCATACAGGGCTATGGTGAAAAAGAAAATATCTTCCGTTCAAAACTGGAAAGAAGCTTTCTGAGAAACTGCTCTGTGTTCTGTTAATTCATCTCACAGAGTTACATCTTTCCCTTCAAGAAGCCTTTCGCTAAGGCTGTTCTTGTGGAATTGGCAAAGGGATATTTGGAGGCCCACAGAGGGCTATGGTGAAAAAGGAAATATCTTCCGTTCAAAACTGGAAAGAAGCTTTCTGAGAAACTGCTCTGTGTTCTGTTAATTCATCTCACAGAGTTACATCTTTCCCTTCAAGAAGCCTTTCGCTAAGGCTCTTCTCGTGGAATTGGCAAAGGGATATTTGGAAGCCCATAGAGGGCTATGGAGAAAAAGGAAATATCTTCCGTTCAAAACTGGAAAGAAGCTTTCTGAGAAACTGTTCTATGTTCTGTTAATTCATCTCACAGAGTTACATCTTTCTCTTCAAGAAGCCTTTCGCTAAGGCTGTTCTTGTGGAATTGGCAAAGGGATATTTGGAAGCCCATAGAGGGCTATGGTGAAAAAGGAAATATCTTTCGTTCAAAACTGGAAAGAAGCTTTCTGAGAAACTGCTCTGTGTTCTGTTAATTCATCTCACAGAGTTACATCTTTCCCTTCAAGAAGCCTTTCGCTAAGCCTGTTCTTGTGGAAATGGCAAAGGGATATTTCGAAGCCCATAGAGGGCTATGGTGAAAAAGGAAATATCTTCCGTTCAAAACTGGAAAGAAGCTTTCTGAGAAACTGCTCTGTGTTCTGTTAATTCATCTCACAGAGTTACATCTTTACCTTCAAGAAGCCTTTCGCTAAGGCTGTTCTTGTGGAATTGGCAAAGGGATATTTGGAAGCCCATAGAGGGCTATGGTGAAAAAGGAAATATCTTCCGTTCAAAACTGGAAAGAAGCTTTCTGAGAAACTGCTCTGTGTTCTGTTAATTCATCTCACAGAGTTACATCTTTCCCTTCAAGAAGTCTTTCGCTAAGGCTGTTCTTGTGGAATTGGCAAAGGGATATTTGGAAGCCCATAGAGGGCTATGGTGAAAAAGGAAATATCTTCCGTTCAAAACTGGAAAGAAGCTTTCTGAGAAACTGCTCTGTGTTCTGTTAATTCATCTCACAGAGTTACATCTTTAACTTCAAGAAGCCTTTCGCTAAGGCTGTTCTTGTGGAACTGGCAAAGGGATATTTGGAAGCCCATAGAGGGCTATGGTGAAAAAGGAAATATCTTCCGTTCAAAACTGGAAAGAAGCTTTCTGAGAAACTGCTCTGTGTTCTGTTAATTCATCTCACAGAGTTACATCTTTCCCTTCAAGAAGCCTTTCGCTAAGGCTGTTGTTGTGGAATTGGCAAAGGGATATTTGGAAGCCCATAGAGGGCTATGGTGAAAAAGGAAATATCTTTCGTTCAAAACTGGAAAGAAGCTTTCTGAGAAACTGCTCTGTGTTCTGTTAATTCATCTCACAGAGTTACATCTTTCCCTTCAAGAAGCCTTTCGCTAAGGCTGTTCTTGTGGAATTGGCAAAGGGATATTTGGAAGCCCATAGAGGGCTATGGTGAAAAAGGAAATATCTTCCGTTCAAAACTGGAAAGAAGCTTTCTGAGAAACTGCTCTGTGTTCTGTTAATTCATCTCACAGAGTTACATCTTTCCCTTCAAGAAGACTTTCGCTAAGCCTGTTCTTGTGGAATTGGCAAAGGGATATTTGGAAGCCCTTAGAGGGCTATGGTGAAAAAGGAAATATCTTCCGTTCAAAACTGGAAAGAAGCTTTCTGAGAAACTGCTCTGTGTTCTGTTAATTCATCTCACAGAGTTACATCTTTAACTTCAAGAAGCCTTTCGCTAAGGCTGTTCTTGTGGAATTGGCAAAGGGATATTTGGAAGCCCATAGAGGGCTATGGAGAAAAAGGAAATATCTTCCGTTCAAAACTGGAAAGAAGCTTTCTGAGAAACTGTTCTATGTTCTGTTAATTCATCTCACAGAGTTACATCTTTCCCTTCAAGAAGCCTTTCGCTAAGGCTGTTGTTGTGGAATTGGCAAAGGGATATTTGGAAGCCCATAGAGGGCTATGGTGAAAAAGGAAATATCTTTCGTTCAAAACTGGAAAGAAGCTTTCTGAGAAACTGCTCTGTGTTCTGTTAATTCATCTCACAGAGTTACATCTTTAACTTCAAGAAGCCTTTCGCTAAGGCTGTTCTTGTGTAATTGGCAAAAGGATATTTGGAAGCCCATAGAGGGCTATGGTGAAAAAGGAATTATCTTCCGTTCAAAACTGGAAAGAAGCTTTCTGAGAAACTGCTCTGTGTTCTGTTAATTCATCTCACAGAGTTACATCTTTAACTTCAAGAAGCCTTTCTCTAAGGCTGTTGTTGTGGAATTGGCAAAGGGATATTTGGAAGCCCATAGAGGGCTATGGTGAAAAAGGAAATATCTTCCGTTCAAAACTGGAAAGAAGCTTTCTGAGAAACTGCTCTGTGTTCTGTTAATTCATCTCACAGAGTTACATCTTTCCCTTCAAGAAGCCTTTCGCTAAGGCTGTTCTTGTGGAATTGGCAAAGGGATATTTGGAAGCCCATAGAGGGCTATGGTGAAAAAGGAAATATCTTCCGTTCAAAACTGGAAAGAAGCTTTCTGAGAAACTGCTCTGTGTTCTGTTAATTCATCTCACAGAGTTACACCTTTCCCTTCAAGAAGCCTTTCGCTAAGGCTGTTCTTGTGGAATTGGCAAAGGGATATTTGGAAGCCCATAGAGGGCTATGGTGAAAAAGGAAATATCTTCCGTTCAAAACTGGAAAGAAGCTTTCTGAGAAACTGCTCTGTGTTCTGTTAATTCATCTCACAGAGTTACATCTTTCCCTTCAAGAAGCCTTTCGCTAAGGCTGTTCTTGTGGAATTGGCAAAGGGATATTTGGAAGACCATAGAGGGCTATGTTGAAAAAGGAAATATCTTCCGTTCAAAACTGGAAAGAAGCTTTCTGAGAAACTGCTCTGTGTTCTGTTAATTCATCTCACAGAGTTACATCATTAACTTCAAGAAGCCTTTCGCTAAGGCTGTTGTTGTGGAATTGGCAAAGGGATATTTGGAAGCCCATAGAGGGCTATGGTGAAAAAGGAAATATCTTCCGTTCAAAACTGGAAAGAAGCTTTCTGAGAAACTGCTCTGTGTTCTGTTAATTCATCTCACAGAGTTACATCTTTCCCTTCAAGAAGCCTTTCGCTAAGCCTGTTCTTGTGGAATTGGCAAAGGGATATTTGGAAGCCCATAGAGGGCTATGGTGAAAAAGGAAATATCTTCCGTTCAAAACTGGAAAGAAGCTTTCTGAGAAACTGCTCTGTGTTCTGTTAATTCATCTCACAGAGTTTCATCTTTCCCTTCAAGAAGCCTTTCGCTAAGGCTGTTCTTGTGGAATTGGCAAAGGGATATTTGGAAGCCCATAGAGGGTTATGGTGAAAAAGGAAATATCTTCCGTTCAAAACTGGAAAGAAGCTTTCTGAGAAACTGCTCTGTGTTCTGTTAATTCATCTCACAGAGTTACATCTTTCCCTTCAAGAAGCCTTTCGCTAAGGCTCTTCTTGTGGAATTGGCAAAGGGATATTTGGAAGCCCATAGAGGGCTATGGTGAAAAAGGAAATATCTGCCGTTCAAAACTGGAAAGAAGCTTTCTGAGAAACTGCTCTGTGTTCTGTAAATTCATCTCACAGAGTTACATCTTTCCCTTCAAGAAGCCTTTCGCTAAGGCTGTTCTTGTGTAATTGGCAAAGGGATATTTGGAAGCCCATAGAGGGCTATGGTGAAAAAGGAAATATCTTCCGTTCAAAACTGGAAAGAAGCTTTCTGAGAAACTGCTCTGTGTTCTGTTAATTCATCTCACAGAGTTACAACTTTCCCTTCAAGAAGTCTTTCGCTAAGGCTGTTCTTGTGGAATTGGCAAAGGGATATTTGGAAGCCCATACAGGGCTATGGTGAAAAAGAAAATATCTTCCGTTCAAAACTGGAAAGAAGCTTTCTGAGAAACTGCTCTGTGTTCTGTTAATTCATCTCACAGAGTTACATCTTTCCCTTCAAGAAGCCTTTCGCTAAGGCTGTTCTTGTGGAATTGGCAAAGGGATATTTGGAGGCCCACAGAGGGCTATGGTGAAAAAGGAAATATCTTCCGTTCAAAACTGGAAAGAAGCTTTCTGAGAAACTGCTCTGTGTTCTGTTAATTCATCTCACAGAGTTACATCTTTCCCTTCAAGAAGCCTTTCGCTAAGGCTCTTCTCGTGGAATTGGCAAAGGGATATTTGGAAGCCCATAGAGGGCTATGGAGAAAAAGGAAATATCTTCCGTTCAAAACTGGAAAGAAGCTTTCTGAGAAACTGTTCTATGTTCTGTTAATTCATCTCACAGAGTTACATCTTTCTCTTCAAGAAGCCTTTCGCTAAGGCTGTTCTTGTGGAATTGGCAAAGGGATATTTGGAAGCCCATAGAGGGCTATGGTGAAAAAGGAAATATCTTTCGTTCAAAACTGGAAAGAAGCTTTCTGAGAAACTGCTCTGTGTTCTGTTAATTCATCTCACAGAGTTACATCTTTCCCTTCAAGAAGCCTTTCGCTAAGCCTGTTCTTGTGGAAATGGCAAAGGGATATTTCGAAGCCCATAGAGGGCTATGGTGAAAAAGGAAATATCTTCCGTTCAAAACTGGAAATAAGCTTTCTGAGAAACTGCTCTGTGTTCTGTTAATTCATCTCACAGAGTTACATCTTTCCCTTCAAGAAGCCTTTCGCTAAGGCTGTTCTTGTGGAATTGGCAAAGGGATATTTGGAAGCCCATAGAGGGCTATGGAGAAAAAGGAAATATCTTCCGTTCAAAACTGGAAAGAAGCTTTCTGAGAAACTGCTCTGTGTTCTGTTAATTCATCTCACAGAGTTACATCTTTAACTTCAAGAAGCCTTTCGCTAAGGCTGTTCTTGTGGAATGGGCAAAGGGATATTTGGAAGCCCATAGAGGGTTATGGTGAAAAAGGAAATATCTTCCGTTCAAAACTGGAAAGAAGCTTTCTGAGAAACTGCTCTGTGTTCTGTTAATTCATCTCACAGAGTTACATCTTTCCCTTCAAGAAGCCTTTCGCTAAGGCTGTTCTTGTGGAATTGGCAAAGGGATATTTGGAAGCCCATAGAGGGCTATGGTGAAAAAGGAAATATCTTCCGTTCAAAACTGGAAAGAAGCTTTCTGAGAAACTGCTCTGTGTTCTGTTAATTCATCTCACAGAGTTACATCTTTAACTTCAAGAAGCCTTTCGCTAAGGCTGTTCTTGTGGAATGGGCAAAGGGATATTTGGAAGCCCATAGAGGGCTATGGTGAAAAAGGAAATATCTTCCGTTCAAAACTGGAAAGAAGCTTTCTGAGAAACTGCTCTGTGTTCTGTTAATTCATCTCACAGAGTTACATCTTTCCCTTCAAGAAGCCTTTCGCTAAGGCTGTTCTTGTGGAATTGGCAAAGGGATATTTGGAAGCCCATAGAGGGCTATGGTGAAAAAGGAAATATCTTCCGTTCAAAACTGGAAAGAAGCTTTCTGAGAAACTGCTCTGTGTTCTGTTAATTCATCTCACAGAGTTACATCTTTAACTTCAAGAAGCCTTTCGCTAAGGCTGTTCTTGTGGAATGGGCAAAGGGATATTTGGAAGCCCATAGAGGGCTATGGTGAAAAAGGAAATATCTTCCGTTCAAAACTGGAAAGAAGCTTTCTGAGAAACTGCTCTGTGTTCTGTTAATTCATCTCACAGAGTTACATCTTTAACTTCAAGAAGCCTTTCGCTAAGGCTGTTCTTGTGTAATTGGCAAAGGGATATTTGGAAGCCCATAGAGGGCTATGGTGAAAAAGGAAATATCTTCCGTTCAAAACTGGAAAGAAGCTTTCTGAGAAACTGCTCTGTGTTCTGTTAATTCATCTCACAGAGTTACAACTTTCCCTTCAAGAAGTCTTTCGCTAAGGCTGTTCTTGTGGAATTGGCAAAGGGATATTTGGAAGCCCATACAGGGCTATGGTGAAAAAGAAAATATCTTCCGTTCAAAACTGGAAAGAAGCTTTCTGAGAAACTGCTCTGTGTTCTGTTAATTCATCTCACAGAGTTACATCTTTCCCTTCAAGAAGCCTTTCGCTAAGGCTGTTCTTGTGGAATTGGCAAAGGGATATTTGGAGGCCCACAGAGGGCTATGGTGAAAAAGGAAATATCTTCCGTTCAAAACTGGAAAGAAGCTTTCTGAGAAACTGCTCTGTGTTCTGTTAATTCATCTCACAGAGTTACATCTTTCCCTTCAAGAAGCCTTTCGCTAAGGCTCTTCTCGTGGAATTGGCAAAGGGATATTTGGAAGCCCATAGAGGGCTATGGAGAAAAAGGAAATATCTTCCGTTCAAAACTGGAAAGAAGCTTTCTGAGAAACTGTTCTATGTTCTGTTAATTCATCTCACAGAGTTACATCTTTCTCTTCAAGAAGCCTTTCGCTAAGGCTGTTCTTGTGGAATTGGCAAAGGGATATTTGGAAGCCCATAGAGGGCTATGGTGAAAAAGGAAATATCTTTCGTTCAAAACTGGAAAGAAGCTTTCTGAGAAACTGCTCTGTGTTCTGTTAATTCATCTCACAGAGTTACATCTTTCCCTTCAAGAAGCCTTTCGCTAAGCCTGTTCTTGTGGAAATGGCAAAGGGATATTTCGAAGCCCATAGAGGGCTATGGTGAAAAAGGAAATATCTTCCGTTCAAAACTGGAAAGAAGCTTTCTGAGAAACTGCTCTGTGTTCTGTTAATTCATCTCACAGAGTTACATCTTTACCTTCAAGAAGCCTTTCGCTAAGGCTGTTCTTGTGGAATTGGCAAAGGGATATTTGGAAGCCCATAGAGGGCTATGGTGAAAAAGGAAATATCTTCCGTTCAAAACTGGAAAGAAGCTTTCTGAGAAACTGCTCTGTGTTCTGTTAATTCATCTCACAGAGTTACATCTTTCCCTTCAAGAAGTCTTTCGCTAAGGCTGTTCTTGTGGAATTGGCAAAGGGATATTTGGAAGCCCATAGAGGGCTATGGTGAAAAAGGAAATATCTTCCGTTCAAAACTGGAAAGAAGCTTTCTGAGAAACTGCTCTGTGTTCTGTTAATTCATCTCACAGAGTTACATCTTTAACTTCAAGAAGCCTTTCGCTAAGGCTGTTCTTGTGGAACTGGCAAAGGGATATTTGGAAGCCCATAGAGGGCTATGGTGAAAAAGGAAATATCTTCCGTTCAAAACTGGAAAGAAGCTTTCTGAGAAACTGCTCTGTGTTCTGTTAATTCATCTCACAGAGTTACATCTTTCCCTTCAAGAAGCCTTTCGCTAAGGCTGTTGTTGTGGAATTGGCAAAGGGATATTTGGAAGCCCATAGAGGGCTATGGTGAAAAAGGAAATATCTTTCGTTCAAAACTGGAAAGAAGCTTTCTGAGAAACTGCTCTGTGTTCTGTTAATTCATCTCACAGAGTTACATCTTTCCCTTCAAGAAGCCTTTCGCTAAGGCTGTTCTTGTGGAATTGGCAAAGGGATATTTGGAAGCCCATAGAGGGCTATGGTGAAAAAGGAAATATCTTCCGTTCAAAACTGGAAAGAAGCTTTCTGAGAAACTGCTCTGTGTTCTGTTAATTCATCTCACAGAGTTACATCTTTCCCTTCAAGAAGCCTTTCGCTAAGCCTGTTCTTGTGGAATTGGCAAAGGGATATTTGGAAGCCCTTAGAGGGCTATGGTGAAAAAGGAAATATCTTCCGTTCAAAACTGGAAAGAAGCTTTCTGAGAAACTGCTCTGTGTTCTGTTAATTCATCTCACAGAGTTACATCTTTAACTTCAAGAAGCCTTTCGCTAAGGCTGTTCTTGTGGAATTGGCAAAGGGATATTTGGAAGCCCATAGAGGGCTATGGAGAAAAAGGAAATATCTTCCGTTCAAAACTGGAAAGAAGCTTTCTGAGAAACTGTTCTATGTTCTGTTAATTCATCTCACAGAGTTACATCTTTCCCTTCAAGAAGCCTTTCGCTAAGGCTGTTGTTGTGGAATTGGCAAAGGGATATTTGGAAGCCCATAGAGGGCTATGGTGAAAAAGGAAATATCTTTCGTTCAAAACTGGAAAGAAGCTTTCTGAGAAACTGCTCTGTGTTCTGTTAATTCATCTCACAGAGTTACATCTTTAACTTCAAGAAGCCTTTCGCTAAGGCTGTTCTTGTGTAATTGGCAAAAGGATATTTGGAAGCCCATAGAGGGCTATGGTGAAAAAGGAATTATCTTCCGTTCAAAACTGGAAAGAAGCTTTCTGAGAAACTGCTCTGTGTTCTGTTAATTCATCTCACAGAGTTACATCTTTAACTTCAAGAAGCCTTTCTCTAAGGCTGTTGTTGTGGAATTGGCAAAGGGATATTTGGAAGCCCATAGAGGGCTATGGTGAAAAAGGAAATATCTTCCGTTCAAAACTGGAAAGAAGCTTTCTGAGAAACTGCTCTGTGTTCTGTTAATTCATCTCACAGAGTTACATCTTTCCCTTCAAGAAGCCTTTCGCTAAGGCTGTTCTTGTGGAATTGGCAAAGGGATATTTGGAAGCCCATAGAGGGCTATGGTGAAAAAGGAAATATCTTCCGTTCAAAACTGGAAAGAAGCTTTCTGAGAAACTGCTCTGTGTTCTGTTAATTCATCTCACAGAGTTACACCTTTCCCTTCAAGAAGCCTTTCGCTAAGGCTGTTCTTGTGGAATTGGCAAAGGGATATTTGGAAGCCCATAGAGGGCTATGGTGAAAAAGGAAATATCTTCCGTTCAAAACTGGAAAGAAGCTTTCTGAGAAACTGCTCTGTGTTCTGTTAATTCATCTCACAGAGTTACATCTTTCCCTTCAAGAAGCCTTTCGCTAAGGCTGTTCTTGTGGAATTGGCAAAGGGATATTTGGAAGACCATAGAGGGCTATGTTGAAAAAGGAAATATCTTCCGTTCAAAACTGGAAAGAAGCTTTCTGAGAAACTGCTCTCTGTTCTGTTAATTCATCTCACAGAGTTACATCTTTAACTTCAAGAAGCCTTTCGCTAAGGCTGTTCTTGTGGAATTGGCAAAGGGATATTTGGAAGCCTATAGAGGGCTATGGAGAAAAACGAAATATCTTCCGTTCAAAACTGGAAAGAAGCTTTCTGAGAAACTGTTCTATGTTCTGTTAATTCATCTCACAGAGTTACATCTTTCCCTTCAAGAAGCCTTTCGCTAAGGCTGTTGTTGTGGAATTGGCAAAGGGATATTTGGAAGCCCATAGAGGGCTATGGTGAAAAAGGAAATATCTTTCGTTCAAAACTGGAAAGAAGCTTTCTGAGAAACTGCTCTGTGTTCTGTTAATTCATCTCACAGAGTTACATCTTTAACTTCAAGAAGCCTTTCGCTAAGGCTGTTCTTGTGGAATTGGCAAAGGGATATTTGAAAGCCCATATAGGGCTATGGTGAAAAAGGAAATATCTTCCGTTCAAAACTGGAAAGAAGCTTTCTGAGAAACTGCTCTGTGTTCTGTTAATTCATCTCACAGAGTTACATCTTTAACTTCAAGAAGCCTTTCGCTAAGGCTGTTCTTGTGGAATTGGCAAAGGGATATTTGGAAGCCCATAGAGGGCTATGGTGAAAAAGGAAATATCTTCCGTTCAAAACTGGAAAGAAGCTTTCTGAGAAACTGCTCTGTGTTCTGTTAATTCATCTCACAGAGTTACATCTTTCCCTTCAAGAAGCCTTTCGCTAAGCCTGTTCTTGTGGAATTGGCAAAGGGATATTTGGAAGCCCATAGAGGGCTATGGTGAAAAAGGAAATATCTTCCGTTCAAAACTGGAAAGAAGCTTTCTGAGAAACTGCTCTGTGTTCTGTTAATTCATCACACAGAGTTTCATCTTTCCCTTCAAGAAGCCTTTCGCTAAGGCTGTTCTTGTGGAATTGGCAAAGGGATATTTGGAAGCCCATAGAGGGCTATGGTGAAAAAGGAAATATCTTCCGTTCATAACTGGAAAGAAGCTTTCTGAGAAACTGCTCTGTGTTCTGTTAATTCATCTCACAGAGTTACATCTTTCCCTTCAAGAAGCCTTTCGCTAAGGCTGTTCTTGTGGAATTGGCAAAGGGATATTTGGAAGCCCATAGAGGGCTATGGTGAAAAAGGAAATATCTTCCGTTCAAAACTGGAAAGAAGCTTTCTGAGAAACTGCTCTGTGTTCTGTTAATTCATCTCACAGAGTTACATCTTTAACTTCAAGAAGCCTTTCGCTAAGGCTGTTCTTGTGGAATGGGCAAAGGGATATTTGGAAGCCCATAGAGGGCTATGGTGAAAAAGGAAATATCTTCCGTTCAAAACTGGAAAGAAGCTTTCTGAGAAACTGCTCTGTGTTCTGTTAATTCATCTCACAGAGTTACATCTTTAACTTCAAGAAGCCTTTCGCTAAGGCTGTTCTTGTGGAATTGGCAAAGGGATATTTGGAAGCCCATAGAGGGCTATGGTGAAAAAGGAAATATCTTCCGTTCAAAACTGGAAAGAAGCTTTCTGAGAAACTGCTCTGTGTTCTGTTAATTCATCTCACAGAGTTACAACTTTCCCTTCAAGAAGTCTTTCGCTAAGGCTGTTCTTGTGGAATTGGCAAAGGGATATTTGGAAGCCCATAGAGGTCTATGGTGAAAAAGGAAATATCTTCCGTTCAAAACTGGAAAGAAGCTTTCTGAGAAACTGCTCTGTGTTCTGTTAATTCATCTCACAGAGTTACATCTTTCCCTTCAAGAAGCCTTTCGCTAAGGCTGTTCTTGTGGAATTGGCAAAGGGATATTTGGAGGCCCACAGAGGGCTATGGTGAAAAAGGAAATATCTTCCGTTCAAAACTGGAAAGAAGCTTTCTGAGAAACTGCTCTGTGTTCTGTTAATTCATCTCACAGAGTTACATCTTTCCCTTCAAGAAGCGTTTCGCTAAGGCTCTTCTTGTGGAATTGGCAAATGGATATTTGGAAGCCCATAGAGGGCTATGGAGAAAAAGGAAATATCTTCCGTTCAAAACTGGAAAGAAGCTTTCTGAGAAACTGTTCTATGTTCTGTTAATTCATCTCACAGAGTTACATCTTTCTCTTCAAGAAGCCTTTCGCTAAGGCTGTTCTTGTGGAATTGGCAAAGGGATATTTGGAAGCCCATAGAGGGCTATGGTGAAAAAGGAAATATCTTTCGTTCAAAACTGGAAAGAAGCTTTCTGAGAAACTGCTCTGTGTTCTGTTAATTCATCTCACAGAGTTACATCTTTCCCTTCAAGAAGCCTTTCGCTAAGCCTGTTCTTGTGGAAATGGCAAAGGGATATTTCGAAGCCCATAGAGGGCTATGGTGAAAAAGGAAATATCTTCCGTTCAAAACTGGAAAGAAGCTTTCTGAGAAACTGCTCTGTGTTCTATTAATTCATCTCACAGAGTTACATCTTTACCTTCAAGAAGCCTTTCGCTAAGGCTGTTCTTGTGGAATTGGCAAAGGGATATTTGGAAGCCCATAGAGGGCTATGGTGAAAAAGGAAATATCTTCCGTTCAAAACTGGAAAGAAGCTTTCTGAGAAACTGCTCTGTGTTCTGTTAATTCATCTCACAGAGTTACATCTTTCAATTCAAGAAGTCTTTCGCTAAGGCTGTTCTTGTGGAATTGGCAAAGGGATATTTGGAAGCCCATAGAGGGCTATGGTGAAAAAGGAAATATCTTCCGTTCAAAACTGGAAAGAAGCTTTCTGAGAAACTGCTCTGTGTTCTGTTAATTCATCTCACAGAGTTACATCTTTAACTTCAAGAAGCCTTGCGCTAAGGCTGTTCTTGTGGAACTGGCAAAGGGATATTTGGAAGCCCATAGAGGGCTATGGTGAAAAAGGAAATATCTTCCGTTCAAAACTGGAAAGAAGCTTTCTGAGAAACTGCTCTGTGTTCTGTTAATTCATCTCACAGAGTTACATCTTTACCTTCAAGAAGCCTTTCGCTAAGGCTGTTCTTGTGGAATTGGCAAAGGGATATTTGGAAGCCCATAGAGGGCTATGGTGAAAAAGGAAATATCTGCCGTTCAAAACTGGAAAGAAGCTTTCTGAGAAACTGCTCTGTGTTCTGTTAATTCATCTCACAGAGTTACATCTTTAACTTCAAGAAGCCTTTCGCTAAGGCTGTTCTTGTGGAATTGGCAAAGGGATATTTGGAAGCCCATAGAGGGCTTTGGAGAAAAAGGAAATATCTTCCGTTCAAAACTGGAAAGAAGCTTTCTGAGAAACTGTTCTATGTTCTGTTAATTCATCTCACAGAGTTACATCTTTCCCTTCAAGAAGCCTTTCGCTAAGGCTGTTGTTGTGGAATTGGCAAAGGGATATTTGGAAGCCCATAGAGGGCTATGGTGAAAAAGGAAATATCTTTCGTTCAAAACTGGAAAGAAGCTTTCTGAGAAACTGCTCTGTGTTCTGTTAATTCATCTCACAGAGTTACATATTTCCCTTCAAGAAGCCTTTCGCTAAGTCTGTTCTTGTGGAATTGGCAAAGGGATATTTGGAAGCCCATAGAGGGCTATGGTGAAAAAGGAAATATCTTCCGTTCAAAACTGGAAAGAAGCTTTCTGAGAAACTGCTCTGTGTTCTGTTAATTCATCTCACAGAGTTACATCTTTCCCTTCAAGAAGCCTTTCGCTAAGGCTGTTCTTGTGGAATTGGCAAAGGGATATTTGGAAGCCCATAGAGGGCTATGGTGAAAAAGGAAATATCTTTCGTTCAAAACTGGAAAGAAGCTTTCTGAGAAACTGCTCTGTGTTCTGTTAATTCATCTCACAGAGTTACATCTTTAACTTCAAGAAGCCTTTCGCTAAGGCTGTTCTTGTGGAATTGGCAAAGGGATATTTGGAAGCCCGTAGAGGGCTATGGTGAAAAAGGAAATATCTTCCGTTCAAAACTGGAAAGAAGCTTTCTGAGAAACTGCTCTGTGTTCTGTTAATTCATCTCACAGAGTTACATCTTTAACTTCAAGAAGCCTTTCTCTAAGGCTGTTGTTGTGGAATTGGCAAAGGGATATTTGGAAGCCCATAGAGGGCTATGGTGAAAAAGGAAATATCTTCCGTTCAAAACTGGAAAGAAGCTTTCTGAGAAACTGCTCTGTGTTCTGTTAATTCATCTCACAGAGTTACATCTTTCCCTTCAAGAAGCCTTTCGCTAAGGCTGTTCTTGTGGAATTGGCAAAGGGATATTTGGAAGCCCATAGAGGGCTATGGTGAAAAAGGAAATATCTTCCGTTCAAAACTGGAAAGAAGCTTTCTGAGAAACTGCTCTGTGTTCTGTTAATTCATCTCACAGAGTTACATCTTTCCCTTCAAGAAGCCTTTCGCTAAGGCTGTTCTTGTGGAATTGGCAAAGGGATATTTGGAAGCCCATAGAGGGCTATGGTGAAAAAGGAAATATCTTCCGTTCAAAACTGGAAAGAAGCTTTCTGAGAAACTGCTCTGTGTTCTGTTAATTCATCTCACAGAGTTACATCTTTCCCTTCAAGAAGCCTTTCGCTAAGGCTGTTCTTGTGGAATTGGCAAAGGGATATTTGGAAGCCCATAGAGGGCTATGTTGAAAAAGGAAATATCTTCCGTTCAAAACTGGAAAGAAGCTTTCTGAGAAACTGCTCTGTGTTCTGTTAATTCATCTCACAGAGTTACATCTTTAACTTCAAGAAGCCTTTCGCTAAGGCTGTTCTTGTGGAATTGGCAAAGGGATATTTGAAAGCCCATATAGGGCTATGGTGAAAAAGGAAATATCTTCCGTTCAAAACTGGAAAGAAGCTTTCTGAGAAACTGCTCTGTGTTCTGTTAATTCATCTCACAGAGTTACATCTTTAACTTCAAGAAGCCTTTCGCTAAGGCTGTTCTTGTGGAATTGGCAAAGGGATATTTGGAAGCCCATAGAGGGCTATGGTGAAAAAGGAAATATCTTCCGTTCAAAACTGGAAAGAAGCTTTCTGAGAAACTGCTCTGTGTTCTGTTAATTCATCTCACAGAGTTACATCTTTCCCTTCAAGAAGCCTTTCGCTAAGCCTGTTCTTGTGGAATTGGCAAAGGGATATTTGGAAGCCCATAGAGGGCTATGGTGAAAAAGGAAATATCTTCCGTTCAAAACTGGAAAGAAGCTTTCTGAGAAACTGCTCTGTGTTCTGTTAATTCATCACACAGAGTTTCATCTTTCCCTTCAAGAAGCCTTTCGCTAAGGCTGTTCTTGTGGAATTGGCAAAGGGATATTTGGAAGCCCATAGAGGGCTATGGTGAAAAAGGAAATATCTTCCGTTCATAACTGGAAAGAAGCTTTCTGAGAAACTGCTCTGTGTTCTGTTAATTCATCTCACAGAGTTACATCTTTCCCTTCAAGAAGCCTTTCGCTAAGGCTGTTCTTGTGGAATTGGCAAAGGGATATTTGGAAGCCCATAGAGGGCTATGGTGAAAAAGGAAATATCTTCCGTTCAAAACTGGAAAGAAGCTTTCTGAGAAACTGCTCTGTGTTCTGTTAATTCATCTCACAGAGTTACATCTTTAACTTCAAGAAGCCTTTCGCTAAGGCTGTTCTTGTGGAATGGGCAAAGGGATATTTGGAAGCCCATAGAGGGCTATGGTGAAAAAGGAAATATCTTCCGTTCAAAACTGGAAAGAAGCTTTCTGAGAAACTGCTCTGTGTTCTGTTAATTCATCTCACAGAGTTACATCTTTAACTTCAAGAAGCCTTTCGCTAAGGGTGTTCTTGTGGAATTGGCAATGGGATATTTGGAAGCCCATAGAGGGCTATGGTGAAAAAGGAAATATCTTCCGTTCAAAACTGGAAAGAAGCTTTCTGAGAAACTGCTCTGTGTTCTGTTAATTCATCTCACAGAGTTACAACTTTCCCTTCAAGAAGTCTTTCGCTAAGGCTGTTCTTGTGGAATTGGCAAAGGGATATTTGGAAGCCCATAGAGGGCTATGGTGAAAAAGGAAATATCTTCCGTTCAAAACTGGAAAGAAGCTTTCTGAGAAACTGCTCTGTGTTCTGTTAATTCATCTCACAGAGTTACATCTTTCCCTTCAAGAAGCCTTTCGCTAAGGCTGTTCTTGTGGAATTGGCAAAGGGATATTTGGAGGCCCATAGAGGGCTATGGAGAAAAAGGAAATATCTTCCGTTCAAAACTGGAAAGAAGCTTTCTGAGAAACTGTTCTATGTTCTGTTAATTCATCTCACAGAGTTACATCTTTCTCTTCAAGAAGCCTTTCGCTAAGGCTGTTCTTGTGGAATTGGCAAAGGGATATTTGGAAGCCCATAGAGGGCTATGGTGAAAAAGGAAATATCTTTCGTTCAAAACTGGAAAGAAGCTTTCTGAGAAACTGCTCTGTGTTCTGTTAATTCATCTCACAGAGTTACATCTTTCCCTTCAAGAAGCCTTTCGCTAAGCCTGTTCTTGTGGAAATGGCAAAGGGATATTTCGAAGCCCATAGAGGGCTATGGTGAAAAAGGAAATATCTTCCGTTCAAAACTGGAAAGAAGCTTTCTGAGAAACTGCTCTGTGTTCTGTTAATTCATCTCACAGAGTTACATCTTTACCTTCAAGAAGCCTTTCGCTAAGGCTGTTCTTGTGGAATTGGCAAAGGGATATTTGGAAGCCCATAGAGGGCTATGGTGAAAAAGGAAATATCTTCCGTTCAAAACTGGAAAGAAGCTTTCTGAGAAACTGCTCTGTGTTCTGTTAATTCATCTCACAGAGTTACATCTTTCCCTTCAAGAAGTCTTTCGCTAAGGCTGTTCTTGTGGAATTGGCAAAGGGATATTTGGAAGCCCATAGAGGGCTATGGTGAAAAAGGAAATATCTTCCGTTCAAAACTGGAAAGAAGCTTTCTGAGAAACTGCTCTGTGTTCTGTTAATTCATCTCACAGAGTTACATCTTTAACTTCAAGAAGCCTTTTGCTAAGGCTGTTCTTGTGGAACTGGCAAAGGGATATTTGGAAGCCCATAGAGGGCTATGGTGAAAAAGGAAATATCTTCCGTTCAAAACTGGAAAGAAGCTTTCTGAGAAACTGCTCTGTGTTCTGTTAATTCATCTCACAGAGTTACATCTTTCCCTTCAAGAAGCCTTTCGCTAAGTCTGTTCTTGTGGAATTGGCAAAGGGATATTTGGAAGCCCATAGAGGGCTATGGTGAAAAAGGAAATATCTGCCGTTCAAAACTGGAAAGAAGCTTTCTGAGAAACTGCTCTGTGTTCTGTTAATTCATCTCACAGAGTTACATCTTTAACTTCAAGAAGCCTTTCGCTAAGGCTGTTCTTGTGGAATTGGCAAAGGGATATTTGGAAGCCCATAGAGGGCTTTGGAGAAAAAGGAAATATCTTCCGTTCAAAACTGGAAAGAAGCTTTCTGAGAAACTGTTCTATGTTCTGTTAATTCATCTCACAGAGTTACATCTTTCCCTTCAAGAAGCCTTTCGCTAAGGCTGTTGTTGTGGAATTGGCAAAGGGATATTTGGAAGCCCATAGAGGGCTATGGTGAAAAAGGAAATATCTTTCGTTCAAAACTGGAAAGAAGCTTTCTGAGAAACTGCTCTGTGTTCTGTTAATTCATCTCACAGAGTTACATATTTCCCTTCAAGAAGCCTTTCTCTAAGTCTGTTCTTGTGGAATTGGCAAAGGGATATTTGGAAGCCCATAGAGGGCTATGGTGAAAAAGGAAATATCTTCCGTTCAAAACTGGAAAGAAGCTTTCTGAGAAACTGCTCTGTGTTCTGTTAATTCATCTCACAGAGTTACATCTTTCCCTTCAAGAAGCCTTTCGCTAAGGCTGTTCTTGTGGAATTGGCAAAGGGATATTTGGAAGCCCATAGAGGGCTATGGTGAAAAAGGAAATATCTTCCGTTCAAAACTGGAAAGAAGCTTTCTGAGAAACTGCTCTGTGTTCTGTTAATTCATCTCACAGAGTTACATCTTTAACTTCAAGAAGCCTTTCGCTAAGGCTGTTCTTGTGGAATTGGCAAAGGGATATTTGGAAGCCAATAGAGGGCTATGGAGAAAAAGGAAATATCTTCCGTTCAAAACTGGAAAGAAGCTTTCTGAGAAACTGTTCTATGTTCTGTTAATTCATCTCACAGAGTTACATCTTTCCCTTCAAGAAGCCTTTCGCTAAGGCTGTTCTTGTGGAATTGGCAAAGGGATATTTGGAAACCCATAGAGGGCTATGGTGAAAAAGGAAATATCTTCCGTTCAAAACTGGAAAGAAGCTTTCTGAGAAACTGCTCTGTGTTCTGTTAATTCATCTCACAGAGTTACATCTTTAACTTCAAGAAGCCTTTCGCTAAGGCTGTTCTTGTGGAATTGGCAAAGGGTATTTGAAAGCCCATAGAGGGCTATGGTGAAAAAGGAAATATCTTCCGTTCAAAACTGGAAAGAAGCTTTCTGAGAAACTGCTCTGTGTTCTGTTAATTCATCTCACAGAGTTACATCTTTACCTTCAAGAAGCCTTTCGCTAAGGCTGTTCTTGTGGAATTGGCAAAGGGATATTTGGAAGCCCATAGAGGGCTATGGTGAAAAAGGAAATATCTTCCGTTCAAAACTGGAAAGAAGCTTTCTGAGAAACTGCTCTGTGTTCTGTTAATTCATCTCACAGAGTTACATCTTTCCCTTCAAGAAGTCTTTCGCTAAGGCTGTTCTTGTGGAATTGGCAAAGGGATATTTGGAAGCCCATAGAGGCCTATGGTGAAAAAGGAAATATCTTCCGTTCAAAACTGGAAAGAAGCTTTCTGAGAAACTGCTCTGTGTTCTGTTAATTCATCTCACAGAGTTACATCTTTAACTTCAAGAAGCCTTTCGCTAAGGCTGTTCTTGTGGAACTGGCAAAGGGATATTTGGAAGCCCATAGAGGGCTATGGTGAAAAAGGAAATATCTTCCATTCAAAACTGGAAAGAAGCTTTCTGAGAAACTGCTCTGTGTTCTGTTAATTCATCTCACAGAGTTACATCTTTCCCTTCAAGAAGCCTTTCGCTAAGGCTCTTCTTGTGGAATTGGCAAAGGGATATTTGGAAGCCCCTAGAGGGCTATGGTGAAAAAGGAAATATCTGCCGTTCAAAACTGGAAAGAAGCTTTCTGAGAAACTGCTCTGTGTTCTGTTAATTCATCTCACAGAGTTACATCTTTCCCTTCAAGAAGCCTTTCGCTAAGGCTGTTCTTGTGGAATTGGCAAAGGGATATTTGGAAGCCCATAGAGGGCTAGGGTGAAAAAGGAAATATCGTCCGTTCAAAACTGGAAAGAAACTTTCTGAGAAACTGCTCTGTGTTCTGTTAATTCGTCTCACAGAGTTACATCTTTAACTTCAAGAAGCCTTTCGCTTAGGCTGTTCTTGTGGAATTGGCAAAGGGATATTTGGAAGCCCATAGAGGGCTATGGAGAAAAAGGAAATATCTTTCGTTCAAAACTGGAAAGAAGCTTTCTGAGAAACTGTTCTATGTTCTGTTAATTCATCTCACAGAGTTACATCTTTCCCTTCAAGAAGCCTTTCGCTAAGGCTGTTCTTGTGGAATTGGCAAAGGGATATTTGGAAGCCCATAGAGGGCTATGGTGAAAAAGGAAATATCTTTCGTTCAAAACTGGAAAGAAGCTTTCTGAGAAACTGCTCTGTGTTCTGTTAATTCATCTCACAGAGTTACATCTTTAACTTCAAGAAGCCTTTCTCTAAGGCTGTTGTTGTGGAATTGGCAAAGGGATATTTGGAAGCCCATAGAGGGCTATGGTGAAAAAGGAAATATCTTCCGTTCAAAACTGGAAAGAAGCTTTCTGAGAAACTGCTCTGTGTTCTGTTAATTCATCTCACAGAGTTACATCTTTCCCTTCAAGAAGCCTTTCGCTAAGGCTGTTCTTGTGGAATTGGCAAAGGGATATTTGGAAGCCCATAGAGGGCTATGGTGAAAAAGGAAATATCTTCCGTTCAAAACTGGAAAGAAGCTTTCTGAGAAACTGCTCTGTGTTCTGTTAATTCATCTCACAGAGTTACATCTTTCCCTTCAAGAAGCCTTTCGCTAAGGCTGTTCTTGTGGAATTGGCAAAGGGATATTTGGAAGCCCATAGAGGGCTATGGTGAAAAAGGAAATATCTTCCGTTCAAAACTGGAAAGAAGCTTTCTGAGAAACTGCTCTGTGTTCTGTTAATTCATCTCACAGAGTTACATCTTTAACTTCAAGAAGCCTTTCGCTAAGGCTGTTCTTGTGGAATTGGCAAAGGGATATTTGGAAGCCCATAGAGGGCTATGGTGAAAAAGGAAATATCTTCCGTTCAAAACTGGAAAGAAGCTTTCTGAGAAACTGCTCTGTGTTCTGTTAATTCATCTCACAGAGTTACAACTTTCCCTTCAAGAAGTCTTTCGCTAAGGCTGTTCTTGTGGAATTGGCAAAGGGATATTTGGAAGCCCATACAGGGCTATGGTGAAAAAGAAAATATCTTCCGTTCAAAACTGGAAAGAAGCTTTCTGAGAAACTGCTCTGTGTTCTGTTAATTCATCTCACAGAGTTACATCTTTCCCTTCAAGAAGCCTTTGGCTAAGGCTGTTCTTGTGGAATTGGCAAAGGGATATTTGGAGGCCCACAGAGGGCTATGGTGAAAAAGGAAATATCTTCCGTTCAAAACTGGAAAGAAGCTTTCTGAGAAACTGCTCTGTGTTCTGTTAATTCATCTCACAGAGTTACATCTTTCCCTTCAAGAAGCCTTTCGCTAAGGCTCTTCTTGTGGAATTGGCAAGGGGATATTTGGAAGCCCATAGAGGGCTATGGAGAAAAAGGAAATATCTTCCGTTCAAAACTGGAAAGAAGCTTTCTGAGAAACTGTTCTATGTTCTGTTAATTCATCTCACAGAGTTACATCTTTCTCTTCAAGAAGCCTTTCGCTAAGGCTGTTCTTGTGGAATTGGCAAAGGGATATTTGGAAGCCCATAGAGGGCTATGGTGAAAAAGGAAATATCTTTCGTTCAAAACTGGAAAGAAGCTTTCTGAGAAACTGCTCTGTGTTCTGTTAATTCTTCTCACAGAGTTACATCTTTCCCTTCAAGAAACCTTTCGCTAAGCCTGTTCTTGTGGAAATGGCAAAGGGATATTTCGAAGCCCATAGAGGGCTATGGTGAAAAAGGAAATATCTTCCGTTCAAAACTGGAAAGAAGCTTTCTGAGAAACTGCTCTGTGTTCTGTTAATTCATCTCACAGAGTTACATCTTTACCTTCAAGAAGCCTTTCGCTAAGGCTGTTCTTGTGGAATTGGCAAAGGGATATTTGGAAGCCCATAGAGGGCTATGGTGAAAAAGGAAATATCTTCCGTTCAAAACTGGAAAGAAGCTTTCTGAGAAACTGCTCTGTGTTCTGTTAATTCATCTCACAGAGTTACATCTTTCCCTTCAAGAAGTCTTTCGCTAAGGCTGTTCTTGTGGAATTGGGAAAGGGATATTTGGAAGCCCATAGAGGGCTATGGTGAAAAAGGAAATATCTTCCGTTCAAAACTGGAAAGAAGCTTTCTGAGAAACTGCTCTGTGTTCTGTTAATTCATCTCACAGAGTTACATCTTTAACTTCAAGAAGCCTTTCGCTAAGGCTGTTCTTGTGGAACTGGCAAAGGGATATTTGGAAGCCCATAGAGGGCTATGGTGAAAAAGGAAATATCTTCCGTTCAAAACTGGAAAGAAGCTTTCTGAGAAACTGCTCTGTGTTCTGTTAATTCATCTCACAGAGTTACATCTTTACCTTCAAGAAGCCTTTCGCTAAGGCTGTTCTTGTGGAATTGGCAAAGGGATATTTGGAAGCCCATAGAGGGCTATGGTGAAAAAGGAAATATCTTCCGTTCAAAACTGGAAAGAAGCTTTCTGAGAAACTGCTCTGTGTTCTGTTAATTCATCTCACAGAGTTACATCTTTAACTTCAAGAAGCCTTTCGCTAAGGCTGTTCTTGTGGAATTGGCAAAGGGATATTTGGAAGCCCATAGAGGGCTATGGAGAAAAAGGAAATATCTTCCGTTCAAAACTGGAAAGAAGCTTTCTGAGAAACTGTTCTATGTTCTGTTAATTCATCTCACAGAGTTACATCTTTCCCTTCAAGAAGCCTTTCGCTAAGGCTGTTGTTGTGGAATTGGCAAAGGGATATTTGGAAGCCCATAGAGGGCTATGGTGAAAAAGGAAATATCTTTCGTTCAAAACTGGAAAGAAGCTTTCTGAGAAACTGCTCTGTGTTCTGTTAATTCATCTCACAGAGTTACATCTTTCCCTTCAAGAAGCCTTTCGCTAAGTCTGTTCTTGTGGAATTGGCAAAGGGATATTTGGAAGCCCATAGAGGGCTATGGTGAAAAAGGAAATATCTTCCGTTCAAAACTGGAAAGAAGCTTTCTGAGAAACTGCTCTGTGTTCTGTTAATTCATCTCACAGAGTTACATCTTTCCCTTCAAGAAGCCTTTCGCTAAGGCTGTTCTTGTGGAATTGGCAAAGGGATATTTGGAAGCCCATAGAGGGCTATGGTGAAAAAGGAAATATCTTCCGTTCAAAACTGGAAAGAAGCTTTCTGAGAAACTGCTCTGTGTTCTCTTAATTCATCTCACAGAGTTACATCTTTAACTTCAAGAAGCCTTTCGCTAAGGCTGTTCTTGTGGAATTGGCAAAGGGATATTTGGAAGCCCATAGAGGGCTATGGAGAAAAAGGAAATATCTTCCGTTCAAAACTGGAAAGAAGCTTTCTGAGAAACTGTTCTATGTTCTGTTAATTCATCTCACAGAGTTACATCTTTCCCTTCAAGAAGCCTTTCGCTAAGGCTGTTGTTGTGGAATTGGCAAAGGGATATTTGGAAGCCCATAGAGGGCTATGGTGAAAAAGGAAATATCTTTCGTTCAAAACTGGAAAGAAGCTTTCTGAGAAACTGCTCTGTGTTCTGTTAATTCATCTCACAGAGTTACATCTTTCCCTTCAAGAAGCCTTTCGCTAAGTCTGTTCTTGTGGAATTGGCAAAGGGATATTTGGAAGCCCATAGAGGGCTATGGTGAAAAAGGAAATATCTTCCGTTCAAAACTGGAAAGAAGCTTTCTGAGAAACTGCTCTGTGTTCTGTTAATTCATCTCACAGAGTTACATCTTTCCCTTCAAGAAGCCTTTCGCTAAGCCTGTTCTTGTGGAATTGTCAAAGGGATATTTGGAAGCCCATAGAGGGCTATGGTGAAAAAGGAAATATCGTCCGTTCAAAACTGGAAAGAAGCTTTCTGAGAAACTGCTCTGTGTTCTGTTAATTCATCTCACAGAGTTACATCTTTAACTTCAAGAAGCCTTTCGCTAAGGCTGTTCTTGTGGAATTGGCAAAGGGATATTTGGAAGCCCATAGAGGGCTATGGAGAAAAAGGAAATATCTTCCGTTCAAAACTGGAAAGAAGCTTTCTGAGAAACTGTTCTATGTTCTGTTAATTCATCTCACAGAGTTACATCTTTCCCTTCAAGAAGCCTTTCGCTAAGGCTGTTGTAGTGGAATTGGCAAAGGGATATTTGGAAGCCCATAGAGGGCTATGGTGAAAAAGGAAATATCTTTCGTTCAAAACTGGAAAGAAGCTTTCTGAGAAACTGCTCTGTGTTCTGTTAATTCATCTCACAGAGTTACATCTTTAACTTCAAGAAGCCTTTCGCTAAGGCTGTTCTTGTGTAATTGGCAAAGGGATATTAGGAAGCCCATAGAGGGCTATGGTGAAAAAGGAAATATCTTCCGTTCAAAACTGGAAAGAAGCTTTCTGAGAAACTGCTCTGTGTTCTGTTAATTCATCTCACAGAGTTACATCTTTAACTTCAAGAAGCCTTTCTCTAAGGCTGTTGTTGTGGAATTGGCAAAGGGATATTTGGAAGCCCATAGAGGGCTATGGTGAAAAAGGAAATATCTTCCGTTCAAAACTGGAAAGAAGCTTTCTGAGAAACTGCTCTGTGTTCTGTTAATTCATCTCACAGAGTTACATCTTTCCCTTCAAGAAGCCTTTCGCTAAGGCTGTTCTTGTGGAATTGGCAAAGGGATATTTGGAAGCCCATAGAGGGCTATGGTGAAAAAGGAAATATCTTCCGTTCAAAACTGGAAAGAAGCTTTCTGAGAAACTGCTCTGTGTTCTGTTAATTCATCTCACAGAGTTACATCTTTAACTTCAAGAAGCCTTTCGCTAAGGCTGTTCTTGTGGAATTGGCAAAGGGATATTTGGAAGCCTATAGAGGGCTATGGAGAAAAACGAAATATCTTCCGTTCAAAACTGGAAAGAAGCTTTCTGAGAAACTGTTCTATGTTCTGTTAATTCATCTCACAGAGTTACATCTTTCCCTTCAAGAAGCCTTTCGCTAAGGCTGTTGTTGTGGAATTGGCAAAGGGATATTTGGAAGCCCATAGAGGGCTATGGTGAAAAAGGAAATATCTTTCGTTCAAAACTGGAAAGAAGCTTTCTGAGAAACTGCTCTGTGTTCTGTTAATTCATCTCACAGAGTTACATCTTTAACTTCAAGAAGCCTTTCGCTAAGGCTGTTCTTGTGGAATTGGCAAAGGGATATTTGAAAGCCCATAGAGGGCTATGGTGAAAAAGGAAATATCTTCCGTTCAAAACTGGAAAGAAGCTTTCTGACAAACTGCTCTGTGTTCTGCTAATTCATCTCACAGAGTTACATCTTTAACTTCAAGAAGCCTTTCGCTAAGGCTGTTCTTGTGGAATTGGCAAAGGGATATTTGGAAGCCCATAGAGGGCTATGGTGAAAAAGGAAATATCTTCCGTTCAAAACTGGAAAGAAGCTTTCTGAGAAACTGCTCTGTGTTCTGTTAATTCATCTCACAGAGTTACATCTTTCCCTTCAAGAAGCCTTTCTCTAAGGCTGTTCTTGTGGAATTGGCAAAGGGATATTTGGAAGCCCATAGAGGGCTATGGTGAAAAAGGAAATATCTTCCGTTCAAAACTGGAAAGAAGCTTTCTGAGAAACTGCTCTGTGTTCTGTTAATTCATCTCACAGAGTTACACCTTTCCCTTCAAGAAGCCTTTCGCTAAGGCTGTTCTTGTGGAATTGGCAAAGGGATATTTGGAAGCCCATAGAGGGCTATGGTGAAAAAGGAAATATCTTCCGTTCAAAACTGGAAAGAAGCTTTCTGAGAAACTGCTCTGTGTTCTGTTAATTCATCTCACAGAGTTACATCTTTCCCTTCAAGAAGCCTTTCGCTAAGGCTGTTCTTGTGGAATTGGCAAAGGGATATTTGGAAGCCCATAGAGGGCTATGGTGAAAAAGGAAATATCTTCCGTTCAAAACTGGAAAGAAGCTTTCTGAGAAACTGCTCTGTGTTCTGTTAATTCATCTCACAGAGTTACATCTTTAACTTCAAGAAGCCTTTCGCTAAGGCTGTTCTTGTGGAATTGGCAAAGGGATATTTGGAAGCCTATAGAGGGCTATGGAGAAAAACGAAATATCTTCCGTTCAAAACTGGAAAGAAGCTTTCTGAGAAACTGTTCTATGTTCTGTTAATTCATCTCACAGAGTTACATCTTTCCCTTCAAGAAGCCTTTCGCTAAGGCTGTTGTTGTGGAATTGGCAAAGGGATATTTGGAAGCCCATAGAGGGCTATGGTGAAAAAGGAAATATCTTTCGTTCAAAACTGGAAAGAAGCTTTCTGAGAAACTGCTCTGTGTTCTGTTAATTCATCTCACAGAGTTACATCTTTAACTTCAAGAAGCCTTTCGCTAAGGCTGTTCTTGTGGAATTGGCAAAGGGATATTTGAAAGCCCATAGAGGGCTATGGTGAAAAAGGAAATATCTTCCGTTCAAAACTGGAAAGAAGCTTTCTGAGAAACTGCTCTGTGTTCTGCTAATTCATCTCACAGAGTTACATCTTTAACTTCAAGAAGCCTTTCGCTAAGGCTGTTCTTGTGGAATTGGCAAAGGGATATTTGGAAGCCCATAGAGGGCTATGGTGAAAAAGGAAATATCTTCCGTTCAAAACTGGAAAGAAGCTTTCTGAGAAACTGCTCTGTGTTCTGTTAATTCATCTCACAGAGTTACATCTTTCCCTTCAAGAAGCCTTTCTCTAAGGCTGTTCTTGTGGAATTGGCAAAGGGATATTTGGAAGCCCATAGAGGGCTATGGTGAAAAAGGAAATATCTTCCGTTGAAAACTGGAAAGAAGCTTTCTGAGAAACTGCTCTGTGTTCTGTTAATTCATCTCACAGAGTTACACCTTTCCCTTCAAGAAGCCTTTCGCTAAGGCTGTTCTTGTGGAATTGGCAAAGGGATATTTGGAAGCCCATAGAGGGCTATGGTGAAAAAGGAAATATCTTCCGTTCAAAACTGGAAAGAAGCTTTCTGAGAAACTGCTCTGTGTTCTGTTAATTCATCTCACAGAGTTACATCTTTCCCTTCAAGAAGCCTTTCGCTAAGGCTGTTCTTGTGGAATTGGCAAAGGGATATTTGGAAGCCCATAGAGGGCTATGGTGAAAAAGGAAATATCTTCCGTTCAAAACTGGAAAGAAGCTTTCTGAGAAACTGCTCTGTGTTCTGTTAATTCATCTCACAGAGTTACATCTTTAACTTCAAGAAGCCTTTCGCTAAGGCTGTTCTTGTGGAATTGGCAAAGGGATATTTGGAAGCCTATAGAGGGCTATGGAGAAAAACGAAATATCTTCCGTTCAAAACTGGAAAGAAGCTTTCTGAGAAACTGTTCTATGTTCTGTTAATTCATCTCACAGAGTTACATCTTTCCCTTCAAGAAGCCTTTCGCTAAGGCTGTTGTTGTGGAATTGGCAAAGGGATATTTGGAAGCCCATAGAGGGCTATGGTGAAAAAGGAAATATCTTTCGATCAAAACTGGAAAGAAGCTTTCTGAGAAACTGCTCTGTGTTCTGTTAATTCATCTCACAGAGTTACATCTTTAACTTCAAGAAGCCTTTCGCTAAGGCTGTTCTTGTGGAATTGGCAAAGGGATATTTGAAAGCCCATAGAGGGCTATGGTGAAAAAGGAAATATCTTCCGTTCAAAACTGGAAAGAAGCTTTCTGAGAAACTGCTCTGTGTTCTGTTAATTCATCTCACAGAGTTACATCTTTAACTTCAAGAAGCCTTTCGCTAAGGCTGTTCTTGTGGAATTGGCAAAGGGATATTTGGAAGCCCATAGAGGGCTATGGTGAAAAAGGAAATATCTTCCGTTCAAAACTGGAAAGAAGCTTTCTGAGAAACTGCTCTGTGTTCTGTTAATTCATCTCACAGAGTTTCATCTTTCCCTTCAAGAAGCCTTTCGCTAAGGCTGTTCTTGTGGAATTGGCAAAGGGATATTTGGAAGCCCATAGAGGGTTATGGTGAAAAAGGAAATATCTTCCGTTCAAAACTGGAAAGAAGCTTTCTGAGAAACTGCTCTGTGTTCTGTTAATTCATCTCACAGAGTTACATCTTTCCCTTCAAGAAGCCTTTCGCTAAGGCTGTTCTTGTGGAATTGGCAAAGGGATATTTGGAAGCCCATAGAGGGCTATGGTGAAAAAGGAAATATCTTCCGTTCAAAACTGGAAAGAAGCTTTCTGAGAAACTGCTCTGTGTTCTGTTAATTCATCTCACAGAGTTACATCTTTCCCTTCAAGAAGCCTTTCGCTAAGGCTGTTCTTGTGGAATTGGCAAAGGGATATTTGGAAGCCCATAGAGGGCTAGGGTGAAAAAGGAAATATCGTCCGTTCAAAACTGGAAAGAAGCTTTCTGAGAAACTGCTCTGTGTTCTGTTAATTCATCTCACAGAGTTACATCTTTAACTTCAAGAAGCCTTTCGCTAAGGCTGTTCCTGTGGAATTGGCAAAGGGATATTTGGAAGCCCATAGAGGGCTATGGAGAAAAAGGAAATATCTTCCGTTCAAAACTGGAAAGAAGCTTTCTGAGAAACTGTTCTATGTTCTGTTAATTCATCTCACAGAGTTACATCTTTCCCTTCAAGAAGCCTTTCGCTAAGGCTGTTGTTGTGGAATTGGCAAAGGGATATTTGGAAGCCCATAGAGGGCTATGATGAAAAAGGAAATATCTTTCATTCAAAACTGGAAAGAAGCTTTCTGAGAAACTGCTCTGTGTTCTGTTAATTCATCTCACAGAGTTACATCTTTAACTTCAAGAAGCCTTTCGCTAAGGCTGTTCTTGTGGAATTGGCAAAGGGATATTTGGAAGCCCATAGAGGGCTATGGTGAAAAAGGAAATATCTTCCGTTCAAAACTGGAAAGAAGCTTTCTGAGAAACTGCTCTGTGTTCTGTTAATTCATCTCACAGAGTTACATCTTTCCCTTCAAGAAGCCTTTCGCTAAGGCTGTTCTTGTGTAATTGGCAAAGGGATATTAGGAAGCCCATAGAGGGCTATGGTGAAAAAGGAAATATCTTCCGTTCAAAACTGGAAAGAAGCTTTCTGAGAAACTGCTCTGTGTTCTGTTAATTCATCTCACAGAGTTACATCTTTAACTTCAAGAAGCCTTTCTCTAAGGCTGTTGTTGTGGAATTGGCAAAGGGATATTTGGAAGCCCATAGAGGGCTATGGTGAAAAAGGAAATATCTTCCGTTCAAAACTGGAAAGAAGCTTTCTGAGAAACTGCTCTGTGTTCTGTTAATTCATCTCACAGAGTTACATCTTTCCCTTCAAGAAGCCTTTCGCTAAGGCTGTTCTTGTGGAATTGGCAAAGGGATATTTGGAAGCCCATAGAGGGCTATGGTGAAAAAGGAAATATCTTCCGTTCAAAACTGGAAAGAAGCTTTCTGAGAAACTGCTCTGTGTTCTGTTAATTCATCTCACAGAGTTACATCTTTAACTTCAAGAAGCCTTTCGCTAAGGCTGTTCTTGTGGAATTGGCAAAGGGATATTTGGAAGCCTATAGAGGGCTATGGAGAAAAACGAAATATCTTCCGTTCAAAACTGGAAAGAAGCTTTCTGAGAAACTGTTCTATGTTCTGTTAATTCATCTCACAGAGTTACATCTTTCCCTTCAAGAAGCCTTTCGCTAAGGCTGTTCTTGTGGAATTGGCAAAGGGATATTTGGAAGCCCATAGAGGGCTATGGTGAAAAAGGAAATATCTTCCGTTCAAAACTGGAAAGAAGCTTTCTGAGAAACTGCTCTGTGTTCTGTTAATTCATCTCACAGAGTTACATCTTTAACTTCAAGAAGCCTTTCGCTAAGGCTGTTCTTGTGGAATTGGCAAAGGGATATTTGGAAGCCTATAGAGGGCTATGGAGAAAAACGAAATATCTTCCGTTCAAAACTGGAAAGAAGCTTTCTGAGAAACTGTTCTATGTTCTGTTAATTCATCTCACAGAGTTACATCTTTCCCTTCAAGAAGCCTTTCGCTAAGGCTGTTGTTGTGGAATTGGCAAAGGGATATTTGGAAGCCCATAGAGGGCTATGGTGAAAAAGGAAATATCTTTCGTTCAAAACTGGAAAGAAGCTTTCTGAGAAACTGCTCTGTGTTCTGTTAATTCATCTCACAGAGTTACATCTTTAACTTCAAGAAGCCTTTCGCTAAGGCTGTTCTTGCGGAATTGGCAAAGGGATATTTGAAAGCCCATAGAGGGCTATGGTGAAAAAGGAAATATCTTCCGTTCAAAACTGGAAAGAAGCTTTCTGAGAAACTGCTCTGTGTTCTGCTAATTCATCTCACAGAGTTACATCTTTAACTTCAAGAAGCCTTTCGCTAAGGCTGTTCTTGTGGAATTGGCAAAGGGATATTTGGAAGCCCATAGAGGGCTATGGTGAAAAAGGAAATATCTTCCGTTCAAAACTGGAAAGAAGCTTTCTGAGAAACTGCTCTGTGTTCTGTTAATTCATCTCACAGAGTTACATCTTTCCCTTCAAGAAGCCTTTCTCTAAGGCTGTTCTTGTGGAATTGGCAAAGGGATATTTGGAAGCCCATAGAGGGCTATGGTGAAAAAGGAAATATCTTCCGTTCAAAACTGGAAAGAAGCTTTCTGAGAAACTGCTCTGTGTTCTGTTAATTCATCTCACAGAGTTACACCTTTCCCTTCAAGAAGCCTTTCGCTAAGGCTGTTCTTGTGGAATTGGCAAAGGGATATTTGGAAGCCCATAGAGGGCTATGGTGAAAAAGGAAATATCTTCCGTTCAAAACTGGAAAGAAGCTTTCTGAGAAACTGCTCTGTGTTCTGTTAATTCATCTCACAGAGTTACATCTTTCCCTTCAAGAAGCCTTTCGCTAAGGCTGTTCTTGTGGAATTGGCAAAGGGATATTTGGAAGCCCATAGAGGGCTATGGTGAAAAAGGAAATATCTTCCGTTCAAAACTGGAAAGAAGCTTTCTGAGAAACTGCTCTGTGTTCTGTTAATTCATCTCACAGAGTTACATCTTTAACTTCAAGAAGCCTTTCGCTAAGGCTGTTCTTGTGGAATTGGCAAAGGGATATTTGGAAGCCTATAGAGGGCTATGGAGAAAAACGAAATATCTTCCGTTCAAAACTGGAAAGAAGCTTTCTGAGAAACTGTTCTATGTTCTGTTAATTCATCTCACAGAGTTACATCTTTCCCTTCAAGAAGCCTTTCGCTAAGGCTGTTGTTGTGGAATTGGCAAAGGGATATTTGGAAGCCCATAGAGGGCTATGGTGAAAAAGGAAATATCTTTCGTTCAAAACTGGAAAGAAGCTTTCTGAGAAACTGCTCTGTGTTCTGTTAATTCATCTCACAGAGTTACATCTTTAACTTCAAGAAGCCTTTCGCTAAGGCTGTTCTTGTGGAATTGGCAAAGGGATATTTGAAAGCCCATAGAGGGCTATGGTGAAAAAGGAAATATCTTCCGTTCAAAACTGGAAAGAAGCTTTCTGAGAAACTGCTCTGTGTTCTGCTAATTCATCTCACAGAGTTACATCTTTAACTTCAAGAAGCCTTTCGCTAAGGCTGTTCTTGTGGAATTGGCAAAGGGATATTTGGAAGCCCATAGAGGGCTATGGTGAAAAAGGAAATATCTTCCGTTCAAAACTGGAAAGAAGCTTTCTGAGAAACTGCTCTGTGTTCTGTTAATTCATCTCACAGAGTTACATCTTTCCCTTCAAGAAGCCTTTCTCTAAGGCTGTTCTTGTGGAATTGGCAAAGGGATATTTGGAAGCCCATAGAGGGCTATGGTGAAAAAGGAAATATCTTCCGTTCAAAACTGGAAAGAAGCTTTCTGAGAAACTGCTCTGTGTTCTGTTAATTCATCTCACAGAGTTACACCTTTCCCTTCAAGAAGCCTTTCGCTAAGGCTGTTCTTGTGGAATTGGCAAAGGGATATTTGGAAGCCCATAGAGGGCTATGGTGAAAAAGGAAATATCTTCCGTTCAAAACTGGAAAGAAGCTTTCTGAGAAACTGCTCTGTGTTCTGTTAATTCATCTCACAGAGTTACATCTTTCCCTTCAAGAAGCCTTTCGCTAAGGCTGTTCTTGTGGAATTGGCAAAGGGATATTTGGAAGCCCATAGAGGGCTATGGTGAAAAAGGAAATATCTTCCGTTCAAAACTGGAAAGAAGCTTTCTGAGAAACTGCTCTGTGTTCTGTTAATTCATCTCACAGAGTTACATCTTTAACTTCAAGAAGCCTTTCGCTAAGGCTGTTCTTGTGGAATTGGCAAAGGGATATTTGGAAGCCTATAGAGGGCTATGGAGAAAAACGAAATATCTTCCGTTCAAAACTGGAAAGAAGCTTTCTGAGAAACTGTTCTATGTTCTGTTAATTCATCTCACAGAGGTACATCTTTCCCTTCAAGAAGCCTTTCGCTAAGGCTGTTGTTGTGGAATTGGCAAAGGGATATTTGGAAGCCCATAGAGGGCTATGGTGAAAAAGGAAATATCTTTCGATCAAAACTGGAAAGAAGCTTTCTGAGAAACTGCTCTGTGTTCTGTTAATTCATCTCACAGAGTTACATCTTTAACTTCAAGAAGCCTTTCGCTAAGGCTGTTCTTGTGGAATTGGCAAAGGGATATTTGAAAGCCCATAGAGGGCTATGGTGAAAAAGGAAATATCTTCCGTTCAAAACTGGAAAGAAGCTTTCTGAGAAACTGCTCTGTGTTCTGTTAATTCATCTCACAGAGTTACATCTTTAACTTCAAGAAGCCTTTCGCTAAGGCTGTTCTTGTGGAATTGGCAAAGGGATATTTGGAAGCCCATAGAGGGCTATGGTGAAAAAGGAAATATCTTCCGTTCAAAACTGGAAAGAAGCTTTCTGAGAAACTGCTCTGTGTTCTGTTAATTCATCTCACAGAGTTTCATCTTTCCCTTCAAGAAGCCTTTCGCTAAGGCTGTTCTTGTGGAATTGGCAAAGGGATATTTGGAAGCCCATAGAGGGTTATGGTGAAAAAGGAAATATCTTCCGTTCAAAACTGGAAAGAAGCTTTCTGAGAAACTGCTCTGTGTTCTGTTAATTCATCTCACAGAGTTACATCTTTCCCTTCAAGAAGCCTTTCGCTAAGGCTGTTCTTGTGGAATTGGCAAAGGGATATTTGGAAGCCCATAGAGGGCTATGGTGAAAAAGGAAATATCTTCCGTTCAAAACTGGAAAGAAGCTTTCTGAGAAACTGCTCTGTGTTCTGTTAATTCATCTCACAGAGTTACATCTTTCCTTTCAAGAAGCCTTTCGCTAAGGCTGTTCTTGTGGAATTGGCAAAGGGATATTTGGAAGCCCATAGAGGGCTAGGGTGAAAAAGGAAATATCGTCCGTTCAAAACTGGAAAGAAGCTTTCTGAGAAACTGCTCTGTGTTCTGTTAATTCATCTCACAGAGTTACATCTTTAACTTCAAGAAGCCTTTCGCTAAGGCTGTTCTTGTGGAATTGGCAAAGGGATATTTGGAAGCCCATAGAGGGCTATGGAGAAAAAGGAAATATCTTCCGTTCAAAACTGGAAAGAAGCTTTCTGAGAAACTGTTCTATGTTCTGTTAATTCATCTCACAGAGTTACATCTTTCCCTTCAAGAAGCCTTTCGCTGAGGCTGTTGTTGTGGAATTGGCAAAGGGATATTTGGAAGCCCATAGAGGGCTATGATGAAAAAGGAAATATCTTTCATTCAAAACTGGAAAGAAGCTTTCTGAGAAACTGCTCTGTGTTCTGTTAATTCATCTCACAGAGTTACATCTTTAACTTCAAGAAGCCTTTCGCTAAGGCTGTTCTTGTGGAATTGGCAAAGGGATATTTGGAAGCCCATAGAGGGCTATGGTGAAAAAGGAAATATCTTCCGTTCAAAACTGGAAAGAAGCTTTCTGAGAAACTGCTCTGTGTTCTGTTAATTCATCTCACAGAGTTACATCTTTCCCTTCAAGAAGCCTTTCGCTAAGGCTGTTCTTGTGTAATTGGCAAAGGGATATTAGGAAGCCCATAGAGGGCTATGGTGAAAAAGGAAATATCTTCCGTTCAAAACTGGAAAGAAGCTTTCTGAGAAACTGCTCTGTGTTCTGTTAATTCATCTCACAGAGTTACATCTTTAACTTCAAGAAGCCTTTCTCTAAGGCTGTTGTTGTGGAATTGGCAAAGGGATATTTGGAAGCCCATAGAGGGCTATGGTGAAAAAGGAAATATCTTCCGTTCAAAACTGGAAAGAAGCTTTCTGAGAAACTGCTCTGTGTTCTGTTAATTCATCTCACAGAGTTACATCTTTCCCTTCAAGAAGCCTTTCGCTAAGGCTGTTCTTGTGGAATTGGCAAAGGGATATTTGGAAGCCCATAGAGGGCTATGGTGAAAAAGGAAATATCTTCCGTTCAAAACTGGAAAGAAGCTTTCTGAGAAACTGCTCTGTGTTCTGTTAATTCATCTCACAGAGTTACATCTTTAACTTCAAGAAGCCTTTCGCTAAGGCTGTTCTTGTGGAATTGGCAAAGGGATATTTGGAAGCCTATAGAGGGCTATGGAGAAAAACGAAATATCTTCCGTTCAAAACTGGAAAGAAGCTTTCTGAGAAACTGTTCTATGTTCTGTTAATTCATCTCACAGAGTTACATCTTTCCCTTCAAGAAGCCTTTCGCTAAGGCTGTTGTTGTGGAATTGGCAAAGGGATATTTGGAAGCCCATAGAGGGCTATGGTGAAAAAGGAAATATCTTTCGTTCAAAACTGGAAAGAAGCTTTCTGAGAAACTGCTCTGTGTTCTGTTAATTCATCTCACAGAGTTACATCTTTAACTTCAAGAAGCCGTTCGCTAAGGCTGTTCTTGTGGAATTGGCAAAGGGATATTTGAAAGCCCATAGAGGGCTATGGTGAAAAAGGAAATATCTTCCGTTCAAAACTGGAAAGAAGCTTTCTGAGAAACTGCTCTGTGTTCTGCTAATTCATCTCACAGAGTTACATCTTTAACTTCAAGAAGCCTTTCGCTAAGGCTGTTCTTGTGGAATTGGCAAAGGGATATTTGGAAGCCCATAGAGGGCTATGGTGAAAAAGGAAATATCTTCCGTTCAAAACTGGAAAGAAGCTTTCTGAGAAACTGCTCTGTGTTCTGTTAATTCATCTCACAGAGTTACATCTTTCCCTTCAAGAAGCCTTTCTCTAAGGCTGTTCTTGTGGAATTGGCAAAGGGATATTTGGAAGCCCATAGAGGGCTATGGTGAAAAAGGAAATATCTTTCGTTCAAAACTGGAAAGAAGCTTCCTGAGAAACTGCTCTGTGTTCTGTTAATTCATCTCACAGAGTTACACCTTTCCCTTCAAGAAGCCTTTCGCTAAGGCTGTTCTTGTGGAATTGGCAAAGGGATATTTGGAAGCCCATAGAGGGCTATGGTGAAAAAGGAAATATCTTCCGTTCAAAACTGGAAAGAAGCTTTCTGAGAAACTGCTCTGTGTTCTGTTAATTCATCTCACAGAGTTACATCTTTCCCTTCAAGAAGCCTTTCGCTAAGGCTGTTCTTGTGGAATTGGCAAAGGGATATTTGGAAGCCCATAGAGGGCTATGGTGAAAAAGGAAATATCTTCCGTTCAAAACTGGAAAGAAGCTTTCTGAGAAACTGCTCTGTGTTCTGTTAATTCATCTCACAGAGTTACATCTTTAACTTCAAGAAGCCTTTCGCTAAGGCTGTTCTTGTGGAATTGGCAAAGGGATATTTGGAAGCCTATAGAGGGCTATGGAGAAAAACGAAATATCTTCCGTTCAAAACTGGAAAGAAGCTTTCTGAGAAACTGCTCTGTGTTCTGTTAATTCATCTCACAGAGTTACATCTTTAACTTCAAGAAGCCTTTCGCTAAGGCTGTTCTTGTGGAATTGGCAAAGGGATATTTGGAAGCCCATAGAGGGCTATGGTGAAAAAGGAAATATCTTCCGTTCAAAACTGGAAAGAAGCTTTCTGAGAAACTGCTCTGTGTTCTGTTAATTCATCTCACAGAGTTTCATCTTTCCCTTCAAGAAGCCTTTCGCTAAGGCTGTTCTTGTGGAATTGGCAAAGGGATATTTGGAAGCCCATAGAGGGTTATGGTGAAAAAGGAAATATCTTCCGTTCAAAACTGGAAAGAAGCTTTCTGAGAAACTGCTCTGTGTTCTGTTAATTCATCTCACAGAGTTACATCTTTCCCTTCAAGAAGCCTTTCGCTAAGGCTGTTCTTGTGGAATTGGCAAAGGGATATTTGGAAGCCCATAGAGGGCTATGGTGAAAAAGGAAATATCTTCCGTTCAAAACTGGAAAGAAGCTTTCTGAGAAACTGCTCTGTGTTCTGTTAATTCATCTCACAGAGTTACATCTTTCCCTTCAAGAAGCCTTTCGCTAAGGCTGTTCTTGTGGAATTGGCAAAGGGATATTTGGAAGCCCATAGAGGGCTAGGGTGAAAAAGGAAATATCGTCCGTTCAAAACTGGAAAGAAGCTTTCTGAGAAACTGCTCTGTGTTCTGTTAATTCATCTCACAGAGTTACATCTTTAACTTCAAGAAGCCTTTCGCTAAGGCTGTTCTTGTGGAATTGGCAAAGGGATATTTGGAAGCCCATAGAGGGCTATGGAGAAAAAGGAAATATCTTCCGTTCAAAACTGGAAAGAAGCTTTCTGAGAAACTGTTCTATGTTCTGTTAATTCATCTCACAGAGTTACATCTTTCCCTTCAAGAAGCCTTTCGCTAAGGCTGTTCTTGTGGAATTGGCAAAGGGATATTTGGAAGCCCATAGAGGGCTATGATGAAAAAGGAAATATCTTTCATTCAAAACTGGAAAGAAGCTTTCTGAGAAACTGCTCTGTGTTCTGTTAATTCATCTCACAGAGTTACATCTTTAACTTCAAGAAGCCTTTCGCTAAGGCTGTTCTTGTGGAATTGGCAAAGGGATATTTGGAAGCCCATAGAGGGCTATGGTGAAAAAGGAAATATCTTCCGTTCAAAACTGGAAAGAAGCTTTCTGAGAAACTGCTCTGTGATCTGTTAATTCATCTCACAGAGTTACATCTTTAACTTCAAGAAGCCTTTCTCTAAGGCTGTTGTTGTGGAATTGGCAAAGGGATATTTGGAAGCCCATAGAGGGCTATGGTGAAAAAGGAAATATCTTCCGTTCAAAACTGGAAAGAAGCTTTCTGAGAAACTGCTCTGTGTTCTGTTAATTCATCTCACAGAGTTACATCTTTCCCTTCAAGAAGCCTTTCGCTAAGGCTGTTCTTGTGGAATTGGCAAAGGGATATTTGGAAGCCCATAGAGGGCTATTTTGAAAAAGGAAATATCTTTCGTTCAAAACTGGAAAGAAGCTTTCTGAGAAACTGCTCTGTGTTCTGTTAATTCATCTCACAGAGTTACATCTTTAACTTCAAGAAGCCTTTCGCTAAGGCTGTTCTTGTGGAATTGGCAAAGGGATATTTGGAAGCCCGTAGAGGGCTATGGTGAAAAAGGAAATATCTTCCGTTCAAAACTGGAAAGAAGCTTTCTGAGAAACTGCTCTGTGTTCTGTTAATTCATCTCACAGAGTTACATCTTTAACTTCAAGAAGCCTTTCTCTAAGGCTGTTGTTGTGGAATTGGCAAAGGGATATTTGGAAGCCCTTAGAGGGCTATGGTGAAAAAGGAAATATCTTCCGTTCAAAACTGGAAAGAAGCTTTCTGAGAAACTGCTCTGTGTTCTGTTAATTCATCTCACAGAGTTACATCTTTCCCTTCAAGAAGCCTTTCGCTAAGGCTGTTCTTGTGGAATTGGCAAAGGGATATTTGGAAGCCCATAGAGGGCTATGGTGAAAAAGGAAATATCTTCCGTTCAAAACTGGAAAGAAGCTTTCTGAGAAACTGCTCTGTGTTCTGTTAATTCATCTCACAGAGTTACATCTTTCCCTTCAAGAAGCCTTTCGCTAAGGCTGTTCTTGTGGAATTGGCAAAGGGATATTTGGAAGCCCATAGAGGGCTATGGTGAAAAAGGAAATATCTTCCGTTCAAAACTGGAAAGAAGCTTTCTGAGAAACTGCTCTGTGTTCTGTTAATTCATCTCACAGAGTTACATCTTTAACTTCAAGAAGCCTTTCGCTAAGGCTGTTCTTGTGGAATGGGCAAAGGGATATTTGGAAGCCCATAGAGGGCTATGGTGAAAAAGGAAATATCTTCCGTTCAAAACTGGAAAGAAGCTTTCTGAGAAACTGCTCTGTGTTCTGTTAATTCATCTCACAGAGTTACATCTTTAACTTCAAGAAGCCTTTCGCTAAGGCTGTTCTTGTGGAATTGGCAAAGGGATATTTGGAAGCCCATAGAGGGCTATGGTGAAAAAGGAAATATCTTCCGTTCAAAACTGGAAAGAAGGTTTCTGAGAAACTGCTCTGTGTTCTGTTAATTCATCTCACAGAGTTACAACTTTCCCTTCAAGAAGTCTTTCGCTAAGGCTGTTCTTGTGGAATTGGCAAAGGGATATTTGGAAGCCCATACAGGGCTATGGTGAAAAAGAAAATATCTTCCGTTCAAAACTGGAAAGAAGCTTTCTGAGAAACTGCTCTGTGTTCTGTTAATTCATCTCACAGAGTTACATCTTTCCCTTCAAGAAGCCTTTGGCTAAGGCTGTTCTTGTGGAATTGGCAAAGGGATATTTGGAGGCCCACAGAGGGCTATGGTGAAAAAGGAAATATCTTCCGTTCAAAACTGGAAAGAAGCTTTCTGAGAAACTGCTCTGTGTTCTGTTAATTCATCTCACAGAGTTACATCTTTCCCTTCAAGAAGCCTTTCGCTAAGGCTCTTCTTGTGGAATTGGCAAGGGGATATTTGGAAGCCCATAGAGGGCTATGGAGAAAAAGGAAATATCTTCCGTTCAAAACTGGAAAGAAGCTTTCTGAGAAACTGTTCTATGTTCTGTTAATTCATCTCACAGAGTTACATCTTTCTCTTCAAGAAGCCTTTCGCTAAGGCTGTTCTTGTGGAATTGGCAAAGGGATATTTGGAAGCCCATAGAGGGCTATGGTGAAAAAGGAAATATCTTTCGTTCAAAACTGGAAAGAAGCTTTCTGAGAAACTGCTCTGTGTTCTGTTAATTCTTCTCACAGAGTTACATCTTTCCCTTCAAGAAGCCTTTCGCTAAGCCTGTTCTTGTGGAAATGGCAAAGGGATATTTCGAAGCCCATAGAGGGCTATGGTGAAAAAGGAAATATCTTCCGTTCAAAACTGGAAAGAAGCTTTCTGAGAAACTGCTCTGTGTTCTGTTAATTCATCTCACAGAGTTACATCTTTACCTTCAAGAAGCCTTTCGCTAAGGCTGTTCTTGTGGAATTGGCAAAGGGATATTTGGAAGCCCATAGAGGGCTATGGTGAAAAAGGAAATATCTTCCGTTCAAAACTGGAAAGAAGCTTTCTGAGAAACTGCTCTGTGTTCTGTTAATTCATCTCACAGAGTTACATCTTTCCCTTCAAGAAGTCTTTCGCTAAGGCTGTTCTTGTGGAATTGGGAAAGGGATATTTGGAAGCCCATAGAGGGCTATGGTGAAAAAGGAAATATCTTCCGTTCAAAACTGGAAAGAAGCTTTCTGAGAAACTGCTCTGTGTTCTGTTAATTCATCTCACAGAGTTACATCTTTAACTTCAAGAAGCCTTTCGCTAAGGCTGTTCTTGTGGAACTGGCAAAGGGATATTTGGAAGCCCATAGAGGGCTATGGTGAAAAAGGAAATATCTTCCGTTCAAAACTGGAAAGAAGCTTTCTGAGAAACTGCTCTGTGTTCTGTTAATTCATCTCACAGAGTTACATCTTTACCTTCAAGAAGCCTTTCGCTAAGGCTGTTCTTGTGGAATTGGCAAAGGGATATTTGGAAGCCCATAGAGGGCTATGGTGAAAAAGGAAATATCTTCCGTTCAAAACTGGAAAGAAGCTTTCTGAGAAACTGCTCTGTGTTCTGTTAATTCATCTCACAGAGTTACATCTTTAACTTCAAGAAGCCTTTCGCTAAGGCTGTTCTTGTGGAATTGGCAAAGGGATATTTGGAAGCCCATAGAGGGCTATGGAGAAAAAGGAAATATCTTCCGTTCAAAACTGGAAAGAAGCTTTCTGAGAAACTGTTCTATGTTCTGTTAATTCATCTCACAGAGTTACATCTTTCCCTTCAAGAAGCCTTTCGCTAAGGCTGTTGTTGTGGAATTGGCAAAGGGATATTTGGAAGCCCATAGAGGGCTATGGTGAAAAAGGAAATATCTTTCGTTCAAAACTGGAAAGAAGCTTTCTGAGAAACTGCTCTGTGTTCTGTTAATTCATCTCACAGAGTTACATCTTTCCCTTCAAGAAGCCTTTCGCTAAGTCTGTTCTTGTGGAATTGGCAAAGGGATATTTGGAAGCCCATAGAGGGCTATGGTGAAAAAGGAAATATCTTCCGTTCAAAACTGGAAAGAAGCTTTCTGAGAAACTGCTCTGTGTTCTGTTAATTCATCTCACAGAGTTACATCTTTCCCTTCAAGAAGCCTTTCGCTAAGGCTGTTCTTGTGGAATTGGCAAAGGGATATTTGGAAGCCCATAGAGGGCTATGGTGAAAAAGGAAATATCTTCCGTTCAAAACTGTAAAGAAGCTTTCTGAGAAACTGCTCTGTGTTCTGTTAATTCATCTCACAGAGTTACATCTTTAACTTCAAGAAGCCTTTCGCTAAGGCTGTTCTTGTGGAATTGGCAAAGGGATATTTGGAAGCCCATAGAGGGCTATGGAGAAAAAGGAAATATCTTCCGTTCAAAACTGGAAAGAAGCTTTCTGAGAAACTGTTCTATGTTCTGTTAATTCATCTCACAGAGTTACATCTTTCCCTTCAAGAAGCCTTTCGCTAAGGCTGTTGTTGTGGAATTGGCAAAGGGATATTTGGAAGCCCATAGAGGGCTATGGTGAAAAAGGAAATATCTTTCGTTCAAAACTGGAAAGAAGCTTTCTGAGAAACTGCTCTGTGTTCTGTTAATTCATCTCACAGAGTTACATCTTTCCCTTCAAGAAGCCTTTCGCTAAGTCTGTTCTTGTGGAATTGGCAAAGGGATATTTGGAAGCCCATAGAGGGCTATGGTGAAAAAGGAAATATCTTCCGTTCAAAACTGGAAAGAAGCTTTCTGAGAAACTGCTCTGTGTTCTGTTAATTCATCTCACAGAGTTACATCTTTCCCTTCAAGAAGCCTTTCGCTAAGCCTGTTCTTGTGGAATTGGCAAAGGGATATTTGGAAGCCCATAGAGGGCTATGGTGAAAAAGGAAATATCTTCCGTTCAAAACTGGAAAGAAGCTTTCTGAGAAACTGCTCTGTGTTCTGTTAATTCATCTCACAGAGTTACATCTTTAACTTCAAGAAGCCTTTCGCTAAGGCTGTTCTTGTGGAATTGGCAAAGGGATATTTGGAAGCCCATAGAGGGCAATGGAGAAAAAGGAAATATCTTCCGTTCAAAACTGGAAAGAAGCTTTCTGAGAAACTGTTCTATGTTCTGTTAATTCATCTCACAGAGTTACATCTTTCCCTTCAAGAAGCCTTTCGCTAAGGCTGTTGTAGTGGAATTGGCAAAGGGATATTTGGAAGCCCATAGAGGGCTATGGTGAAAAAGGAAATATCTTTCGTTCAAAACTGGAAAGAAGCTTTCTGAGAAACTGCTCTGTGTTCTGTTAATTCATCTCACAGAGTTACATCTTTAACTTCAAGAAGCCTTTCGCTAAGGCTGTTCTTGTGTAATTGGCAAAGGGATATTAGGAAGCCCATAGAGGGCTATGGTGAAAAAGGAAATATCTTCCGTTCAAAACTGGAAAGAAGCTTTCTGAGAAACTGCTCTGTGTTCTGTTAATTCATCTCACAGAGTTACATCTTTAACTTCAAGAAGCCTTTCTCTAAGGCTGTTGTTGTGGAATTGGCAAAGGGATATTTGGAAGCCCATAGAGGGCTATGGTGAAAAAGGAAATATCTTCCGTTCAAAACTGGAAAGAAGCTTTCTGAGAAACTGCTCTGTGTTCTGTTAATTCATCTCACAGAGTTACATCTTTCCCTTCAAGAAGCCTTTCGCTAAGGCTGTTCTTGTGGAATTGGCAAAGGGATATTTGGAAGCCCATAGAGGGCTATGGTGAAAAAGGAAATATCTTCCGTTCAAAACTGGAAAGAAGCTATCTGAGAAACTGCTCTGTGTTCTGTTAATTCATCTCACAGAGTTACATCTTTAACTTCAAGAAGCCTTTCGCTAAGGCTGTTCTTGTGGAATTGGCAAAGGGATATTTGGAAGCCTATAGAGGGCTATGGAGAAAAACGAAATATCTTCCGTTCAAAACTGGAAAGAAGCTTTCTGAGAAACTGTTCTATGTTCTGTTAATTCATCTCACAGAGTTACATCTTTCCCTTCAAGAAGCCTTTCGCTAAGGCTGTTGTTGTGGAATTGGCAAAGGGATATTTGGAAGCCCATAGAGGGCTATGGTGAAAAAGGAAATATCTTTCGTTCAAAACTGGAAAGAAGCTTTCTGAGAAACTGCTCTGTGTTCTGTTAATTCATCTCACAGAGTTACATCTTTAACTTCAAGAAGACTTTCGCTAAGGCTGTTCTTGTGGAATTGGCAAAGGGATATTTGAAAGCCCATAGAGGGCTATGGTGAAAAAGGAAATATCTTCCGTTCAAAACTGGAAAGAAGCTTTCTGAGAAACTGCTCTGTGTTCTGTTAATTCATCTCACAGAGTTACATCTTTAACTTCAAGAAGCCTTTCGCTAAGGCTGTTCTTGTGGAATTGGCAAAGGGATATTTGGAAGCCCATAGAGGGCTATGGTGAAAAAGGAAATATCTTCCGTTCAAAACTGGAAAGAAGCTTTCTGAGAAACTGCTCTGTGTTCTGTTAATTCATCTCACAGAGTTACATCTTTCCCTTCAAGAAGCCTTTCGCTAAGCCTGTTCTTGTGGAATTGGCAAAGGGATATTTGGAAGCCCATAGAGGGCTATGGTGAAAAAGGAAATATCTTCCGTTCAAAACTGGAAAGAAGCTTTCTGAGAAACTGCTCTGTGTTCTGTTAATTCATCTCACAGAGTTTCATCTTTCCCTTCAAGAAGCCTTTCGCTAAGGCTGTTCTTGTGGAATTGGCAAAGGGATATTTGGAAGCCCATAGAGGGTTATGGTGAAAAAGGAAATATCTTCCGTTCAAAACTGGAAAGAAGCTTTCTGAGAAACTGCTCTGTGTTCTGTTAATTCATCTCACAGAGTTACATCTTTCCCTTCAAGAAGCCTTTCGCTAAGGCTGTTCTTGTGGAATTGGCAAAGGGATATTTGGAAGCCCATAGAGGGCTATGGTGAAAAAGGAAATATCTGCCGTTCAAAACTGGAAAGAAGCTTTCTGAGAAACTGCTCTGTGTTCTGTTAATTCATCTCACAGAGTTACATCTTTCCCTTCAAGAAGCCTTTCGCTAAGGCTGTTCTTGGGGAATTGGCAAAGGGATATTTGGAAGCCCATAGAGGGCTAGGGTGAAAAAGGAAATATCGTCCGTTCAAAACTGGAAAGAAGCTTTCTGAGAAACTGCTCTGTGTTCTGTTAATTCATCTCACAGAGTTACATCTTTAACTTCAAGAAGCCTTTCGCTAAGGCTGTTCTTGTGGAATTGGCAAAGGGATATTTGGAAGCCCATAGAGGGCTATGGAGAAAAAGGAAATATCTTCCGTTCAAAACTGGAAAGAAGCTTTCTGAGAAACTGTTCTATGTTCTGTTAATTCATCTCACAGAGTTACATCTTTCCCTTCAAGAAGCCTTTCGCTAAGGCTGTTCTTGTGGAATTGGCAAAGGGATATTTGGAAGCCCATAGAGGGCTATGATGAAAAAGGAAATATCTTTCATTCAAAACTGGAAAGAAGCTTTCTGAGAAACTGCTCTGTGTTCTGTTAATTCATCTCACAGAGTTACATCTTTAACTTCAAGAAGCCTTTCGCTAAGGCTGTTCTTGTGGAATTGGCAAAGGGATATTTGGAAGCCCATAGAGGGCTATGGTGAAAAAGGAAATATCTTCCGTTCAAAACTGGAAAGAAGCTTTCTGAGAAACTGCTCTGTGATCTGTTAATTCATCTCACAGAGTTACATCTTTAACTTCAAGAAGCCTTTCTCTAAGGCTGTTGTTGTGGAATTGGCAAAGGGATATTTGGAAGCCCATAGAGGGCTATGGTGAAAAAGGAAATATCTTCCGTTCAAAACTGGAAAGAAGCTTTCTGAGAAACTGCTCTGTGTTCTGTTAATTCATCTCACAGAGTTACATCTTTCCCTTCAAGAAGCCTTTCGCTAAGGCTGTTCTTGTGGAATTGGCAAAGGGATATTTGGAAGCCCATAGAGGGCTATGGTGAAAAAGGAAATATCTTTCGTTCAAAACTGGAAAGAAGCTTTCTGAGAAACTGCTCTGTGTTCTGTTAATTCATCTCACAGAGTTACATCTTTAACTTCAAGAAGCCTTTCGCTAAGGCTGTTCTTGTGGAATTGGCAAAGGGATATTTGGAAGCCCGTAGAGGGCTATGGTGAAAAAGGAAATATCTTCCGTTCAAAACTGGAAAGAAGCTTTCTGAGAAACTGCTCTGTGTTCTGTTAATTCATCTCACAGAGTTACATCTTTAACTTCAAGAAGCCTTTCTCTAAGGCTGTTGTTGTGGAATTGGCAAAGGGATATTTGGAAGCCCATAGAGGGCTATGGTGAAAAAGGAAATATCTTCCGTTCAAAACTGGAAAGAAGCTTTCTGAGAAACTGCTCTGTGTTCTGTTAATTCATCTCACAGAGTTACATCTTTCCCTTCAAGAAGCCTTTCGCTAAGGCTGTTCTTGTGGAATTGGCAAAGGGATATTTGAAAGCCCATAGAGGGCTATGGTGAAAAAGGAAATATCTTCCGTTCAAAACTGGAAAGAAGCTTTCTGAGAAACTGCTCTGTGTTCTGTTAATTCATCTCACAGAGTTACATCTTTAACTTCAAGAAGCCTTTCGCTAAGGCTGTTCTTGTGGAATTGGCAAAGGGATATTTGGAAGCCCATAGAGGGCTATGGTGAAAAAGGAAATATCTTCCGTTCAAAACTGGAAAGAAGCTTTCTGAGAAACTGCTCTGTGTTCTGTTAATTCATCTCACAGAGTTACATCTTTCCCTTCAAGAAGCCTTTCGCTAAGCCTGTTCTTGTGGAATTGGCAAAGGGATATTTGGAAGCCCATAGAGGGCTATGGTGAAAAAGGAAATATCTTCCGTTCAAAACTGGAAAGAAGCTTTCTGAGAAACTGCTCTGTGTTCTGTTAATTCATCTCACAGAGTTTCATCTTTCCCTTCAAGAAGCCTTTCGCTAAGGCTGTTCTTGTGGAATTGGCAAAGGGATATTTGGAAGCCCATAGAGGGTTATGGTGAAAAAGGAAATATCTTCCGTTCAAAACTGGAAAGAAGCTTTCTGAGAAACTGCTCTGTGTTCTGTTAATTCATCTCACAGAGTTACATCTTTCCCTTCAAGAAGCCTTTCGCTAAGGCTGTTCTTGTGGAATTGGCAAAGGGATATTTGGAAGCCCATAGAGGGCTATGGTGAAAAAGGAAATATCTGCCGTTCAAAACTGGAAAGAAGCTTTCTGAGAAACTGCTCTGTGTTCTGTTAATTCATCTCACAGAGTTTCATCTTTCCCTTCAAGAAGCCTTTCGCTAAGGCTGTTCTTGGGGAATTGGCAAAGGGATATTTGGAAGCCCATAGAGGGCTAGGGTGAAAAAGGAAATATCGTCCGTTCAAAACTGGAAAGAAGCTTTCTGAGAAACTGCTCTGTGTTCTGTTAATTCATCTCACAGAGTTACATCTTTAACTTCAAGAAGCCTTTCGCTAAGGCTGTTCTTGTGGAATTGGCAAAGGGATATTTGGAAGCCCATAGAGGGCTATGGAGAAAAAGGAAATATCTTCCGTTCAAAACTGGAAAGAAGCTTTCTGAGAAACTGTTCTATGTTCTGTTAATTCATCTCACAGAGTTACATCTTTCCCTTCAAGAAGCCTTTCGCTAAGGCTGTTCTTGTGGAATTGGCAAAGGGATATTTGGAAGCCCATAGAGGGCTATGATGAAAAAGGAAATATCTTTCATTCAAAACTGGAAAGAAGCTTTCTGAGAAACTGCTCTGTGTTCTGTTAATTCATCTCACAGAGTTACATCTTTAACTTCAAGAAGCCTTTCGCTAAGGCTGTTCTTGTGGAATTGGCAAAGGGATATTTGGAAGCCCATAGAGGGCTATGGTGAAAAAGGAAATATCTTCCGTTCAAAACTGGAAAGAAGCTTTCTGAGAAACTGCTCTGTGATCTGTTAATTCATCTCACAGAGTTACATCTTTAACTTCAAGAAGCCTTTCTCTAAGGCTGTTGTTGTGGAATTGGCAAAGGGATATTTGGAAGCCCATAGAGGGCTATGGTGAAAAAGGAAATATCTTCCGTTCAAAACTGGAAAGAAGCTTTCTGAGAAACTGCTCTGTGTTCTGTTAATTCATCTCACAGAGTTACATCTTTCCCTTCAAGAAGCCTTTCGCTAAGGCTGTTCTTGTGGAATTGGCAAAGGGATATTTGGAAGCCCATAGAGGGCTATGGTGAAAAAGGAAATATCTTTCGTTCAAAACTGGAAAGAAGCTTTCTGAGAAACTGCTCTGTGTTCTGTTAATTCATCTCACAGAGTTACATCTTTAACTTCAAGAAGCCTTTCGCTAAGGCTGTTCTTGTGGAATTGGCAAAGGGATATTTGGAAGCCCGTAGAGGGCTATGGTGAAAAAGGAAATATCTTCCGTTCAAAACTGGAAAGAAGCTTTCTGAGAAACTGCTCTGTGTTCTGTTAATTCATCTCACAGAGTTACATCTTTAACTTCAAGAAGCCTTTCTCTAAGGCTGTTGTTGTGGAATTGGCAAAGGGATATTTGGAAGCCCATAGAGGGCTATGGTGAAAAAGGAAATATCTTCCGTTCAAAACTGGAAAGAAGCTTTCTGAGAAACTGCTCTGTGTTCTGTTAATTCATCTCACAGAGTTACATCTTTCCCTTCAAGAAGCCTTTCGCTAAGGCTGTTCTTGTGGAATTGGCAAAGGGATATTTGGAAGCCCATAGAGGGCTATGGTGAAAAAGGAAATATCTTCCGTTCAAAACTGGAAAGAAGCTTTCTGAGAAACTGCTCTGTGTTCTGTTAATTCATCTCACAGAGTTACATCTTTCCCTTCAAGAAGCCTTTCGCTAAGGCTGTTCTTGTGGAATTGGCAAAGGGATATTTGGAAGCCCATAGAGGGCTATGGTGAAAAAGGAAATATCTTCCGTTCAAAACTGGAAAGAAGCTTTCTGAGAAACTGCTCTGTGTTCTGTTAATTCATCTCACAGAGTTACATCTTTAACTTCAAGAAGCCTTTCGCTAAGGCTGTTCTTGTGGAATGGGCAAAGGGATATTTGGAAGCCCATAGAGGGCTATGGTGAAAAAGGAAATATCTTCCGTTCAAAACTGGAAAGAAGCTTTCTGAGAAACTGCTCTGTGTTCTGTTAATTCATCTCACAGAGTTACATCTTTAACTTCAAGAAGCCTTTCGCTAAGGCTGTTCTTGTGGAATTGGCAAAGGGATATTTGGAAGCCCATAGAGGGCTATGGTGAAAAAGGAAATATCTTCCGTTCAAAACTGGAAAGAAGCTTTCTGAGAAACTGCTCTGTGTTCTGTTAATTCATCTCACAGAGTTACAACTTTCCCTTCAAGAAGTCTTTCGCTAAGGCTGTTCTTGTGGAATTGGCAAAGGGATATTTGGAAGCCCATACAGGGCTATGGTGAAAAAGAAAATATCTTCCGTTCAAAACTGGAAAGAAGCTTTCTGAGAAACTGCTCTGTGTTCTGTTAATTCATCTCACAGAGTTACATCTTTCCCTTCAAGAAGCCTTTGGCTAAGGCTGTTCTTGTGGAATTGGCAAAGGGATATTTGGAGGCCCACAGAGGGCTATGGTGAAAAAGGAAATATCTTCCGTTCAAAACTGGAAAGAAGCTTTCTGAGAAACTGCTCTGTGTTCTGTTAATTCATCTCACAGAGTTACATCTTTCCCTTCAAGAAGCCTTTCGCTAAGGCTCTTCTTGTGGAATTGGCAAGGGGATATTTGGAAGCCCATAGAGGGCTATGGAGAAAAAGGAAATATCTTCCGTTCAAAACTGGAAAGAAGCTTTCTGAGAAACTGTTCTATGTTCTGTTAATTCATCTCACAGAGTTACATCTTTCTCTTCAAGAAGCCTTTGGCTAAGGCTGTTCTTGTGGAATTGGCAAAGGGATATTTGGAAGCCCATAGAGGGCTATGGTGAAAAAGGAAATATCTTTCGTTCAAAACTGGAAAGAAGCTTTCTGAGAAACTGCTCTGTGTTCTGTTAATTCTTCTCACAGAGTTACATCTTTCCCTTCAAGAAGCCTTTCGCTAAGCCTGTTCTTGTGGAAATGGCAAAGTGATATTTCGAAGCCCATAGAGGGCTATGGTGAAAAAGGAAATATCTTCCGTTCAAAACTGGAAAGAAGCTTTCTGAGAAACTGCTCTGTGTTCTGTTAATTCATCTCACAGAGTTACATCTTTACCTTCAAGAAGCCTTTCGCTAAGGCTGTTCTTGTGGAATTGGCAAAGGGATATTTGGAAGCCCATAGAGGGCTATGGTGAAAAAGGAAATATCTTCCGTTCAAAACTGGAAAGAAGCTTTCTGAGAAACTGCTCTGTGTTCTGTTAATTCATCTCACAGAGTTACATCTTTCCCTTCAAGAAGTCTTTCGCTAAGGCTGTTCTTGTGGAATTGGCAAAGGGATATTTGGAAGCCCATAGAGGGCTATGGTGAAAAAGGAAATATCTTCCGTTCAAAACTGGAAAGAAGCTTTCTGAGAAACTGCTCTGTGTTCTGTTAATTCATCTCACAGAGTTACATCTTTAACTTCAAGAAGCCTTTCGCTAAGGCTGTTCTTGTGGAACTGGCAAAGGGATATTTGGAAGCCCATAGAGGGCTATGGTGAAAAAGGAAATATCTTCCGTTCAAAACTGGAAAGAAGCTTTCTGAGAAACTGCTCTGTGTTCTGTTAATTCATCTCACAGAGTTACATCTTTCCCTTCAAGAAGCCTTTCGCTAAGGCTGTTCTTGTGGAATTGGCAAAGGGATATTTGGAAGCCCATAGAGGGCTATGGTGAAAAAGGAAATATCTTCCGTTCAAAACTGGAAAGAAGCTTTCTGAGAAACTGCTCTGTGTTCTGTTAATTCATCTCACAGAGTTACATCTTTAACTTCAAGAAGCGTTTCGCTAAGGCTGTTCTTGTGGAATTGGCAAAGGGATATTTGGAAGCCCATAGAGGGCTATGGAGAAAAAGGAAATATCTTCCGTTCAAAACTGGAAAGAAGCTTTCTGAGAAACTGTTCTATGTTCTGTTAATTCATCTCACAGAGTTACATCTTTCCCTTCAAGAAGCCTTTCGCTAAGGCTGTTGTTGTGGAATTGGCAAAGGGATATTTGGAAGCCCATAGAGGGCTATGGTGAAAAAGGAAATATCTTTCATTCAAAACTGGAAAGAAGCTTTCTGAGAAACTGCTCTGTGTTCTGTTAATTCATCTCACAGAGTTACATCTTTCCCTTCAAGAAGCCTTTCGCTAAGTCTGTTCTTGTGGAATTGGCAAAGGGATATTTGGAAGCCCATAGAGGGCTATGGTGAAAAAGGAATTATCTTCCGTTCAAAACTGGAAAGAAGCTTTCTGAGAAACTGCTCTGTGTTCTGTTAATTCATCTCACAGAGTTACATCTTTCCCTTCAAGAAGCCTTTCGCTAAGCCTGTTCTTGTGGAATTGGCAAAGGGATATTTGGAAGCCCATAGAGGGCTATGGTGAAAAAGGAAATATCTTCCGTTCAAAACTGGAAAGAAGCTTTCTGAGAAACTGCTCTGTGTTCTGTTAATTCATCTCACAGAGTTACATCTTTAACTTCAAGAAGCCTTTCGCTAAGGCTGTTCTTGTGGAATTGGCAAAGGGATATTTGGAAGCCCATAGAGGGCTATGGAGAAAAAGGAAATATCTTCCGTTCAAAACTGGAAAGAAGCTTTCTGAGAAACTGTTCTATGTTCTGTTAATTCATCTCACAGAGTTACATCTTTCCCTTCAAGAAGCCTTTCGCTAAGGCTGTTCTTGTGGAATTGGCAAAGGGATATTTGGAAGCCCATAGAGGGCTATGGTGAAAAAGGAAATATCTTCCGTTCAAAACTGGAAAGAAGCTTTCTGAGAAACTGCTCTGTGTTCTGTTAATTCATCTCACAGAGTTACATCTTTAACTTCAAGAAGCCTTTCGCTAAGGCTGTTCTTGTGTAATTGGCAAAGGGATATTAGGAAGCCCATAGAGGGCTATGGTGAAAAAGGAAATATCTTCCGTTCAAAACTGGAAAGAAGCTTTCTGAGAAACTGCTCTGTGTTCTGTTAATTCATCTCACAGAGTTACATCTTTAACTTCAAGAAGCCTTTCTCTAAGGCTGTTGTTGTGGAATTGGCAAAGGGATATTTGGAAGCCCATAGAGGGCTATGGTGAAAAAGGAAATATCTTCCGTTCAAAACTGGAAAGAAGCTTTCTGAGAAACTGCTCTGTGTTCTGTTAATTCATCTCACAGAGTTACATCTTTCCCTTCAAGAAGCCTTTCGCTAAGGCTGTTCTTGTGGAATTGGCAAAGGGATATTTGGGAGCCCATAGAGGGCTATGGTGAAAAAGGAAATATCTTTCGTTCAAAACTGGAAAGAAGCTTTCTGAGAAACTGCTCTGTGTTCTGTTAATTCATCTCACAGAGTTACACCTTTCCCTTCAAGAAGCCTTTCGCTAAGGCTGTTCTTGTGGAATTGGCAAAGGGATATTTGGAAGCCCATAGAGGGCTATGGTGAAAAAGGAAATATCTTCCGTTCAAAACTGGAAAGAAGCTTTCTGAGAAACTGCTCTGTGTTCTGTTAATTCATCTCACAGAGTTACATCTTTCCCTTCAAGAAGCCTTTCGCTAAGGCTGTTCTTGTGGAATTGGCAAAGGGATATTTGGAAGCCCATAGAGGGCTATGGTGAAAAAGGAAATATCTTCCGTTCAAAACTGGAAAGAAGCTTTCTGAGAAACTGCTCTGTGTTCTGTTAATTCATCTCACAGAGTTACATCTTTAACTTCAAGAAGCCTTTCGCTAAGGCTGTTCTTGTGGAATTGGCAAAGGGATATTTGGAAGCCTATAGAGGGCTATGGAGAAAAACGAAATATCTTCCGTTCAAAACTGGAAAGAAGCTTTCTGAGAAACTGTTCTATGTTCTGTTAATTCATCTCACAGAGTTACATCTTTCCCTTCAAGAAGCCTTTCGCTAAGGCTGTTCTTGTGGAATTGGCAAAGGGATATTTGGAAGCCCATAGAGGGCTATGGTGAAAAAGGAAATATCTTTCGTTCAAAACTGGAAAGAAGCTTTCTGAGAAACTGCTCTGTGTTCTGTTAATTCATCTCACAGAGTTACATCTTTAACTTCAAGAAGCCTTTCGCTAAGGCTGTTCTTGTGGAATTGGCAAAGGGATATTTGAAAGCCCATAGAGGGCTATGGTGAAAAAGGAAATATCTTCCGTTCAAAACTGGAAAGAAGCTTTCTGAGAAACTGCTCTGTGTTCTGTTAATTCATCTCACAGAGTTACATCTTTAACTTCAAGAAGCCTTTCGCTAAGGCTGTTCTTGTGGAATTGGCAAAGGGATATTTGGAAGCCCTTAGAGGGCTATGGTGAAAAAGGAAATATCTTCCGTTCAAAACTGGAAAGAAGCTTTCTGAGAAACTGCTCTGTGTTCTGTTAATTCATCTCACAGAGTTACATCTTTCCCTTCAAGAAGCCTTTCGCTAAGGCTGTTCTTGTGGAATTGGCAAAGGGATATTTGGAAGCCCATAGAGGGCTATGGTGAAAAAGGAAATATCTTCCGTTCAAAACTGGAAAGAAGCTTTCTGAGAAACTGCTCTGTGTTCTGTTAATTCATCTCACAGAGTTTCATCTTTCCCTTCAAGAAGCCTTTCGCTAAGGCTGTTCTTGTGGAATTGGCAAAGGGATATTTGGAAGCCCATAGAGGGCTATGGTGAAAAAGGAAATATCTTCCGTTCAAAACTGGAAAGAAGCTTTCTGAGAAACTGCTCTGTGTTCTGTTAATTCATCTCACAGAGTTACATCTTTAACTTCAAGAAGCCTTTCTCTAAGGCTGTTGTTGTGGAATTGGCAAAGGGATATTTGGAAGCCCATAGAGGGCTATGGTGAAAAAGGAAATATCTTCCGTTCAAAACTGGAAAGAAGCTTTCTGAGAAACTGCTCTGTGTTCTGTTAATTCATCTCACAGAGTTACATCTTTCCCTTCAAGAAGCCTTTCGCTAAGGCTGTTCTTGTGGAATTGGCAAAGGGATATTTGGAAGCCCATAGAGGGCTATGGTGAAAAAGGAAATATCTTCCGTTCAAAACTGGAAAGAAGCTTTCTGAGAAACTGCTCTGTGTTCTGTTAATTCATCTCACAGAGTTACATCTTTCCCTTCAAGAAGCCTTTCGCTAAGGCTGTTCTTGTGGAATTGGCAAAGGGATATTTGGAAGCCCATAGAGGGCTATGGTGAAAAAGGAAATATCTTCCGTTCAAAACTGGAAAGAAGCTTTCTGAGAAACTGCTCTGTGTTCTGTTAATTCATCTCGCAGAGTTACATCTTTAACTTCAAGAAGCCTTTCGCTAAGGCTGTTCTTGTGGAATTGGCAAAGGGATATTTGGAAGCCCATAGAGGGCTATGGTGAAAAAGGAAATATCTTCCGTTCAAAACTGGAAAGAAGCTTTCTGAGAAACTGCTCTGTGTTCTGTTAATTCATCTCACAGAGTTACATCTTTAACTTCAAGAAGCCTTTCGCTAAGGCTGTTCTTGTGGAATTGGCAAAGGGATATTTGGAAGCACATAGAGGGCTATGGTGAAAAAGGAAATATCTTCCGTTCAAAACTGGAAAGAAGCTTTCTGAGAAACTGCTCTGGGTTCTGTTAATTCATCTCACAGAGTTACAACTTTCCCTTCAAGAAGTCTTTCGCTAAGGCTGTTCTTGTGGAATTGGCAAAGGGATATTTGGAAGCCCATAGAGGGCTATGTTGAAAAAGGAAATATCTTCCGTTCAAAACTGGAAAGAAGCTTTCTGAGAAACTGCTCTGTGTTCTGTTAATTCATCTCACAGAGTTACATCTTTCCCTTCAAGAAGCCTTTCGCTAAGGCTGTTCTTGTGGAATTGGCAAAGGGATATTTGGAGGCCCACAGAGGGCTATGGTGAAAAAGGAAATATCTTCCGTTCAAAACTGGAAAGAAGCTTTCTGAGAAACTGCTCTGTGTTCTGTTAATTCATCTCACAGAGTTACATCTTTCCCTTCAAGAAGCCTTTCGCTAAGGCTCTTCTTGTGGAATTGGCAAAGGGATATTTGGAAGCCCATAGAGGGCTATTTAGAAAAAGGAAATATCTTCCGTTCAAAACTGGAAAGAAGCTTTCTGAGAAACTGTTCTATGTTCTGTTAATTCATCTCACAGAGTTACATCTTTCTCTTCAAGAAGCCTTTCGCTAAGGCTGTTCTTGTGGAATTGGCAAAGGGATATTTGGAAGCCCATAGAGGGCTATGGTGAAAAAGGAAATATCTTTCGTTCAAAATTGGACAGAAGCTTTCTGAGAAACTGCTCTGTGTTCTGTTAATTCATCTCACAGAGTTACATCTTTCCCTTCAAGAAGCCTTTCGCTAAGACTATTCTTGTGGAAATGGCAAAGGGATATTTCGAAGCCCATAGAGGGCTATGGTGAAAAACGAAATATCTTCCGTTCAAAACTGGAAAGAAGCTTTCTGAGAAACTGCTCTGTGTTCTGTTAATTCATCTCACAGAGTTACATCTTTACCTTCAAGAAGCCTTTCGCTAAGGCTGTTCTTGTGGAATTGGCAAAGGGATATTTGGAAACCCATAGAGGGCTATGGTGAAAAAGGAAATATCTTCCGTTCAAAACTGGAAAGAAGCTTTCTGAGAAACTGCTCTGTGTTCTGTTAATTCATCTCACAGAGTTACATCTTTCCCTACAAGAAGCCTTTCGCTAAGGCTGTTCTTGTGGAATTGGCAAAGGGATATTTGGAAGCCCATAGAGGGTTATGGTGAAAAAGGAAATATCTTCCGTTCAAAACTGGAAAGAAGCTTTCTGAGAAACTGCTCTGTGTTCTGTTAATTCATCTCACAGAGTTACATCTTTAACTTCAAGAAGCCTTTCGCTAAGGCTGTTCTTGTGGAATTGGCAAAGGGATATTTGGAAGCCCATAGAGGGCTATGGAGAAAAAGGAAATATCTTCCGTTCAAAACTGGAAAGAAGCTTTCTGAGAAACTGTTCTATGTTCTGTTAATTCATCTCACAGAGTTACATCTTTCCCTTCAAGAAGCCTTTCGCTAAGGCTGTTCTTGTGGAATTGGCAAAGGGATATTTGGAAGCCCATAGAGGGCTATGGTGAAAAAGGAAATATCTTTCGTTCAAAACTGGAAAGAAGCTTTCTGAGAAACTGCTCTGTGTTCTGTTAATTCATCTCACAGAGTTACATCTTTCCCTTCAAGAAGCCTTTCGCTAAGTCTGTTCTTGTGGAATTGGCAAAGGGATATATGGAAGCCCATAGAGGGCTATGGTGAAAAAGGAAATATCTTCCGTTCAAAACTGGAAAGAAGCTTTCTGAGAAACTGCTCTGTGTTCTGTTAATTCATCTCACAGAGTTACATCTTTCCCTTCAAGAAGCCTTTCGCTAAGGCTGTTCTTGTGGAATTGGCAAAGGGATATTTGGAAGCCCATAGAGGGCTATGGTGAAAAAGGAAATATCTTCCGTTCAAAACTGGAAAGAAGCTTTCTGAGAAACTGCTCTGTGTTCTGTTAATTCATCTCACAGAGTTACATCTTTAACTTCAAGAAGCCTTTCGCTAAGGCTGTTCTTGTGGAATTGGCAAAGGGATATTTGGAAGCCCATAGAGGGCTATGGAGAAAAAGGAAATATCTTCCGTTCAAAACTGGAAAGAAGCTTTCTGAGAAACTGTTCTATGTTCTGTTAATTCATCTCACAGAGTTACATCTTTCCCTTCAAGAAGCCTTTCGCTAAGGCTGTTGTTGTGGAATTGGCAAAGGGATATTTGGAAGCCCATAGAGGGCTATGGTGAAAAAGGAAATATCTTTCGTTCAAAACTGGAAAGAAGCTTTCTGAGAAACTGCTCTGTGTTCTGTTAATTCATCTCACAGAGTTACATCTTTAACTTCAAGATGCCTTTCGCTAAGGCTGTTCTTGTGGAATTGGCAAAGGGATATTTGGAAGCCCATAGAGGGCTATGGTGAAAAAGGAAATATCTTCCGTTCAAAACTGGAAAGAAGCTTTCTGAGAAACTGCTCTGTGTTCTGTTAATTCATCTCACAGAGTTACATCCTTAACTTCAAGAAGCCTTTCGCTAAGGCTGTTCTTGTGGAATTGGCAAAGGGATATTTGGAAGCCCATAGAGGGCTATGGTGAAAAAGGAAATATCTTCCGTTCAAAACTGGAAAGAAGCTTTCTGAGAAACTGCTCTGTGTTCTGTTAATTCATCTCACAGAGTTACATCTTTCCCTTCAAGAAGCCTTTCGCTAAGGCTGTTCTTGTGGAATTGGCAAAGGGATATTTGGAAGCCCATAGAGGCCTATGGTGAAAAAGGAAATATCTTCCGTTCAAAACTGGAAAGAAGCTTTCTGAGAAACTGCTCTGTGTTCTGTTAATTCATCTCACAGAGTTACATCTTTCCCTTCAAGAAGCCTTTCGCTAAGGCTGTTCTTGTGGAATTGGCAAAGGGATATTTGGAAGCCCATAGAGGGCTATGGTGAAAAAGGAAATATCTTCCGTTCAAAACTGGAAAGAAGCTTTCTGAGAAACTGCTCTGTGTTCTGTTAATTCATCTCACAGAGTTACATCTTTCCCTTCAAGAAGCCTTTCGCTAAGTCTGTTCTTGTGGAATAGGCAAAGGGATATTTGGAAGCCCATAGAGGGCTATGGTGAAAAAGGAAATATCTTCCGTTCAAAACTGGAAAGAAGCTTTCTGAGAAACTGCTCTGTGTTCTGTTAATTCATCTCACAGAGTTACATCTTTAACTTCAAGAAGCCTTTCTCTAAGGCTGTTCTTGTGGAATTGGCAAAGGGATATTTGGAAGCCCATAGAGGGCTATGGAGAAAAACGAAATATCTTCCGTTCAAAACTGGAAAGAAGCTTTCTGAGAAACTGTTCTATGTTCTGTTAATTCATCTCACAGAGTTACATCTTTCCCTTCAAGAAGCCTTTCGCTAAGGCTGTTCTTGTGGAATTGGCAAAGGGATATTTGGAAGCCCATAGAGGGCTATGGTGAAAAAGGAAATATCTTTCGTTCAAAACTGGAAAGAAGCTTTCTGAGAAACTGCTCTGTGTTCTGTTAATTCATCTCACAGAGTTACATCTTTAACTTCAAGAAGCCTTTCGCTAAGGCTGTTCTTGTGGAACTGGCAAAGGGATATTTGGAAGCCCATAGAGGGCTATGGTGAAAAAGGAAATATCTTCCGTTCAAAACTGGAAAGAAGCTTTCTGAGAAACTGCTCTGTGTTCTGTTAATTCATCTCACAGAGTTACATCTTTCCCTTCAAGAAGCCTTTCGCTAAGGCTGTTCTTGTGGAATTGGCAAAGGGATATTGGAAGCCCATAGAGGGCTATGGTGAAAAAGGAAATATCTTCCGTTCAAAACTGGAAAGAAGCTTTCTGAGAAACTGCTCTGTGTTCTGTTAATTCATCTCACAGAGTTACATCTTTAACTTCAAGAAGCCTTTCGCTAAGGCTGTTCTTGGGGAATGGGCAAAGGGATATTTGGAAGCCCATAGAGGGCTATGGAGAAAAAGGAAATATCTTCCGTTCAAAACTGGAAAGAAGCTTTCTGAGAAACTGTTCTATGTTCTGTTAATTCATCTCACAGAGTTACATCTTTCCCTTCAAGAAGCCTTTCGCTAAGGCTGTTCTTGTGGAATTGGCAAAGGGATATTTGGAGGCCCATAGAGGGCTATGGTGAAAAAGGAAATATCTTCCGTTCAAAACTGGAAAGAAGCTTTCTGAGAAACTGCTCTGTGTTCTGTTAATTCATCTCACAGAGTTACATCTTTCCCTTCAAGAAGCCTTTCGCTAAGGCTGTTCTTGTGGAATTGGCAAAGGGATATTTGGAAGCCCATAGAGGGCTATGGTGAAAAAGGAAATATCTTCCGTTCAAAACTGGAGAGAAGCTTTCTGAGAAACTGCTCTGTGTTCTGTTAATTCATCTCACAGAGTTACAGCTTTCCCTTCAAGAAGCCTTTCGCTAAGGCTGTTCTTGTGGAATTGGCAAAGGGATATTTGGAAGCCCATAGAGGGCTATGGTGAAAAAGGAAATATCTTCCGTTCAAAACTGGAAAGAAGCTTTCTGAGAAACTGCTCTGTGTTCTGTTAATTCATCTCACACAGTTACATCTTTCCCATCAAGAAGCCTTTCGCTAAGGCTGTTCTTGTGGAATTGGCAAAGGGATATTTGGAAGCCCATAGAGGGCTATGGTGAAAAAGGAAATATCTTCTGTTCAAAACTGGAGAGAAGCTTTCTGAGAAACTGCTCTGTGTTCTGTTAATTCATCTCACAGAGTTACAGCTTTCCCTTCAAGAAGCCTTTCGCTAAGGCTGTTCTTGTGGAATTGGCAAAGGGATATTTGGAAGCCCATAGAGGGCTATGGTGAAAAAGGAAATATCTTCCGTTCAAAACTGGAAAGAAGCTTTCTGAGAAACTGCTCTGTGTTCTGTTAATTCATCTCACAGAGTTACATCTTTCCCTTCAAGAAGTCTTTCGCTAAGGCTGTTCTTGTGGAATTGGCAAAGGGATATTTGGAAGCCCATAGAGGGCTATGGTGAAAAAGGAAATATCTTCCGTTCAAAACTGGAAAGAAACTTTCTGAGAAACTGTTCTATGTTCTGTTATTTCATCTCACAGAGTTACATCTTTCCCTTCAAGAAGCCTTTCGCTAAGGCTCTTCTTGTGGAATTGGCAAAGGGATATTTGGAAGCCCATAGAGGGCTATGGTGAAAAAGGAAATATCTTCCGTTCAAAACTGGAAAGAAGCTTTCTGAGAAACTGCTCTGAGTTCTGTAAATTCATCTCACAGAGTTACCTCTTTACCTTCAAGAAGCCTTTCGCTAAGGCTGTTCTTGTGGAATTGGCAAAGGGATATTTGGAAGCCCATAGAGGGCTATGGTGAAAAAGGAAATATCTTCCGTTCAAAACTGGAAAGAAACTTTCTGAGAAACTGCTCTGTGTTCTGTTAATTCATCTCACAGAGTTACATCTTTAACTTCAAGAAGCCTTTCGCTAAGGCTGTTCTTGTGGAACTGGCAAAGGGATATTTGGAAGCCCATAGAGGGCTATGGTGAAAAAGGAAATATCTTCCGTTCAAAACTGGAAAGAAGCTTTCTGAGAAACTGCTCTGTGTTCTATTAATTCATCTCACAGAGTTACATCTTTCCCTTCAAGAAGCCTTTCGCTAAGGCTGTTCTTGTGGAATTGGCAAAGGTATATTTGGAAGCCCATAGAGGGCTATGGTGAAAAAGGAAATATCTTCCGTTCAAAACTGGAAAGAAGCTTTCTGAGAAACTGCTCTGTGTTCTGTTAATTCATCTCACAGAGTTACATCTTTAACTTCAAGAAGCCTTTCGCTAAGGCTGTTCTTGTGGAATTGCCAAAGGGATATTTGGAAGCCCATAGAGGGCTATGGTGAAAAAGGAAATATCTTCCGTTCAAAACTGGAAAGAAGCTTTCTGAGAAACTGCTCTGTGTTCTGTTAATTCATCTCACGGAGTTACAGCTTTCCCTTCAAGAAGCCTTTCGCTAAGGCTGTTCTTGTGGAATTGGCAAAGGGATATTTGGAAGCCCATAGAGGGCTATGGTGAAAAAGGAAATATCTTCCGTTCAAAACTGGAAAGAAGCTTTCTGAGAAACTGCTCTGTGTTCTGTTAATTCATCTCACACAGTTACATCTTTCCCATCAAGAAGCCTTTCGCTAAGGCTGTTCTTGTGGAATTGGCAAAGGGATATTTGGAAGCCCATAGAGGGCTATGGTGAAAAAGGAAATATCTTCTGTTCAAAACTGGAAAGAAGCTTTCTGAGAAACTGCTCTGTGTTCTGTTAATTCATCTCACAGAGTTACATCTTTAACTTCAAGAAGCCTTTCGCTAAGGCTGTTCTTGTGGAATTGGCAAAGGGATATTTGGAAGCCCATAGAGGGCTATGGTGAAAAAGGAAATATCTTCCGTTCAAAACTGGAAAGAAGCTTTCTGAGAAAGCGCTCTGTGTTCTGTTAATTCATCTCACAGAGTTACATCTTTAACTTCAAGAAGCCTTTCGCTAAGCCTGTTCTTGTGGAATGGGCAAAGGGATATTTGGAAGCCCATAGAGGGCTATGGTGAAAAAGGAAATATCTTCCGTTCAAAACTGGAAAGAAGCTTTCTGAGAAACTGCTCTGTGTTCTGTTAATTCATCTCACAGAGTTACATCTTTCCCTTCAAGAAGCCTTTCGCTAAGGTTGTTTTTGTGGAATTGGCAAAGGGATATTTGGAAGCCCATAGAGGGCTATGGTGAAAAAGGAAATATCTTCCGTTCAAAACTGGAAAGAAGCTTTCTGAGAAACTGCTCTGTGTTCTGTTAATTCATCTCACAGAGTTACATCTTTAACTTCAAGAAGCCTTTCGCTAAGGCTGTTCTTGTGGAATTGGCAAAGGGATATTTGGAAGCCCATAGAGGGCTATGGTGAAAAAGGAAATAACTTCCGTTCAAAACTGGAAAGAAGCTTTCTGAGAAACTGCTCTGTGTTCTGTTAATTCATCTCACAGAGTTACATCTTTCCCTTCAAGAAGCCTTTCGCTAAGCCTGTTCTTGTGGAATTGGCAAAGGGATATTTGGAAGCCCATGGAGGGCTATGGTGAAAAAGGAAATATCTTCCGTTCAAAACTGGAGAGAAGCTTTCTGAGAAACTGCTCTGTGTTCTGTTAATTCATCTCACAGAGTTACATCTTTCCCTTCAAGAAGCCTTTCGCTAAGGCTGTTCTTGTGGAATTGGCAAAGGGATATTTGGAAGCCCATAGAGGGCTATGGTGAAAAAGGAAATATCTTCCGTTCAAAACTGGAAAGAAGCTTTCTGAGAAACTGCTCTGTGTTCTGTTAATTCATCTCACAGAGTTACATCTTTCCCTTCAAGAAATCTTTCGCTAAGGCTGTTCTTGTGGAATTGGCAAAGGGATATTTGGAAGCCCATAGAGGGCTATGGTGAAAAAGGAAATATCTTCTGTTCAAAACTGGAAAGAAGCTTTCTGAGAAACTGCTCTGTGTTCTGTTAATTCATCTCACAGAGTTACATCTTTAACTTCAAGAAGCCTTTCGCTAAGGCTGTTCTTGTGGAATTGGCAAAGGGATATTTGGAAGCCCATAGAGGGCTATGGTGAAAAAGGAAATATCTTCCGTTCAAAACTGGAAAGAAGCTTTCTGAGAAACTTCTCTGTGTTCTGTTAATTCATCTCACAGAGTTACATCTTTCCCTTCAAGAAGCCTTTCGCTAAGGCTGTTCTTGTGGAATTGGCAAAGGGATATTTGGAAGCCCATAGAGGGCTATGGTGAAAAAGGAAATATCTTCCGTTCAAAACTGGAAAGAAGCTTTCTGAGAAACTGCTCTGTGTTCTGTTAATTCATCTCACAGAGTTACATCTTTCCCTTCAAGAAGCCTTTCGCTAAGGCTGTTCTTGTGGAATTGGCAAAGGGATATTTGGAAGCCCATAGAGGGCTATGGTGAAAAAGGAAATATCTTCCGTTCAAAACTGGAGAGAAGCTTTCTGAGAAACTGTTCCATGTTCTGTTAATTCATCTCACAGAGTTACATCTTTCCCTTCAAGAAGCCTTTCGCTAAGGTTGTTTTTGTGGAATTGGCAAAGGGATATTTGGAAGCCCTTAGAGGGCTATGGTGAAAAAGGAAATATCTTCCGTTCAAAACTGGAAAGAAGCTTTCTGAGAAACTGCTCTGTGTTCTGTTAATTCATCTCACAGAGTTACATCTTTAACTTCAAGAAGCCTTTCGCTAAGGCTGTTCTTGTGGAATTGGCAAAGGGATATTTGGAAGCCCATAGAGGGCTATGGTGAAAAAGGAAATAACTTCCGTTCAAAACTGGAAAGAAGCTTTCTGAGAAACTGCTCTGTGTTCTGTTAATTCATCTCACAGAGTTACATCTTTCCCTTCAAGAAGCCTTTCGCTAAGGCTGTTCTTGTGGAATTGGCAAAGGGATATTTGGAAGCCCATAGAGGGCTATGGTGAAAAAGGAAATATCTTCCGTTCAAAACTGGAAAGAAGCTTTCTGAGAAACTGCTCTGTGTTCTGTTAATTCATCTCACAGAGTTACATCTTTCCCTTCAAGAAGCCTTTCGCTAAGGCTGTTCTTGTGGAATTGGCAAAGGGATATTTGGAAGCCCATAGAGGGCTATGGTGAAAAAGGAAATATCTTCCGTTCAAAACTGGAAAGAAGCTTTCTGAGAAACTGTTCTATGTTCTGTTAATTCATCTCACAGAGTTACATCTTTCCCTTCAAGAAGCCTTTCGCTAAGGCTGTTCTTGTGGAATTGGCTAAGGGATATTTGGAAGCCCACAGAGTGCTATGGTGAAAAAGGAAATATCTTTCGTTCAAAACTGGAAAGAAGCTTTCTGAGAAACTGCTCTGTGTTCTGTTAATTCATCTCACAGAGTTACATCTTTAACTTCAAGAAGCCTTTCGCTAAGGCTGTTCTTGTGGAATTGGCAAAGGGATATTTGGAAGCCCATAGAGGGCTATGGTGAAAAAGGAAATATCTTCTGTTCAAAACTGGAAAGAAGCTTTCTGAGAAACTGCTCTGTGTTCTGTTAATTCATCTCACAGAGTTACATCTTTAACTTCAAGAAGCCTTTCGCTAAGGCTGTTCTTGTGGAATTGGCAAAGGGATATTTGGAAGCCCATAGAGGGCTATGGTGAAAAAGGAAATATCTTCCGTTCAAAACTGGAAAGAAGCTTTCTGAGAAACTGCTCTGTGTTCTGTTAATTCATCTCACAGAGATACATCTTTCCCTTCAAGAAGCCTTTCGCTAAGGCTGTTCTTGTGGAATTGGCAAAGGGATATTTGGAAGCCCATAGAGGGCTATGGTGAAAAAGGAAATATCTTCCGTTCAAAACTGGAAAGAAGCTTTCTGAGAAACTGCTCTGTGTTCTGTTAATTCATCTCACAGAGTTACATCTTTCCCTTCAAGAAGCCTTTCGCTAAGGCTGTTCTTGTGGAATTGGCAAAGGGATATTTGGAAGCCCATAGAGGGCTATGGTGAAAAAGGAAATATCTTCCGTTCAAAACTGGAGAGAAGCTTTCTGAGAAACTGTTCCATGTTCTGTTAATTCATCTCACAGAGTTACATCTTTCCCTTCAAGAAGCCTTTCGCTAAGGTTGTTTTTGTGGAATTGGCAAAGGGATATTTGGAAGCCCATAGAGGGCTATGGTGAAAAAGGAAATATCTTCCGTTCAAAACTGGAAAGAAGCTTTCTGAGAAACTGCTCTGTGTTCTGTTAATTCATCTCACAGAGTTACATCTTTAACTTCAAGAAGCCTTTCGCTCAGGCTGTTCTTGTGGAATTGGCAAAGGGATATTTGGAAGCCCATAGAGGGCTATGGTGAAAAAGGAAATATCTTCCGTTCAAAACTGGAAAGAAGCTTTCTGAGAAACTGCTCTGTGTTCTGTTAATTCATCTCACAGAGTTACAACTTTCCCTTCAAGAAGTCTTTCGCTAAGGCTGTTCTTGTGGAATTGGCAAAGGGATATTTGGAAGCCCATACAGGGCTATGGTGAAAAAGGAAATATCTTCCGTTCAAAACTGGAAAGAAGCTTTCTGAGAAACTGCTCTGTGTTCTGTTAATTCATCTCACAGAGTTACATCTTTCCCTTCAAGAAGCCTTTCGCTAAGGCTGTTCTTGTGGAATTGGCAAAGGGATATTTGGAGGCCCATAGAGGGCTATGGTGAAAAAGGAAATATCTTCCGTTCAAAACTGGAAAGAAGCTTTCTGAGAAACTGCTCTATGTTCTGTTAATTCATCTCACAGAGTTACATCTTTAACTTCAAGAAGCCTTTCGCTAAGGCTGTTCTTGTGGAATTGGCAAAGGGATATTTGGAAGCCAATAGAGGGCTATGGAGAAAAACGAAATATCTTCCGTTCAAAACTGGAAAGAAGCTTTCTGAGAAACTGTTCTATGTTCTGTTAATTCATCTCACAGAGTTACATCTTTCCCTTCAAGAAGCCTTTCGCTAAGGCTGTTGTTGTGGAATTGGCAAAGGGATATTTGGAAGCCCATAGAGGGCTATGGTGAAAAAGGAAATATCTTCCGTTCAAAACTGGAAAGAAGCTTTCTGAGAAACTGCTCTGTGTTCTGTTAATTCATCTCACAGAGTTACATCTTTAACTTCAAGAAGCCTTTCGCTAAGGCTGTTCTTGTGTAATTGGCAAAGGGATATTTGAAAGCCCATAGAGGGCTATGGTGAAAAAGGAAATATCTTCCGTTCAAAAATGGAAAGAAGCTTTCTGAGAAACTGCTCTTAGTTCTGTTAATTCATCTCACAGAGTTACATCTTTAACTTCAAGAAGCCTTTCTCTAAGGCTGTTCTTGTGGAATTGGCAAAGGGATATTTGGAAGCCCATAGAGGGCTACGGTGAAAAAGGAAATATCTTCCGTTCAAAACTGGAAAGAAGCTTTCTGAGAAACTGCTCTGTGTTCTGTTAATTCATCTCACAGAGTTACATCTTTCCCTTCAAGAAGCCTTTCGCTAAGCCTGTTCTTGTGGAATTGGCAAAGGGATATTTCGAAGCCCATAGAGGGCTATGGTGAAAAAGGAAATATCTTCCGTTCAAAACTGGAAAGAAGCTTTCTGAGAAACTGCTCTGTGTTCTGTTAATTCATCTCACAGAGTTACACCTTTCCCTTCAAGAAGCCTTTCGCTAAGGCTGTTCTTGTGGAATTGGCAAAGGGATATTTGGAAGCCCATAGAGGGCTATGGTGAAAAAGGAAATATCTTCCGTTCAAAACTGGAAAGAAGCTTTCTGAGAAACTGCTCTGTGTTCTGTTAATTCATCTCACAGAGTTACATCTTTCCCTTCAAGAAGCCTTTCGCTAAGCCTGTTCTTGTGGAATTGGCAAAGGGATATTTGGAAGCCCATAGAGGGCTATGGTGAAAAAGGAAATATCTTTCGTTCAAAACTGGAAAGAAGCTTTCTGAGAAACTGCTCTGTGTTCTGTTAATTCATCTCACAGAGTTACATCTTTAACTTCAAGAAGCCTTTCGCTAAGGCTGTTCTTGTGGAATTGGCAAAGGGATATTTGGAAGCCCATAGAGGGCTATGGTGAAAAAGGAAATATCTTCCGTTCAAAACTGGAAAGAAGCTTTCTGAGAAACTGCTCTGTGTTCTGTTAATTCATCTCACAGAGTTACATCTTTAACTTCAAGAAGCCTTTCGCTAAGGCTGTTGTTGTGGAATTGGCAAAGGGATATTTGGAAGCCCATAGAGGGCTATGGTGAAAAAGGAAATATCTTTCGTTCAAAACTGGAAAGAAGCTTTCTGAGAAACTGCTCTGTGTTCTGTTAATTCATCTCACAGAGTTACATCTTTAACTTCAAGAAGCCTTTCGCTAAGGCTGTTCTTGTGGAATTGGCAAAGGGATATTTGGAAGCCCATAGAGGGCTATGGTGAAAAAGGAAATATCTTCCGTTCAAAACTGGAAAGATGCTTTCTGAGAAACTGTTCTATGTTCTGTTAATTCATCTCACAGAGTTACATCTTTCCCTTCAAGAAGCCTTTCGCTAAGGCTGTTGTTGTGGAATTGGCAAAGGGATATTTGGAAGCCCATAGAGGGCTATGGTGAAAAAGGAAATATCTTTCGTTCAAAACTGGAAAGAAGCTTTCTGAGAAACTGCTCTGTGTTCTGTTAATTCATCTCACAGAGTTACATCTTTAACTTCAAGAATCCTTTCGCTAAGGCTGTTCTTGTGGAATTGGCAAAGGGATATTTGGAAGCCCATAGAGGGCTATGGTGAAAAAGGAAATATCTTCCGTTCAAAACTGGAAAGAAGCTTTCTGAGAAACTGCTCTGTGTTCTGTTAATTCATCTCACAGAGTTACATCTTTAACTTCAAGAAGCCTTTCTCTAAGGCTGTTGTTGTGGAATTGGCAAAGGGATATTTGGAAGCCCATAGAGGGCTATGGTGAAAAAGGAAATATCTTCCGTTCAAAACTGGAAAGAAGCTTTCTGAGAAACTGCTCTGTGTTCTGTTAATTCATCTCACAGAGTTACATCTTTACCTTCAAGAAGCCTTTCGCTAAGGCTGTTCTTGTGGAATTGGCAAAGGGATATTTGGAAGCCCATAGAGGGCTATGGTGAAAAAGGAAATATCTTCCGTTCAAAACTGGAAAGAAGCTTTCTGAGAAACTGCTCTGTGTTCTGTTAATTCATCTCACAGAGTTACACCTTTCCCTTCAAGAAGCCTTTCGCTAAGGCTGTTCTTGTGGAATTGGCAAAGGGATATTTGGAAGCCCATAGAGGGCTATGGTGAAAAAGGAAATATCTTCCGTTCAAAACTGGAAAGAAGCTTTCTGAGAAACTGCTCTGTGTTCTGTTAATTCATCTCACAGAGTTACATCTTTCCCTTCAAGAAGCCTTTCGCTAAGGCTGTTCTTGTGGAATTGGCAAAGGGATATTTGGAAGCCCATAGAGGGCTATGGTGAAAAAGGAAATATCTTCCGTTCAAAACTGGAAAGAAGCTTTCTGAGAAACTGCTCTGTGTTCTGTTAATTCATCTCACAGAGTTACATCTTTACCTTCAAGAAGCCTTTCGCTAAGGCTGTTCTTGTGGAATTGGCAAAGGGATATTTGGAAGCCCATAGAGGGCTATGGTGAAAAAGGAAATATCTTCCGTTCAAAACTGGAAAGAAGCTTTCTGAGAAACTGCTCTGTGTTCTGTTAATTCATCTCACAGAGTTACACCTTTCCCTTCAAGAAGCCTTTCGCTAAGGCTGTTCTTGTGGAATTGGCAAAGGGATATTTGGAAGCCCATAGAGGGCTATGGTGAAAAAGGAAATATCTTCCGTTCAAAACTGGAAAGAAGCTTTCTGAGAAACTTCTCTGTGTTCTGTTAATTCATCTCACAGAGTTACATCTTTCCCTTCAAGAAGCCTTTCGCTAAGGCTGTTCTTGTGGAATTGGCAAAGGGATGTTTGGAAGCCCATAGTGGGCTAGGTTGAAAAAGGAAATATCGTCCGTTCAAAACTGGAAAGAAGCTTTCTGAGAAACTGCTCTGTGTTCTGTTAATTCATCTCACAGAGTTACATCTTTAACTTCAAGAAGCCTTTCGCTAAGGCTGTTCTTGTGGAATTGGCAAAGGGATATTTTGAAGCCCATAGAGGGCTATGGAGAAAAAGGAAATATCTTCCGTTCAAAACTGGAAAGAAGCTTTCTGAGAAACTGTTCTATGTTCTGTTAATTCATCTCACAGAGTTACATCTTTCCCTTCAAGAAGCCTTTCGCTAAGGCTGTTCTTGTGGAATTGGCAAAGGGATATTTGGAAGCCCATAGAGGGCTATGGTGAAAAAGGAAATATCTTTCGTTCAAAACTGGAAAGAAGCTTTCTGAGAAACTGCTCTGTGTTCTGTTAATTCATCTCACAGAGTTACATCTTTAACTTCAAGAAGCCTTTCGCTAAGGCTGTTCTTGTGGAATTGGCAAAGGGATATTTGGAAGCCCATAGAGGGCTATGGTGAAAAAGGAAATATCTTCCGTTCAAAACTGGAAAGAAGCTTTCTGAGAAACTGCTCTGTTTTCTGTTAATTCATCTCACAGAGTTACATCTTTAACTTCAAGAAGCCTTTCTCTAAGGCTGTTGGTGTGGAATTGGCAAAGGGATATTTGGAAGCCCATAGAGGGCTATGGTGAAAAAGGAAATATCTTCCGTTCAAAACTGGAAAGAAGCTTTCTGAGAAACTGCTCTATGTTCTGTTAATTCATCTCACAGAGTTACATCTTTCCCTTCAAGAAGCCTTTCGCTAAGGCTGTTCTTGTGGAATTGGCAAAGGGATATTTGGAAGCCCATAGAGGGCTATGGTGAAAAAGGAAATATCTTCCGTTCAAAACTGGAAAGAAGCTTTCTGAGAAACTGCTCTGTGTTCTGTTAATTCATCTCACAGAGTTACATCTTTCCCTTCAAGAAGCCTTTCGCTAAGGCTGTTCTTGTGGAATTGGCAAAGGGATATTTGGAAGCCCATAGAGGGCTATGGTGAAAAAGGAAATATCTTCCGTTCAAAACTGGAAAGAAGCTTTCTGAGAAACCGCTCTGTGTTCTGTTAATTCATCTCACACAGTTACATCTTTAACTTCAAGAAGCCTTTCGCTAAGCCTGTTCTTGTGGAATGGGCAAAGGGATATTTGGAAGCCCATAGAGGGCTATGGTGAAAAAGGAAATATCTTCCGTTCAAAACTGGAAAGAAGCTTTCTGAGAAACTGCTCTGTGTTCTGTTAATTCATCTCACAGAGTTACATCTTTAACTTCAAGAAGCCTTTCGCTCAGGCTGTTCTTGTGGAATTGGCAAAGGGATATTTGGAAGCCCATAGAGGGCTATGGTGAAAAAGGAAATATCTTCCGTTCAAAACTGGAAAGAAGCTTTCTGAGAAACTGCTCTGTGTTCTCTTAATTCATCTCACAGAGTTACAACTTTCCCTTCAAGAAGTCTTTCGCTAAGGCTGTTCTTGTGGAATTGGCAAAGGGATATTTGGAAGCCCATACAGGGCTATGGTGAAAAAGGAAATATCTTCCGTTCAAAACTGGAAAGAAGCTTTCTGAGAAACTGCTCTGTGTTCCGTTAATTCATCTCACAGAGTTACATCTTTCCCTTCAAGAAGCCTTTCGCTAAGGCTGTTCTTGTGGAATTGGCAAAGGGATATTTGGAGGCCCATAGAGGGCTATGGTGAAAAAGGAAATATCTTCCGTTCAAAACTGGAAAGAAGCTTTCTGAGAAACTGCTCTATGTTCTGTTAATTCATCTCACAGAGTTACATCTTTAACTTCAAGAAGCCTTTCGCTAAGGCTGTTCTTGTGGAATTGGCAAAGGGATATTTGGAAGCCAATAGAGGGCTATGGAGAAAAACGAAATATCTTCCGTTCAAAACTGGAAAGAAGCTTTCGAGAAACTGTTCTATGTTCTGTTAATTCATCTCACAGAGTTACATCTTTCCCTTCAAGAAGCCTTTCGCTAAGGCTGTTGTTGTGGAATTGGCAAAGGGATATTTGGAAGCCCATAGAGGGCTATGGTGAAAAAGGAAATATCTTCCGTTCAAAACTGGAAAGAAGCTTTCTGAGAAACTGCTCTGTGTTCTGTTAATTCATCTCACAGAGTTACATCTTTAACTTCAAGAAGCCTTTCGCTAAGGCTGTTCTTGTGTAATTGGCAAAGGGATATTTGAAAGCCCATAGAGGGCTATGGTGAAAAAGGAAATATCTTCCGTTCAAAAATGGAAAGAAGCTTTCTGAGAAACTGCTCTGTGTTCTGTTAATTCATCTCACAGAGTTACATCTTTAACTTCAAGAAGCCTTTCTCTAAGGCTGTTCTTGTGGAATTGGCAAAGGGATATTTGGAAGCCCATAGAGGGCTACGGTGAAAAAGGAAATATCTTCCGTTCAAAACTGGAAAGAAGCTTTCTGAGAAACTGCTCTGTGTTCTGTTAATTCATCTCACAGAGTTACATCTTTCCCTTCAAGAAGCCTTTCGCTAAGCCTGTTCTTGTGGAATTGGCAAAGGGATATTTCGAAGCCCATAGAGGGCTATGGTGAAAAAGGAAATATCTTCCGTTCAAAACTGGAAAGAAGCTTTCTGAGAAACTGCTCTGTGTTCTGTTAATTCATTTCACAGAGTTACATCTTTCCCTTCAAGAAGCCTTTCGCTAAGGCTGTTCTTGTGGAATTGGCAAAGGGATATTTGGAAGCCCATAGAGGGTTATGGTGAAAAAGGAAATATCTTCCGTTCAAAACTGGAAAGAAGCTTTCTGAGAAACTGCTCTGTGTTCTGTTAATTCATCTCACAGAGTTACATCTTTCCCTTCAAGAAGCCTTTCGCTAAGGCTGTTCTTGTGGAATTGGCAAAGGGATATTTGGAAGCCCATAGAGGGCTATGGTGAAAAAGGAAATATCTTCCGTTCAAAACTGGAAAGAAGCTTTCTGAGAAACTGCTCTGTGTTCTGTTAATTCATCTCACAGAGTTACATCTTTCCCTTCAAGAAGCCTTTCGCTAAGGCTGTTCTTGTGGAATTGGCAAAGGGATATTTGGAAGCCAATAGAGGGCTAGGTTGAAAAAGGAAATATCGTCCGTTCAAAACTGGAAAGAAGCTTTCTGAGAAACTGCTCTGTTTTCTGTTAATTCATCTCACAGAGTTACATCTTTAACTTCAAGAAGCCTTTCGCTAAGGCTGTTCTTGTGGAATTGGCAAAGGGATATTTGGAAGCCCATAGAGGGCTATGGAGAAAAAGGAAATATCTTCCGTTCAAAACTGGAAAGAAGCTTTCTGAGAAACTGTTCTATGTTCTGTTAATTCATCTCACAGAGTTACATCTTTCCCTTCAAGAAGCCTTTCGCTAAGGCTGTTCTTGTGGAATTGGCAAAGGGATATTTGGAAGCCCCTAGAGGGCTATGGTGAAAAAGGAAATATCTTTCGTTCAAAACTGGAAAGAAGCTTTCTGAGAAACTGCTCTGTGTTCTGTTAATTCATCTCACAGAGTTACATCTTTAACTTCAAGAAGCCTTTCGCTAAGGCTGTTCTTGTGGAATTGGCAAAGGGATATTTGGAAGCCCATAGAGGGCTATGGTGAAAAAGGAAATATCTTCCGTTCAAAACTGGAAAGAAGCTTTCTGAGAAACTGCTCTGTGTTCTGTTAATTCATCTCACAGAGTTACATCTTTAACTTCAAGAAGCCTTTCTCTAAGGCTGTTGTTGTGGAATTGGCAAAGGGATATTTGGAAGCCCATAGAGGGCTATGGTGAAAAAGGAAATATCTTCCGTTCAAAACTGGAAAGAAGCTTTCTGAGAAACTGCTCTGTGTTCTGTTAATTCATCTCACAGAGTTACATCTTTCCCTTCAAGAAGCCTTTCGCTAAGGCTGTTCTTGTGGAATTGGCAAAGGGATATTTGGAAGCCCATAGAGGGCTATGGTGAAAAAGGAAATATCTTCCGTTCAATACTGGAAAGAAGCTTTCTGAGAAACTGCTCTGTGTTCTGTTAATTCATCTCACAGAGTTACATCTTTCCCTTCAAGAAGCCTTTCGCTAAGGCTGTTCTTGTGGAATTGGCAGAGGGATATTTGGAAGCCCATAGAGGGTTATGGTGAAAAAGGAAATATCTTTCGTTCAAAACTGGAAAGAAGCTTTCTGAGAAACTGCTCTGTGTTCTGTTAATTCATCTCACAGAGTTACATCTTTCCCTTCAAGAAGCCTTTCGCTAAGGCTGTTCTTGTGGAATTGGCAAAGGGATATTTGGAAGTCCATAGAGGGCTATGGTGAAAAAGGAAATATCTTCCGTTCAAAACTGGAAAGAAGCTTTCTGAGAAACTGCTCTGTGTTCTGTTAATTCATCTCACAGAGTTACATCTTTCCCTTCAAGAAGCCTTTCGCTAAGGCTGTTCTTGTGGAATTGGCAAAGGGATATTTGGAAGCCCATAGAGGGCTAGGTTGAAAAAGGAAATATCGTCCGTTCAAAACTGGAAAGAAGCTTTCTGAGAAACTGCTCTGTGTTCTGTTAATTCATCTCACAGAGTTACATCTTTAACTTCAAGAAGCCTTTCGCTAAGGCTGTTCTTGTGGAATTGGCAAAGGGATATTTGGAAGCCCATAGAGGGCTATGGAGAAAAAGGAAATATCTTCCGTTCAAAACTGGAAAGAAGCTTTCTGAGAAACTGTTCTATGTTCTGTTAATTCATCTCACAGAGTTACATCTTTCCCTTCAAGAAGCCTTTCGCTAAGGCTGTTCTTGTGGAATTGGCAAAGGGATATTTGGAAGCCCATAGAGGGCTATGGTGAAAAAGGAAATATCTTTCGTTCAAAACTGGAAAGAAGCTTTCTGAGAAACTGCTCTGTGTTCTGTTAATTCATGTCACAGAGTTACATCTTTAACTTCAAGAAGCCTTTCGCTAAGGCTGTTCTTGTGGAATTGGCAAAGGGATATTTGGAAGCCCATAGAGGGCTATGGTGAAAAAGGAAATATCTTCCGTTCAAAACTGGAAAGAAGCTTTCTGAGAAACTGCTCTGTGTTCTGTTAATTCATCTCACAGAGTTACATCTTTAACTTCAAGAAGCCTTTCTCTAAGGCTGTTGTTGTGGAATTGGCAACGGGATATTTGGAAGCCCATAGAGGGCTATGGTGAAAAAGGAAATATCTTCCGTTCAAAACTGGAAAGAAGCTTTCTGAGAAACTGCTCTGTGTTCTGTTAATTCATCTCACAGAGTTACATCTTTCCCTTCAAGAAGCCTTTCGCTAAGGCTGTTCTTGTGGAATTGGCAAAGGGATATTTGGAAGCCCATAGAGGGCTATGGTGAAAAAGGAAATATCTTCCGTTCAAAACTGGAAAGAAGCTTTCTGAGAAACTGCTCTGTGTTCTGTTAATTCATCTCACAGAGTTACATCTTTCCCTTCAAGAAGCCTTTCGCTAAGGCTGTTCTTGTGGAATTGGCAAAGGGATATTTGGAAGCCCCTAGAGGGCTATGGTGAAAAAGGAAATATCTTCCGTTCAAAACTGGAAAGAAGCTTTCTGAGAAACTGCTCTGTGTTCTGTTAATTCATCTCACAGAGTTACATCTTTAACTTCAAGAAGCCTTTCGCTAAGGCTGTTCTTGTGGAATGGGCAAAGGGATATTTGGAAGCCCATAGAGGGCTATGGTGAAAAAGGAAATATCTTCCGTTCAAAACTGGAAAGAAGCTTTCTGAGAAACTGCTCTGTGTTCTGTTAATTCATCTCACAGAGTTACATCTTTAACTTCAAGAAGCCTTTCGCTAAGGCTGTTCTTGTGGAATTGGCAAAGGGATATTTGGAAGCCCATAGAGGGCTATGGTGAAAAAGGAAATATCTTCCGTTCAAAACTGGAAAGAAGCTTTCTGAGAAACTGCTCTGTGTTCTGTTAATTCATCTCACAGAGTTACAACTTTCCCTTCAAGAAGTCTTTCGCTAAGGCTGTTCTTGTGGAATTGGCAAAGGGATATTTGGAAGCCCATACAGGGCTATGGTGAAAAAGGAAATATCTTCCGTTCAAAACTGGAAAGAAGCTTTCTGACAAACTGCTCTGTGTTCTGTTAATTCATCTCACAGAGTTACATCTTTCCCTTCAAGAAGCCTTTCGCTAAGGCTCTTCTTGTGGAATTGGCAAAGGGATATTTGGAAGCCCATAGAGGGCTATGGAGAAAAATGGAATATCTTCCGTTCAAAACTGGAAAGAAGCTTTCTGAGAAACTGTTCTATGTTCTGTTAATTCATCTCACAGAGTTACATCTTTCCCTTCAAGAAGCCTTTCGCTAAGGCTGTTCTTGTGGAATTGGCAAAGGGATATTTGGAAGCCCATAGAGGGCTATGGTGAAAAAGGAAATATCTTTCGTTCAAAACTGGAAAGAAGCTTTCTGAGAAACTGCTCTGTGTTCTGTTAATTCATCTCACAGAGTTACATCTTTCCCATCAAGAAGCCTTTTGCTAAGCCTGTTCTTGTGGAAATGGCAAAGGGATATTTCGAAGCCCATAGAGGGCTATGGTGAAAAAGGAAATATCTTCCGTTCAAAACTGGAAAGAAGCTTTCTGAGAAACTGCTCTGTGTTCTGTTAATTCATCTCACAGAGTTACATCTTTACCTTCAAGAAGCCTTTCGCTAAGGCTGTTCTTGTGGAATTGGCAAAGGGATATTTGGAACCCCATAGAGGGCTATGGTGAAAAAGGAAATATCTTCCGTTCAAAACTGGAAAGAAGCTTTCTGAGAAACTGCTCTGTGTTCTGTTAATTCATCTCACAGAGTTACATCTTTCCCTTCAAGAAGTCTTTCGCTAAGGCTGTTCTTGTGGAATTGGCAAAGGGATATTTGGAAGCCCATAGAGGGCTATGGTGAAAAAGGAGATATCTTCCGATCAAAACTGGAAAGAAGCTTTCTGAGAAACTGCTCTGTGTTCTGTTAATTCATCTCACAGAGTTACATCTTTAACTTCAAGAAGCCTTTCGCTAAGGCTGTCCTTGTGGAACTGGCAAAGGGATATTTGGAAGCCCATAGAGGGCTATGGTGAAAAAGGAAATATCTTCCGTTCAAAACTGGAAAGAAGCTTTCTGAGAAACTGCTGTGTGTTCTGTTAATTCATCTCACAGAGTTACATCTTTCCCTTCAAGAAGCCTTTCGCTAAGGCTGTTCTTGTGGAATTGGCAAAGGGATATTTGGAAGCCCATAGAGGGCTATGGTGAAAAAGGAAATATCTTCCGTTCAAAACTGGAAAGAAGCTTTCTGAGAAACTGCTCTGTGTTCTGTTAATTCATCTAACAGAGTTACATCTTTAACTTCAAGAAGCCTTTCGCTAAGGCTGTTCTTGTGGAATTGGCAAAGGGATATTTGGAAGCCCATAGAGGGCTATGGTGAAAAAGGAAATATCTTCCGTTCAAAACTGGAAAGAAGCTTTCTGAGAAACTGTTCTATGTTCTGTTAATTCATCTCACAGAGTTACATCTTTCCCTTCAAGAAGCCTTTCGCTAAGGCTGTTGTTGTGGAATTGGCAAAGGGATATTTGGAAGCCCATAGAGGGCTATGGTGAAAAATTAAATATCTTTCGTTCAAAACTGGAAAGAAGCTTTCTGAGAAACTGCTCTGTGTTCTGTTAATTCATCTCACAGAGTTACATCTTTCCCTTCAAGAAGCCTTTCGCTAAGGCTGTTCTTGTGGAATTGGCAAAGGGATATTTGGAAGCCCATAGAGGGCTATGGTGAAAAAGGAAATATCTTCCGTTCAAAACTGGAAAGAAGCTTTCTGAGAAACTGCTCTGTGTTCTGTTAATTCATCTCACAGAGTTACATCTTTAACTTCAAGAAGCCTTTCGCTAAGGCTGTTCTTGTGGAATTGGCAAAGGGATATTTGGAAGCCCATAGAGGGCTATGGAGAAAAAGGAAATATCTTCCGTTCAAAACTGGAAAGAAGCTTTCTGAGAAACTGTTCTATGTTCTGTTAATTCATCTCACAGAGTTACATCTTTCCCTTCAAGAAGCCTTTCGCTAAGGCTGTTGTTGTGGAATTGGCAAAGGGATATTTGGAAGCCCATAGAGGGCTATGGTGAAAAAGGAAATATCTTTCGTTCAAAACTGGAAAGAAGCTTTCTGAGAAACTGCTCTGTGTTCTGTTAATTCATCTCACAGAGTTACATCTTTAACTTCAAGAAGCCTTTCGCTAAGGCTGTTCTTGTGGAATTGGCAAAGGGATATTTGGAAGCCCATAGAGGGCTATGGTGAAAAAGGAAATATCTTCCGTTCAAAACTGGAAAGAAGCTTTCTGAGAAACTGCTCTGTGTTCTGTTAATTCATCTCACAGAGTTACACCTTTGCCTTCAAGAAGCCTTTCGCTAAGGCTGTTCTTGTGGAATTGGCAAAGGGATATTTGGAAGCCCATAGAGGGCTATGGTGAAAAAGGAAATATCTTCCGTTCAAAACTGGAAAGAAGCTTTCTGAGAAACTGCTCTGTGTTCTGTTAATTCATCTCACCGAGTTACATCTTTCCCTTCAAGAAGCCTTTCGCTAAGGCTGTTCTTGTGGAATTGGCAAAGGGATATTTGGAAGCCCATAGAGGGCTATGGTGAAAAAGGAAATATCTTCCGTTCAAAACTGGAAAGAAGCTTTCTGAAAAACTGCTCTGTGTTCTGTTAATTCATCTCACAGAGTTACATCTTTAACTTCAAGAAGCCTTTCGCTAAGGCTGTTCTTGTGGAATTGGCAAAGGGATATTTGGAAGCCCATAGAGGGCTATGGAGAAAAACGAAATATCTTCCGTTCAAAACTGGAAAGAAGCTTTCTGAGAAACTGCTCTGTGTTCTGTGAATTCATCTCACAGAGTTACATCTTTCCCTTCAAGAAGCCTTTCGCTAAGGCTGTTCTTGTGGAATTGGCAAAGGGATATTTGGAAGCCCATAGAGGGTTATGGTGAAAAAGGAAATATCTTCCGTTCAAAACTGGAAAGAAGCTTTCTGAGAAACTGCTCTGTGTTCTGTTAATTCATCTCACAGAGTTACATCTTTCCCTTCAAGAAGCCTTTCGCTAACGCTGTTCTTGTGGAATTGGAAAAGGGATATTTGGAAGCCCATAGAGGGCTATGGTGAAAAAGGAAATATCTTTCGTTCAAAACTGGAAAGAAGCTTTCTGAGAAACTGCTCTGTGTTCTGTTAATTCATCTCACAGAGTTACATCTTTAACTTCAAGAAGCCTTTCGCTAAGGCTGTTCTTGTGGAATTGGCAAAGGGATATTTGGAAGCCCATAGAGGGCTATGGTGAAAAAGGAAATATCTTCCGTTCAAAACTGGAAAGAAGCTTTCTGAGAAACTGCTCTGTGTTCTGTTAATTCATCTCACAGAGTTACATCTTTAACTTCAAGAAGCCTTTCGCTAAGGCTGTTCTTGTGGAATTGGCAAAGGGATATTTGGAAGCCCATAGAGGGCTATGGTGAAAAAGGAAATATCTTCCGTTCAAAACTGGAAAGAAGCTTTCTGAGAAACTGCTCTGTGTTCTGTTAATTCATCTCACAGAGTTACATCTTTAACTTCAAGAAGCCTTTCGCTAAGGCTGTTCTTGTGGAATTGGCAAAGGGATATTTGGAAGCCCATAGTGGGCTATGGTGAAAAAGGAAATATCTTCCGTTCAAAACTGGAAAGAAGCCTTCTGAGAAACTACTCTGTGTTCTGTTAATTCATCTCACAGAGTTACATCTTTAACTTCAAGAAGCCTTTCGCTAAGGCTGTTCTTGTGGAATGGGCAAAGGGATATTTGGAAGCCCATAGAGGGCTATGGTGAAAAAGGAAATATCTTCCGTTCAAAACTGGAAAGAAGCTTTCTGAGAAACTGTTCTATATTCTGTTAATTCATCTCACAGAGTTACATCTTTAACTTCAAGAAGCCTTTCGCTAAGCCTGTTCTTGTGGAATTGGCAAAGGGATATTTGGAAGCCCATAGAGGGCTATGGTGAAAAAGGAAATATCTTTCGTTCAAATCTGGAAAGAAGCTTTCTGAGAAACTGCTCTGTGTTCTGTTAATTCATCTCACAGAGTTACATCTTTAACTTCAAGAAGCCTTTCGCTAAGGCTGTTCTTGTGGAATTGGCCAAGGGATATTTGGAAGCCCATAGAGGGCTATGGTGAAAAAGGAAATATCTTCCGTTCAAAACTGGAAAGAAGCTTTCTGAGAAACTGCTCTGTGTTCTGTTAATTCATCTCACAGAGTTACATCTTTAACTTCAAGAAGCCTTTCTCTAAGGCTGTTGTTGTGGAATTGGCAAAGGGATATTTGGAAGCCCATAGAGGGCTATGGTGAAAAAGGAAATATCTTCCGTTCAAAACTGGAAAGAAGCTTTCTGAGAAACTGCTCTGTGTTCTGTTAATTCATCTCACAGAGTTACATCTTTACCTTCAAGAAGCCTTTCGCTAAGGCTGTTCTTGTGGAATTGGCAAAGGGATATTTGGAAGCCCATAGAGGGCCATGGTGAAAAAGGAAATATCTTCCGTTCAAAACTGGAAAGAAGCTTTCTGAGAAACTGCTCTGTGTTCTGTTAATTCATCTCACAGAGTTACATCTTTCCCTTCAAGAAGCCTTTCGCTAAGGCTGTTCTTGTGGAATTGGCAAAGGGATATTTGGAAGCCCATAGAGGGCTAGGGTGAAAAAGGAAATATCTTCCGTTCAAAACTGGAAAGAAGCTTTCTGAGAAACTGCTCTGTGTTCTGTTAATTCATCTCACAGTGTTACATCTTTACCTTCAAGAAGCCTTTCGCTAAGGCTGTTCTTGTGGAATTGGCAAAGGGATATTTGGAAGCCCATAGAGGTCTATGGTGAAAAAGGAAATATCTTCCGTTCAAAACTGGAAAGAAGCTTTCTGAGAAACTGCTCTGTGTTCTGTTAATTCATCTCACAGAGTTACATCTTTCCCTTCAAGAAGCCTTTCGCTAAGGCTGTTCTTGTGGAATTGGCAAAGGGATATTTGGAAGCCCATAGAGGGCTATGGTGAAAAAGGAAATATCTTCCGTTCAAAACTGGAAAGAAGCTTTCTGAGAAACTGCTCTGTGTTCTGTTAATTCATCTCACGGAGTTACATCTTTCCCTTCAAGAAGCCTTTCGCTAAGGCTGTTCTTGTGGAATTGGCAAAGGGATATTTGGAAGCCCATAGAGGGCTATGGTGAGAAAGGAAATATCTTCCGTTCAAAACTGGAAAGAAGCTTTCTGAGAAACTGCTCTGTGTTCTGTTAATTCATCTCACAGAGTTACATCTTTAAATTCAAGAAGCCTTTCGCTAAGGCTGTTCTTGTGGAATTGGCAAAGGGATATTTGGAAGCCCATAGAGGGCTATGGAGAAAAAGGAAATATCTTCCGTTCAAAACTGGAAAGAAGCTTTCTGAGAAACTGTTCTATGTTCTGTTAATTCATCTCACAGAGTTACATCTTTCCCTTCAAGAAGCCTTTCGCTAAGGCTGTTCTTGTGGAATTGGCAAAGGGATATTTGGAAGCCCATAGAGGGCTATGGTGAAAAAGGAAATATCTTCCGTTCAAAACTGGAAAGAAGCTTTCTGAGAAACTGCTCTGTGTTCTGTTAATTCATCTCACAGAGTTACATCTTTCCCTTCAAGAAGCCTTTCGCTAAGCCTGTTCTTGTGGAATTGGCAAAGGGATATTTGGAAGCCCATAGAGGGCTATGGTGAAAAAGGAAACATCTTCCGTTGAAAACTGGAATGAAGCTTTCTCAGAAACTGCTCTGTGTTCTTTTAATTCATCTCACAGAATTCCATCTTTCCCTTCAAGAAGCCTTTCGCTAAGGCTCTTCTTGTGGAATTGGCAAAGGGATATTTGGAAGCCCATGAAGGGCTATGGTGAAGAAGGAAATATCTTCCGTCCAAAAGTGGAAAGAAGCTTTCTGAGAAACTGCTCTGTGTTCTGTTAATTCATCTAGCAGAGTTACATCTCTTCCTTCAAGAAGCCTTTCGCTAAGGCTGTTCTTGTGGAATTGGCAAAGGGATATTTGGAAGCCCATAGATTGCTATGGTGAAAAAGTAAATATCTTCCGTTCAAAACTGGAAAGAAGCTTTCTGAGAAACTGCTCTGTGTTCTGTTAATTCATCTCACAGAGTTACATCTTTCCCTTCAAGAAGTCTTTCGCTAAGGCTGTTCTTGTGGAATTGGCAAAGGGATATTTGGAAGCCCTTAGAGGGCTATGGTGAAAAAGGAAATATCTTCCGTTCAAAACTGGAAAGAAGCTTTCTGAGAAACTGCTCTGTGTCCTGTTAATTCATCTCACAGAGTTACATCTTTCCCTTCAAGAAGCCTTTCGCTAAGGCTGTTCTTGTGGAATTGGCAAAGGGATATTTGGAAGCCCATAGAGGGCTATGTTGAAAAAGGAAATATCTTCCGTTCAAAACTGGAGAGAAGCTTTCTGAGAAACTGCTCTGTGTTCTGTTAATTCATCTCACAGAGTTACATCTTTACCTTCAAGAAGCCTTTCGCTAAGCCTGTTCTTGTGGAATTGGCAAAGGGATATTTCGAAGCCCATAGAGGGCTATGGTGAAAAAGGAAATATCTTCCGTTCAAAACTGGAAAGAAGCTTTCTGAGAAACTGCTCTGTGTTCTGTTAATTCATCTCACAGAGTTACATCTTTACCTTCAAGAAGCCTTTCGCTAAGGCTGTTCTTGTGGAATTGGCAAAGGGATATTTGGAAGCCCATAGAGGGCTATGGTGAAAAAGGAAATATCTTCCGTTCAAAACTGGAAAGAAGCTTTCTGAGAAACTGCTCTGTGTTCTGTTAATTCATCTCACAGAGTTACATCTATCCCTTCAAGAAGTCTTTTGCTAAGGCTGTTCTTGTGGAATTGGCAAAGGGATATTTGGAAGCCCATAGAGGGCTATGGTGAAAAAGGAAATATCTTCCGTTCAAAACTGGAAAGAAGCTTTCTGAGAAACTGCTCTGTGTTCTGTTAATTCATCTCACAGAGTTACATCTTTAACTTCAAGAAGCCTTTCGCTAAGGCTGTTCTTGTGGAACTGGCAAAGGGATATTTGGAAGCCCATAGAGGGCTATGTTGAAAAAGGAAATATCTTCCGTTCAAACCTGGAAAGAAGCTTTCTGAGAAACTGCTCTGTGTTCTTTTAATTCATGTCACAGAGTTACATCTTTCCCTTCAGGAAGCCTTTCGCTAAGGCTGTTCTTGTGGAATTGGCAAAGGGATATTTGGAAGCCCATAGAGGGCTATGGTGAAAAAGGAAATATCTTCCGTTCAAAACTGGAAAGAAGCTTTCTGAGAAACTGCTCTGTGTTCTGTTAATTCATCTCACAGAGTTACATCTTTCCCTTCAAGAAGCCTTTCGCTAAGGCTGTTCTTTTTGAATTGGCAAATTGATATTTGGAAGCCCATAGAGGGCTATGTTGAAAAAGGAAATATCTTCCGTTCAAAACTGGAAAGAAGCTTTCTGAGAAACTGCTCTGTGTTCTGTTAATTCATCTCAACGCGTTACATCTTTCCCTTCAAGAAGCCTTTCGCTTAGGCTGTTCTTGTGGAATTGGCAAAGGGATATTTGGAAGCCCATAGAGGGCTATGGTGAAAAAGGAAATATCTTCCGTTCAAAACTGGAAAGAAGCTTTCTGAGAAACTGCTCTGTGTTCTGTTAATTCATCTCACAGAGTTACATCTTTCCCTTCAAGAAGCCTTTCGCTAAGGCTGTTCTTGTGGAATTGGCAAAGGGATATTTGGAAGCCCATAGAGGGCTATGGTGAAAAAGGAAATATCTTTCTTTCAAAACTGGAAAGAAGCTTTCTGAGAAACTGCTCTGTGTTCTGTTAATTCATCTCACAGAGTTACATCTTTCCTTTCAAGAAGCCTTTCGCTAACGCTGTTCTTGTGGAATTGGCAAAGGGATATTTGGAAGCCCATAGAGGGCTATGGTGAAAAAGGAAATATCTTCCGTTCAAAACTGGAGAGAAGCCTTCTGAGAAACTGTTCTATGTTCTGTTAATTCATCTAACAGAGTTACATCTTTCCCTTCAAGAAGCCTTTCGCTAAGGCTGTTCTTGTGGAATTGGCAAAGGGATATTTGGAAGCCCATAGAGGGCTATGGTGAAAAAGGAAATATCTTCCATTCAAAACTGGAAAGAAGCTTTCTGAGAAACTGCTCTGTGTTCTGTTAATTCATCTCACAGAGTTACATCTTTAACTTCAAGAAGCCTTTCGCTAAGGCTGTTCTTGTGGAATTGGCAAAGGGATATTTGGAAGTCCATAGAGGGCTATGGTGAAAAAGGAAATATCTTCCGTTCAAAACTGGAAAGAAGCTTTCTGAGAAACTGCTCTGTGTTCTGTTAATTCATCTCACAGAGTTACATCTTTAACTTCAAGAAGCCTTTCGCTAAGGCTGTTCTTGTGGAATTGGCAAAGGGATATTTGGAAGCCCATAGAGGGCTATGGTGAAAAAGGAAATATCTTCCGTTCAAAACTGGAAAGAAGCTTTCTGAGAAACTGCTCTGGTTCTGTTAATTCATCTCACAGAGTTACATCTTTGCCTTCAAGAAGCCTTTCGCTAAGGCTGTTCTTGTGGAATTGGCAAAGGGATATTTGGAAGCCCATAGAGGGCTATGGTGAAAAAGGAAATATCTTCCGTTCAAAACTGGAAAGAAGCTTTCTGAGAAACTGCTCTGTGTTCTGTTAATTCATCTCACAGAGTTACATCTTTCCCTTCAAGAAGCCTTTCGCTAAGGCTGTTCTTGTGGAATTGGCAAAGGGATATTTGGAAGCCCATAGAGGGCTATGGTGAAAAAGGAAATATCTTCCGTTCAAAACTGGAAAGAAGCTTTCTGAGAAACTGCTCTGTGTTCTGTTAATTCATCTCACAGAGTTACATCTTTCCCTTCAAGAAGCCTTTCGCTAAGGCTGTTCTTGTGGAATTGGCAAAGGGATATTTGGAAGCCCATAGAGGGCTATGGTGAAAAAGGAAATATCTTCCGTTCAAAACTGGAGAGAAGCTTTCTGAGAAACTGTTCTATGTTCTGTTAATTCATCTCACAGAGTTACATCTTTCCCTTCAAGAAGCCTTTCGCTAAGGCTGTTCTTGTGGAATTGGCAAAGGGATATTTGGAAGCCCATAGAGGGCTATGGTGAAAAAGGAAATATCTTCCGTTCAAAACTGGAAAGAAGCTTTCTGAGAAACTGCTCTGTGTTCTGTTAATTCATCTCACAGAGTTACATCTTTAACTTCAAGAAGCCTTTCGCTAAGGCTGTTCTTGTGGAATTGGCAAAGGGATATTTGGAAGCCCATAGAGGGCTATGGTGAAAAAGGAAATATCTTCCGTTCAAAACTGGAAAGAAGCTTTCTGAGAAACTGCTCTGTGTTCTGTTAATTCATCTCAAAGAGTTACATCTTTACCTTCAAGAAGCCTTTCGCTAAGGCTGTTCTTGTGGAATTGGCAAAGGGATATTTGGAAGCCCATAGAGGGCTATGGTGAAAAAGGAAATATCTTCCGTTCAAAACTGGAAAGAAGCTTTCTGAGAAACTGCTCTGTGTTCTGTTAATTCATCTCACAGAGTTACATCTTTCCCTTCAAGAAGTCTTTCGCTAAGGCTGTTCTTGTGGAATTGGCAAAGGGATATTTGGAAGCCCATAGAGGGCTATGGTGAAAAAGGAAATATCTTCCGTTCAAAACTGGAAAGAAGCTTTCTGAGAAACTGCTCTGTGTTCTGTTAATTCATCTCACAGAGTTACATCTTTAACTTCAAGAAGCCTTTCGCTAAGGCTGTTCTTGTGGAACTGGCAAAGGGATATTTGGAAGCCCATAGAGGGCTATGTTGAAAAAGGAAATATCTTCCGTTCAAACCTGGAAAGAAGCTTTCTGAGAAACTGCTCTGTGTTCTGTTAATTCATGTCACAGAGTTGCATCTTTCCCTTCAGGAAGCCTTTCGCTAAGGCTGTTCTTGTGGAATTGGCAAATTGATATTTGGAAGCCCATAGAGGGCTATGTTGAAAAAGGAAATATCTTCCGTTCAAAACTGGAAAGAAGCTTTCTGAGAAACTGCTCTGTGTTCTGTTAATTCATCTCAACGAGTTACATCTTTCCCTTCAAGAAGCCTTTCGCTTAGGCTGTTCTTGTGGAATTGGCAAAGGGATATTTGGAAGCCCATAGAGGGCTATGTTGAAAAAGGAAATATCTTCCGTTCAAAACTGGAAAGAAGCTTTCTGAGAAACTGCTCTGTGTTCTGTTAATTCATCTCACAGAGTTACATCTTTCCCTTCAAGAAGCCTTTCGCTAAGGCTGTTCTTGTGGAATTGGCAAAGGGATATTTGGAAGCCCATAGAGGGCTATGGTGAAAAAGGAAATATCTTTCGTTCAAAACTGGAAAGAAGCTTTCTGAGAAACTGCTCTGTGTTCTGTTAATTCATCTCACAGAGTTACATCTTTCCTTTCAAGAAGCCTTTCGCTAACGCTGTTCTTGTGGAATTGGCAAAGGGATATTTGGAAGCCCATAGAGGGTTATGGTTAAAAAATAAATATCTTCCGTTCAAAACTGGAAAGAAGCTTTCTGAGAAACTGCTCTGTGTTCTGTTAATTCATCTCACAGAGTTACATCTTTCCCTTCAAGAAGCCTTTCGCTAAGGCTGTTCTTGTGGAATTGGCAAAGGGATATTTGGAAGCCCATAGAGGGCTATGGTGAAAAAGGAAATATCTTCCGTTCAAAACTGGAAAGAAGCTTTCTGAGAAACTGCTCTGTGTTCTGTTAATTCATCTCACAGAGTTACATCTTTCCCTTCAAGAAGCCTTTCGCTAAGGCTGTTCTTGTGGAATTGGCAAAGGGATATTTGGAAGCCCATAGAGGGCTATGGTGAAAAAGGAAATATCTTCCGTTCAAAACTGGAGAGAAGCCTTCTGAGAAACTGTTCTATGTTCTGTTAATTCATCTCACAGAGTTACATCTTTCCCTTCAAGAAGCCTTTCGCTAAGGCTGTTCTTGTGGAATTGGCAAAGGGATATTTGGAAGCCCATAGAGGGCTATGGTGAAAAAGGAAATATCTTCCGTTCAAAACTGGAAAGAAGCTTTCTGAGAAACTGCTCTGTGTTCTGTTAATTCATCTCACAGAGTTACATCTTTAACTTCAAGAAGCCTTTCGCTAAGGCTGTTCTTGTGGAATTGGCAAAGGGATATTTGGAAGCCCATAGAGGGCTATGGTGAAAAAGGAAATATCTTCCGTTCAAAACTGGAAAGAAGCTTTCTGAGAAACTGCTCTGTGTTCTGTTAATTCATCTCACAGAGTTACATCTTTCCCTTCAAGAAGCCTTTCGCTAAGGCTGTTCTTGTGGAATTGGCAAAGGGATATTTGGAAGCCCATAGAGGGCTATGGTGAAAAAGGAAATATCTTCCGTTCAAAACTGGAAAGAAGCTTTCTGAGAAACTGTTCTATGTTCTGTTAATTCATCTCACAGAGTTACATCTTTCCCTTCAAGAAGCCTTTCGCTAAGGCTGTTCTTGTGGAATTGGCTAAGGGATATTTGGAAGCCCACAGAGTGCTATGGTGAAAAAGGAAATATCTTTCGTTCAAAACTGGAAAGAAGCTTTCTGAGAAACTGCTCTGTGTTCTGTTAATTCATCTCACAGAGTTACATCTTTAACTTCAAGAAGCCTTTCGCTAAGGCTGTTCTTGTGGAATTGGCAAAGGGATATTTGGAAGCCCATAGAGGGCTATGGTGAAAAAGGAAATATCTTCTGTTCAAAACTGGAAAGAAGCTTTCTGAGAAACTGCTCTGTGTTCTGTTAATTCATCTCACAGAGTTACATCTTTAACTTCAAGAAGCCTTTCGCTAAGGCTGTTCTTGTGGAATTGGCAAAGGGATATTTGGAAGCCCATAGAGGGCTATGGTGAAAAAGGAAATATCTTCCGTTCAAAACTGGAAAGAAGCTTTCTGAGAAACTGCTCTGTGTTCTGTTAATTCATCTCACAGAGATACATCTTTCCCTTCAAGAAGCCTTTCGCTAAGGCTGTTCTTGTGGAATTGGCAAAGGGATATTTGGAAGCCCATAGAGGGCTATGGTGAAAAAGGAAATATCTTCCGTTCAAAACTGGAAAGAAGCTTTCTGAGAAACTGCTCTGTGTTCTGTTAATTCATCTCACAGAGTTACATCTTTCCCTTCAAGAAGCCTTTCGCTAAGGCTGTTCTTGTGGAATTGGCAAAGGGATATTTGGAAGCCCATAGAGGGCTATGGTGAAAAAGGAAATATCTTCCGTTCAAAACTGGAGAGAAGCTTTCTGAGAAACTGTTCCATGTTCTGTTAATTCATCTCACAGAGTTACATCTTTCCCTTCAAGAAGCCTTTCGCTAAGGTTGTTTTTGTGGAATTGGCAAAGGGATATTTGGAAGCCCATAGAGGGCTATGGTGAAAAAGGAAATATCTTCCGTTCAAAACTGGAAAGAAGCTTTCTGAGAAACTGCTCTGTGTTCTGTTAATTCATCTCACAGAGTTACATCTTTAACTTCAAGAAGCCTTTCGCTCAGGCTGTTCTTGTGGAATTGGCAAAGGGATATTTGGAAGCCCATAGAGGGCTATGGTGAAAAAGGAAATATCTTCCGTTCAAAACTGGAAAGAAGCTTTCTGAGAAACTGCTCTGTGTTCTGTTAATTCATCTCACAGAGTTACAACTTTCCCTTCAAGAAGTCTTTCGCTAAGGCTGTTCTTGTGGAATTGGCAAAGGGATATTTGGAAGCCCATACAGGGCTATGGTGAAAAAGGAAATATCTTCCGTTCAAAACTGGAAAGAAGCTTTCTGAGAAACTGCTCTGTGTTCTGTTAATTCATCTCACAGAGTTACATCTTTCCCTTCAAGAAGCCTTTCGCTAAGGCTGTTCTTGTGGAATTGGCAAAGGGATATTTGGAGGCCCATAGAGGGCTATGGTGAAAAAGGAAATATCTTCCGTTCAAAACTGGAAAGAAGCTTTCTGAGAAACTGCTCTATGTTCTGTTAATTCATCTCACAGAGTTACATCTTTAACTTCAAGAAGCCTTTCGCTAAGGCTGTTCTTGTGGAATTGGCAAAGGGATATTTGGAAGCCAATAGAGGGCTATGGAGAAAAACGAAATATCTTCCGTTCAAAACTGGAAAGAAGCTTTCTGAGAAACTGTTCTATGTTCTGTTAATTCATCTCACAGAGTTACATCTTTCCCTTCAAGAAGCCTTTCGCTAAGGCTGTTGTTGTGGAATTGGCAAAGGGATATTTGGAAGCCCATAGAGGGCTATGGTGAAAAAGGAAATATCTTCCGTTCAAAACTGGAAAGAAGCTTTCTGAGAAACTGCTCTGTGTTCTGTTAATTCATCTCACAGAGTTACATCTTTAACTTCAAGAAGCCTTTCGCTAAGGCTGTTCTTGTGTAATTGGCAAAGGGATATTTGAAAGCCCATAGAGGGCTATGGTGAAAAAGGAAATATCTTCCGTTCAAAAATGGAAAGAAGCTTTCTGAGAAACTGCTCTTAGTTCTGTTAATTCATCTCACAGAGTTACATCTTTAACTTCAAGAAGCCTTTCTCTAAGGCTGTTCTTGTGGAATTGGCAAAGGGATATTTGGAAGCCCATAGAGGGCTACGGTGAAAAAGGAAATATCTTCCGTTCAAAACTGGAAAGAAGCTTTCTGAGAAACTGCTCTGTGTTCTGTTAATTCATCTCACAGAGTTACATCTTTCCCTTCAAGAAGCCTTTCGCTAAGCCTGTTCTTGTGGAATTGGCAAAGGGATATTTCGAAGCCCATAGAGGGCTATGGTGAAAAAGGAAATATCTTCCGTTCAAAACTGGAAAGAAGCTTTCTGAGAAACTGCTCTGTGTTCTGTTAATTCATCTCACAGAGTTACACCTTTCCCTTCAAGAAGCCTTTCGCTAAGGCTGTTCTTGTGGAATTGGCAAAGGGATATTTGGAAGCCCATAGAGGGCTATGGTGAAAAAGGAAATATCTTCCGTTCAAAACTGGAAAGAAGCTTTCTGAGAAACTGCTCTGTGTTCTGTTAATTCATCTCACAGAGTTACATCTTTCCCTTCAAGAAGCCTTTCGCTAAGCCTGTTCTTGTGGAATTGGCAAAGGGATATTTGGAAGCCCATAGAGGGCTATGGTGAAAAAGGAAATATCTTTCGTTCAAAACTGGAAAGAAGCTTTCTGAGAAACTGCTCTGTGTTCTGTTAATTCATCTCACAGAGTTACATCTTTAACTTCAAGAAGCCTTTCGCTAAGGCTGTTCTTGTGGAATTGGCAAAGGGATATTTGGAAGCCCATAGAGGGCTATGGTGAAAAAGGAAATATCTTCCGTTCAAAACTGGAAAGAAGCTTTCTGAGAAACTGCTCTGTGTTCTGTTAATTCATCTCACAGAGTTACATCTTTAACTTCAAGAAGCCTTTCGCTAAGGCTGTTGTTGTGGAATTGGCAAAGGGATATTTGGAAGCCCATAGAGGGCTATGGTGAAAAAGGAAATATCTTTCGTTCAAAACTGGAAAGAAGCTTTCTGAGAAACTGCTCTGTGTTCTGTTAATTCATCTCACAGAGTTACATCTTTAACTTCAAGAAGCCTTTCGCTAAGGCTGTTCTTGTGGAATTGGCAAAGGGATATTTGGAAGCCCATAGAGGGCTATGGTGAAAAAGGAAATATCTTCCGTTCAAAACTGGAAAGATGCTTTCTGAGAAACTGTTCTATGTTCTGTTAATTCATCTCACAGAGTTACATCTTTCCCTTCAAGAAGCCTTTCGCTAAGGCTGTTGTTGTGGAATTGGCAAAGGGATATTTGGAAGCCCATAGAGGGCTATGGTGAAAAAGGAAATATCTTTCGTTCAAAACTGGAAAGAAGCTTTCTGAGAAACTGCTCTGTGTTCTGTTAATTCATCTCACAGAGTTACATCTTTAACTTCAAGAATCCTTTCGCTAAGGCTGTTCTTGTGGAATTGGCAAAGGGATATTTGGAAGCCCATAGAGGGCTATGGTGAAAAAGGAAATATCTTCCGTTCAAAACTGGAAAGAAGCTTTCTGAGAAACTGCTCTGTGTTCTGTTAATTCATCTCACAGAGTTACATCTTTAACTTCAAGAAGCCTTTCTCTAAGGCTGTTGTTGTGGAATTGGCAAAGGGATATTTGGAAGCCCATAGAGGGCTATGGTGAAAAAGGAAATATCTTCCGTTCAAAACTGGAAAGAAGCTTTCTGAGAAACTGCTCTGTGTTCTGTTAATTCATCTCACAGAGTTACATCTTTACCTTCAAGAAGCCTTTCGCTAAGGCTGTTCTTGTGGAATTGGCAAAGGGATATTTGGAAGCCCATAGAGGGCTATGGTGAAAAAGGAAATATCTTCCGTTCAAAACTGGAAAGAAGCTTTCTGAGAAACTGCTCTGTGTTCTGTTAATTCATCTCACAGAGTTACACCTTTCCCTTCAAGAAGCCTTTCGCTAAGGCTGTTCTTGTGGAATTGGCAAAGGGATATTTGGAAGCCCATAGAGGGCTATGGTGAAAAAGGAAATATCTTCCGTTCAAAACTGGAAAGAAGCTTTCTGAGAAACTGCTCTGTGTTCTGTTAATTCATCTCACAGAGTTACATCTTTCCCTTCAAGAAGCCTTTCGCTAAGGCTGTTCTTGTGGAATTGGCAAAGGGATATTTGGAAGCCCATAGAGGGCTATGGTGAAAAAGGAAATATCTTCCGTTCAAAACTGGAAAGAAGCTTTCTGAGAAACTGCTCTGTGTTCTGTTAATTCATCTCACAGAGTTACATCTTTACCTTCAAGAAGCCTTTCGCTAAGGCTGTTCTTGTGGAATTGGCAAAGGGATATTTGGAAGCCCATAGAGGGCTATGGTGAAAAAGGAAATATCTTCCGTTCAAAACTGGAAAGAAGCTTTCTGAGAAACTGCTCTGTGTTCTGTTAATTCATCTCACAGAGTTACACCTTTCCCTTCAAGAAGCCTTTCGCTAAGGCTGTTCTTGTGGAATTGGCAAAGGGATATTTGGAAGCCCATAGAGGGCTATGGTGAAAAAGGAAATATCTTCCGTTCAAAACTGGAAAGAAGCTTTCTGAGAAACTTCTCTGTGTTCTGTTAATTCATCTCACAGAGTTACATCTTTCCCTTCAAGAAGCCTTTCGCTAAGGCTGTTCTTGTGGAATTGGCAAAGGGATGTTTGGAAGCCCATAGTGGGCTAGGTTGAAAAAGGAAATATCGTCCGTTCAAAACTGGAAAGAAGCTTTCTGAGAAACTGCTCTGTGTTCTGTTAATTCATCTCACAGAGTTACATCTTTAACTTCAAGAAGCCTTTCGCTAAGGCTGTTCTTGTGGAATTGGCAAAGGGATATTTTGAAGCCCATAGAGGGCTATGGAGAAAAAGGAAATATCTTCCGTTCAAAACTGGAAAGAAGCTTTCTGAGAAACTGTTCTATGTTCTGTTAATTCATCTCACAGAGTTACATCTTTCCCTTCAAGAAGCCTTTCGCTAAGGCTGTTCTTGTGGAATTGGCAAAGGGATATTTGGAAGCCCATAGAGGGCTATGGTGAAAAAGGAAATATCTTTCGTTCAAAACTGGAAAGAAGCTTTCTGAGAAACTGCTCTGTGTTCTGTTAATTCATCTCACAGAGTTACATCTTTAACTTCAAGAAGCCTTTCGCTAAGGCTGTTCTTGTGGAATTGGCAAAGGGATATTTGGAAGCCCATAGAGGGCTATGGTGAAAAAGGAAATATCTTCCGTTCAAAACTGGAAAGAAGCTTTCTGAGAAACTGCTCTGTTTTCTGTTAATTCATCTCACAGAGTTACATCTTTAACTTCAAGAAGCCTTTCTCTAAGGCTGTTGGTGTGGAATTGGCAAAGGGATATTTGGAAGCCCATAGAGGGCTATGGTGAAAAAGGAAATATCTTCCGTTCAAAACTGGAAAGAAGCTTTCTGAGAAACTGCTCTATGTTCTGTTAATTCATCTCACAGAGTTACATCTTTCCCTTCAAGAAGCCTTTCGCTAAGGCTGTTCTTGTGGAATTGGCAAAGGGATATTTGGAAGCCCATAGAGGGCTATGGTGAAAAAGGAAATATCTTCCGTTCAAAACTGGAAAGAAGCTTTCTGAGAAACTGCTCTGTGTTCTGTTAATTCATCTCACAGAGTTACATCTTTCCCTTCAAGAAGCCTTTCGCTAAGGCTGTTCTTGTGGAATTGGCAAAGGGATATTTGGAAGCCCATAGAGGGCTATGGTGAAAAAGGAAATATCTTCCGTTCAAAACTGGAAAGAAGCTTTCTGAGAAACCGCTCTGTGTTCTGTTAATTCATCTCACACAGTTACATCTTTAACTTCAAGAAGCCTTTCGCTAAGCCTGTTCTTGTGGAATGGGCAAAGGGATATTTGGAAGCCCATAGAGGGCTATGGTGAAAAAGGAAATATCTTCCGTTCAAAACTGGAAAGAAGCTTTCTGAGAAACTGCTCTGTGTTCTGTTAATTCATCTCACAGAGTTACATCTTTAACTTCAAGAAGCCTTTCGCTCAGGCTGTTCTTGTGGAATTGGCAAAGGGATATTTGGAAGCCCATAGAGGGCTATGGTGAAAAAGGAAATATCTTCCGTTCAAAACTGGAAAGAAGCTTTCTGAGAAACTGCTCTGTGTTCTCTTAATTCATCTCACAGAGTTACAACTTTCCCTTCAAGAAGTCTTTCGCTAAGGCTGTTCTTGTGGAATTGGCAAAGGGATATTTGGAAGCCCATACAGGGCTATGGTGAAAAAGGAAATATCTTCCGTTCAAAACTGGAAAGAAGCTTTCTGAGAAACTGCTCTGTGTTCCGTTAATTCATCTCACAGAGTTACATCTTTCCCTTCAAGAAGCCTTTCGCTAAGGCTGTTCTTGTGGAATTGGCAAAGGGATATTTGGAGGCCCATAGAGGGCTATGGTGAAAAAGGAAATATCTTCCGTTCAAAACTGGAAAGAAGCTTTCTGAGAAACTGCTCTATGTTCTGTTAATTCATCTCACAGAGTTACATCTTTAACTTCAAGAAGCCTTTCGCTAAGGCTGTTCTTGTGGAATTGGCAAAGGGATATTTGGAAGCCAATAGAGGGCTATGGAGAAAAACGAAATATCTTCCGTTCAAAACTGGAAAGAAGCTTTCGAGAAACTGTTCTATGTTCTGTTAATTCATCTCACAGAGTTACATCTTTCCCTTCAAGAAGCCTTTCGCTAAGGCTGTTGTTGTGGAATTGGCAAAGGGATATTTGGAAGCCCATAGAGGGCTATGGTGAAAAAGGAAATATCTTCCGTTCAAAACTGGAAAGAAGCTTTCTGAGAAACTGCTCTGTGTTCTGTTAATTCATCTCACAGAGTTACATCTTTAACTTCAAGAAGCCTTTCGCTAAGGCTGTTCTTGTGTAATTGGCAAAGGGATATTTGAAAGCCCATAGAGGGCTATGGTGAAAAAGGAAATATCTTCCGTTCAAAAATGGAAAGAAGCTTTCTGAGAAACTGCTCTGTGTTCTGTTAATTCATCTCACAGAGTTACATCTTTAACTTCAAGAAGCCTTTCTCTAAGGCTGTTCTTGTGGAATTGGCAAAGGGATATTTGGAAGCCCATAGAGGGCTACGGTGAAAAAGGAAATATCTTCCGTTCAAAACTGGAAAGAAGCTTTCTGAGAAACTGCTCTGTGTTCTGTTAATTCATCTCACAGAGTTACATCTTTCCCTTCAAGAAGCCTTTCGCTAAGCCTGTTCTTGTGGAATTGGCAAAGGGATATTTCGAAGCCCATAGAGGGCTATGGTGAAAAAGGAAATATCTTCCGTTCAAAACTGGAAAGAAGCTTTCTGAGAAACTGCTCTGTGTTCTGTTAATTCATTTCACAGAGTTACATCTTTCCCTTCAAGAAGCCTTTCGCTAAGGCTGTTCTTGTGGAATTGGCAAAGGGATATTTGGAAGCCCATAGAGGGTTATGGTGAAAAAGGAAATATCTTCCGTTCAAAACTGGAAAGAAGCTTTCTGAGAAACTGCTCTGTGTTCTGTTAATTCATCTCACAGAGTTACATCTTTCCCTTCAAGAAGCCTTTCGCTAAGGCTGTTCTTGTGGAATTGGCAAAGGGATATTTGGAAGCCCATAGAGGGCTATGGTGAAAAAGGAAATATCTTCCGTTCAAAACTGGAAAGAAGCTTTCTGAGAAACTGCTCTGTGTTCTGTTAATTCATCTCACAGAGTTACATCTTTCCCTTCAAGAAGCCTTTCGCTAAGGCTGTTCTTGTGGAATTGGCAAAGGGATATTTGGAAGCCAATAGAGGGCTAGGTTGAAAAAGGAAATATCGTCCGTTCAAAACTGGAAAGAAGCTTTCTGAGAAACTGCTCTGTTTTCTGTTAATTCATCTCACAGAGTTACATCTTTAACTTCAAGAAGCCTTTCGCTAAGGCTGTTCTTGTGGAATTGGCAAAGGGATATTTGGAAGCCCATAGAGGGCTATGGAGAAAAAGGAAATATCTTCCGTTCAAAACTGGAAAGAAGCTTTCTGAGAAACTGTTCTATGTTCTGTTAATTCATCTCACAGAGTTACATCTTTCCCTTCAAGAAGCCTTTCGCTAAGGCTGTTCTTGTGGAATTGGCAAAGGGATATTTGGAAGCCCCTAGAGGGCTATGGTGAAAAAGGAAATATCTTTCGTTCAAAACTGGAAAGAAGCTTTCTGAGAAACTGCTCTGTGTTCTGTTAATTCATCTCACAGAGTTACATCTTTAACTTCAAGAAGCCTTTCGCTAAGGCTGTTCTTGTGGAATTGGCAAAGGGATATTTGGAAGCCCATAGAGGGCTATGGTGAAAAAGGAAATATCTTCCGTTCAAAACTGGAAAGAAGCTTTCTGAGAAACTGCTCTGTGTTCTGTTAATTCATCTCACAGAGTTACATCTTTAACTTCAAGAAGCCTTTCTCTAAGGCTGTTGTTGTGGAATTGGCAAAGGGATATTTGGAAGCCCATAGAGGGCTATGGTGAAAAAGGAAATATCTTCCGTTCAAAACTGGAAAGAAGCTTTCTGAGAAACTGCTCTGTGTTCTGTTAATTCATCTCACAGAGTTACATCTTTCCCTTCAAGAAGCCTTTCGCTAAGGCTGTTCTTGTGGAATTGGCAAAGGGATATTTGGAAGCCCATAGAGGGCTATGGTGAAAAAGGAAATATCTTCCGTTCAATACTGGAAAGAAGCTTTCTGAGAAACTGCTCTGTGTTCTGTTAATTCATCTCACAGAGTTACATCTTTCCCTTCAAGAAGCCTTTCGCTAAGGCTGTTCTTGTGGAATTGGCAGAGGGATATTTGGAAGCCCATAGAGGGTTATGGTGAAAAAGGAAATATCTTTCGTTCAAAACTGGAAAGAAGCTTTCTGAGAAACTGCTCTGTGTTCTGTTAATTCATCTCACAGAGTTACATCTTTCCCTTCAAGAAGCCTTTCGCTAAGGCTGTTCTTGTGGAATTGGCAAAGGGATATTTGGAAGTCCATAGAGGGCTATGGTGAAAAAGGAAATATCTTCCGTTCAAAACTGGAAAGAAGCTTTCTGAGAAACTGCTCTGTGTTCTGTTAATTCATCTCACAGAGTTACATCTTTCCCTTCAAGAAGCCTTTCGCTAAGGCTGTTCTTGTGGAATTGGCAAAGGGATATTTGGAAGCCCATAGAGGGCTAGGTTGAAAAAGGAAATATCGTCCGTTCAAAACTGGAAAGAAGCTTTCTGAGAAACTGCTCTGTGTTCTGTTAATTCATCTCACAGAGTTACATCTTTAACTTCAAGAAGCCTTTCGCTAAGGCTGTTCTTGTGGAATTGGCAAAGGGATATTTGGAAGCCCATAGAGGGCTATGGAGAAAAAGGAAATATCTTCCGTTCAAAACTGGAAAGAAGCTTTCTGAGAAACTGTTCTATGTTCTGTTAATTCATCTCACAGAGTTACATCTTTCCCTTCAAGAAGCCTTTCGCTAAGGCTGTTCTTGTGGAATTGGCAAAGGGATATTTGGAAGCCCATAGAGGGCTATGGTGAAAAAGGAAATATCTTTCGTTCAAAACTGGAAAGAAGCTTTCTGAGAAACTGCTCTGTGTTCTGTTAATTCATGTCACAGAGTTACATCTTTAACTTCAAGAAGCCTTTCGCTAAGGCTGTTCTTGTGGAATTGGCAAAGGGATATTTGGAAGCCCATAGAGGGCTATGGTGAAAAAGGAAATATCTTCCGTTCAAAACTGGAAAGAAGCTTTCTGAGAAACTGCTCTGTGTTCTGTTAATTCATCTCACAGAGTTACATCTTTAACTTCAAGAAGCCTTTCTCTAAGGCTGTTGTTGTGGAATTGGCAACGGGATATTTGGAAGCCCATAGAGGGCTATGGTGAAAAAGGAAATATCTTCCGTTCAAAACTGGAAAGAAGCTTTCTGAGAAACTGCTCTGTGTTCTGTTAATTCATCTCACAGAGTTACATCTTTCCCTTCAAGAAGCCTTTCGCTAAGGCTGTTCTTGTGGAATTGGCAAAGGGATATTTGGAAGCCCATAGAGGGCTATGGTGAAAAAGGAAATATCTTCCGTTCAAAACTGGAAAGAAGCTTTCTGAGAAACTGCTCTGTGTTCTGTTAATTCATCTCACAGAGTTACATCTTTCCCTTCAAGAAGCCTTTCGCTAAGGCTGTTCTTGTGGAATTGGCAAAGGGATATTTGGAAGCCCCTAGAGGGCTATGGTGAAAAAGGAAATATCTTCCGTTCAAAACTGGAAAGAAGCTTTCTGAGAAACTGCTCTGTGTTCTGTTAATTCATCTCACAGAGTTACATCTTTAACTTCAAGAAGCCTTTCGCTAAGGCTGTTCTTGTGGAATGGGCAAAGGGATATTTGGAAGCCCATAGAGGGCTATGGTGAAAAAGGAAATATCTTCCGTTCAAAACTGGAAAGAAGCTTTCTGAGAAACTGCTCTGTGTTCTGTTAATTCATCTCACAGAGTTACATCTTTAACTTCAAGAAGCCTTTCGCTAAGGCTGTTCTTGTGGAATTGGCAAAGGGATATTTGGAAGCCCATAGAGGGCTATGGTGAAAAAGGAAATATCTTCCGTTCAAAACTGGAAAGAAGCTTTCTGAGAAACTGCTCTGTGTTCTGTTAATTCATCTCACAGAGTTACAACTTTCCCTTCAAGAAGTCTTTCGCTAAGGCTGTTCTTGTGGAATTGGCAAAGGGATATTTGGAAGCCCATACAGGGCTATGGTGAAAAAGGAAATATCTTCCGTTCAAAACTGGAAAGAAGCTTTCTGACAAACTGCTCTGTGTTCTGTTAATTCATCTCACAGAGTTACATCTTTCCCTTCAAGAAGCCTTTCGCTAAGGCTCTTCTTGTGGAATTGGCAAAGGGATATTTGGAAGCCCATAGAGGGCTATGGAGAAAAATGGAATATCTTCCGTTCAAAACTGGAAAGAAGCTTTCTGAGAAACTGTTCTATGTTCTGTTAATTCATCTCACAGAGTTACATCTTTCCCTTCAAGAAGCCTTTCGCTAAGGCTGTTCTTGTGGAATTGGCAAAGGGATATTTGGAAGCCCATAGAGGGCTATGGTGAAAAAGGAAATATCTTTCGTTCAAAACTGGAAAGAAGCTTTCTGAGAAACTGCTCTGTGTTCTGTTAATTCATCTCACAGAGTTACATCTTTCCCATCAAGAAGCCTTTTGCTAAGCCTGTTCTTGTGGAAATGGCAAAGGGATATTTCGAAGCCCATAGAGGGCTATGGTGAAAAAGGAAATATCTTCCGTTCAAAACTGGAAAGAAGCTTTCTGAGAAACTGCTCTGTGTTCTGTTAATTCATCTCACAGAGTTACATCTTTACCTTCAAGAAGCCTTTCGCTAAGGCTGTTCTTGTGGAATTGGCAAAGGGATATTTGGAACCCCATAGAGGGCTATGGTGAAAAAGGAAATATCTTCCGTTCAAAACTGGAAAGAAGCTTTCTGAGAAACTGCTCTGTGTTCTGTTAATTCATCTCACAGAGTTACATCTTTCCCTTCAAGAAGTCTTTCGCTAAGGCTGTTCTTGTGGAATTGGCAAAGGGATATTTGGAAGCCCATAGAGGGCTATGGTGAAAAAGGAGATATCTTCCGATCAAAACTGGAAAGAAGCTTTCTGAGAAACTGCTCTGTGTTCTGTTAATTCATCTCACAGAGTTACATCTTTAACTTCAAGAAGCCTTTCGCTAAGGCTGTCCTTGTGGAACTGGCAAAGGGATATTTGGAAGCCCATAGAGGGCTATGGTGAAAAAGGAAATATCTTCCGTTCAAAACTGGAAAGAAGCTTTCTGAGAAACTGCTGTGTGTTCTGTTAATTCATCTCACAGAGTTACATCTTTCCCTTCAAGAAGCCTTTCGCTAAGGCTGTTCTTGTGGAATTGGCAAAGGGATATTTGGAAGCCCATAGAGGGCTATGGTGAAAAAGGAAATATCTTCCGTTCAAAACTGGAAAGAAGCTTTCTGAGAAACTGCTCTGTGTTCTGTTAATTCATCTAACAGAGTTACATCTTTAACTTCAAGAAGCCTTTCGCTAAGGCTGTTCTTGTGGAATTGGCAAAGGGATATTTGGAAGCCCATAGAGGGCTATGGTGAAAAAGGAAATATCTTCCGTTCAAAACTGGAAAGAAGCTTTCTGAGAAACTGTTCTATGTTCTGTTAATTCATCTCACAGAGTTACATCTTTCCCTTCAAGAAGCCTTTCGCTAAGGCTGTTGTTGTGGAATTGGCAAAGGGATATTTGGAAGCCCATAGAGGGCTATGGTGAAAAATTAAATATCTTTCGTTCAAAACTGGAAAGAAGCTTTCTGAGAAACTGCTCTGTGTTCTGTTAATTCATCTCACAGAGTTACATCTTTCCCTTCAAGAAGCCTTTCGCTAAGGCTGTTCTTGTGGAATTGGCAAAGGGATATTTGGAAGCCCATAGAGGGCTATGGTGAAAAAGGAAATATCTTCCGTTCAAAACTGGAAAGAAGCTTTCTGAGAAACTGCTCTGTGTTCTGTTAATTCATCTCACAGAGTTACATCTTTAACTTCAAGAAGCCTTTCGCTAAGGCTGTTCTTGTGGAATTGGCAAAGGGATATTTGGAAGCCCATAGAGGGCTATGGAGAAAAAGGAAATATCTTCCGTTCAAAACTGGAAAGAAGCTTTCTGAGAAACTGTTCTATGTTCTGTTAATTCATCTCACAGAGTTACATCTTTCCCTTCAAGAAGCCTTTCGCTAAGGCTGTTGTTGTGGAATTGGCAAAGGGATATTTGGAAGCCCATAGAGGGCTATGGTGAAAAAGGAAATATCTTTCGTTCAAAACTGGAAAGAAGCTTTCTGAGAAACTGCTCTGTGTTCTGTTAATTCATCTCACAGAGTTACATCTTTAACTTCAAGAAGCCTTTCGCTAAGGCTGTTCTTGTGGAATTGGCAAAGGGATATTTGGAAGCCCATAGAGGGCTATGGTGAAAAAGGAAATATCTTCCGTTCAAAACTGGAAAGAAGCTTTCTGAGAAACTGCTCTGTGTTCTGTTAATTCATCTCACAGAGTTACACCTTTGCCTTCAAGAAGCCTTTCGCTAAGGCTGTTCTTGTGGAATTGGCAAAGGGATATTTGGAAGCCCATAGAGGGCTATGGTGAAAAAGGAAATATCTTCCGTTCAAAACTGGAAAGAAGCTTTCTGAGAAACTGCTCTGTGTTCTGTTAATTCATCTCACCGAGTTACATCTTTCCCTTCAAGAAGCCTTTCGCTAAGGCTGTTCTTGTGGAATTGGCAAAGGGATATTTGGAAGCCCATAGAGGGCTATGGTGAAAAAGGAAATATCTTCCGTTCAAAACTGGAAAGAAGCTTTCTGAAAAACTGCTCTGTGTTCTGTTAATTCATCTCACAGAGTTACATCTTTAACTTCAAGAAGCCTTTCGCTAAGGCTGTTCTTGTGGAATTGGCAAAGGGATATTTGGAAGCCCATAGAGGGCTATGGAGAAAAACGAAATATCTTCCGTTCAAAACTGGAAAGAAGCTTTCTGAGAAACTGCTCTGTGTTCTGTGAATTCATCTCACAGAGTTACATCTTTCCCTTCAAGAAGCCTTTCGCTAAGGCTGTTCTTGTGGAATTGGCAAAGGGATATTTGGAAGCCCATAGAGGGTTATGGTGAAAAAGGAAATATCTTCCGTTCAAAACTGGAAAGAAGCTTTCTGAGAAACTGCTCTGTGTTCTGTTAATTCATCTCACAGAGTTACATCTTTCCCTTCAAGAAGCCTTTCGCTAACGCTGTTCTTGTGGAATTGGAAAAGGGATATTTGGAAGCCCATAGAGGGCTATGGTGAAAAAGGAAATATCTTTCGTTCAAAACTGGAAAGAAGCTTTCTGAGAAACTGCTCTGTGTTCTGTTAATTCATCTCACAGAGTTACATCTTTAACTTCAAGAAGCCTTTCGCTAAGGCTGTTCTTGTGGAATTGGCAAAGGGATATTTGGAAGCCCATAGAGGGCTATGGTGAAAAAGGAAATATCTTCCGTTCAAAACTGGAAAGAAGCTTTCTGAGAAACTGCTCTGTGTTCTGTTAATTCATCTCACAGAGTTACATCTTTAACTTCAAGAAGCCTTTCGCTAAGGCTGTTCTTGTGGAATTGGCAAAGGGATATTTGGAAGCCCATAGAGGGCTATGGTGAAAAAGGAAATATCTTCCGTTCAAAACTGGAAAGAAGCTTTCTGAGAAACTGCTCTGTGTTCTGTTAATTCATCTCACAGAGTTACATCTTTAACTTCAAGAAGCCTTTCGCTAAGGCTGTTCTTGTGGAATTGGCAAAGGGATATTTGGAAGCCCATAGTGGGCTATGGTGAAAAAGGAAATATCTTCCGTTCAAAACTGGAAAGAAGCCTTCTGAGAAACTACTCTGTGTTCTGTTAATTCATCTCACAGAGTTACATCTTTAACTTCAAGAAGCCTTTCGCTAAGGCTGTTCTTGTGGAATGGGCAAAGGGATATTTGGAAGCCCATAGAGGGCTATGGTGAAAAAGGAAATATCTTCCGTTCAAAACTGGAAAGAAGCTTTCTGAGAAACTGTTCTATATTCTGTTAATTCATCTCACAGAGTTACATCTTTAACTTCAAGAAGCCTTTCGCTAAGCCTGTTCTTGTGGAATTGGCAAAGGGATATTTGGAAGCCCATAGAGGGCTATGGTGAAAAAGGAAATATCTTTCGTTCAAATCTGGAAAGAAGCTTTCTGAGAAACTGCTCTGTGTTCTGTTAATTCATCTCACAGAGTTACATCTTTAACTTCAAGAAGCCTTTCGCTAAGGCTGTTCTTGTGGAATTGGCCAAGGGATATTTGGAAGCCCATAGAGGGCTATGGTGAAAAAGGAAATATCTTCCGTTCAAAACTGGAAAGAAGCTTTCTGAGAAACTGCTCTGTGTTCTGTTAATTCATCTCACAGAGTTACATCTTTAACTTCAAGAAGCCTTTCTCTAAGGCTGTTGTTGTGGAATTGGCAAAGGGATATTTGGAAGCCCATAGAGGGCTATGGTGAAAAAGGAAATATCTTCCGTTCAAAACTGGAAAGAAGCTTTCTGAGAAACTGCTCTGTGTTCTGTTAATTCATCTCACAGAGTTACATCTTTACCTTCAAGAAGCCTTTCGCTAAGGCTGTTCTTGTGGAATTGGCAAAGGGATATTTGGAAGCCCATAGAGGGCCATGGTGAAAAAGGAAATATCTTCCGTTCAAAACTGGAAAGAAGCTTTCTGAGAAACTGCTCTGTGTTCTGTTAATTCATCTCACAGAGTTACATCTTTCCCTTCAAGAAGCCTTTCGCTAAGGCTGTTCTTGTGGAATTGGCAAAGGGATATTTGGAAGCCCATAGAGGGCTAGGGTGAAAAAGGAAATATCTTCCGTTCAAAACTGGAAAGAAGCTTTCTGAGAAACTGCTCTGTGTTCTGTTAATTCATCTCACAGTGTTACATCTTTACCTTCAAGAAGCCTTTCGCTAAGGCTGTTCTTGTGGAATTGGCAAAGGGATATTTGGAAGCCCATAGAGGTCTATGGTGAAAAAGGAAATATCTTCCGTTCAAAACTGGAAAGAAGCTTTCTGAGAAACTGCTCTGTGTTCTGTTAATTCATCTCACAGAGTTACATCTTTCCCTTCAAGAAGCCTTTCGCTAAGGCTGTTCTTGTGGAATTGGCAAAGGGATATTTGGAAGCCCATAGAGGGCTATGGTGAAAAAGGAAATATCTTCCGTTCAAAACTGGAAAGAAGCTTTCTGAGAAACTGCTCTGTGTTCTGTTAATTCATCTCACGGAGTTACATCTTTCCCTTCAAGAAGCCTTTCGCTAAGGCTGTTCTTGTGGAATTGGCAAAGGGATATTTGGAAGCCCATAGAGGGCTATGGTGAGAAAGGAAATATCTTCCGTTCAAAACTGGAAAGAAGCTTTCTGAGAAACTGCTCTGTGTTCTGTTAATTCATCTCACAGAGTTACATCTTTAAATTCAAGAAGCCTTTCGCTAAGGCTGTTCTTGTGGAATTGGCAAAGGGATATTTGGAAGCCCATAGAGGGCTATGGAGAAAAAGGAAATATCTTCCGTTCAAAACTGGAAAGAAGCTTTCTGAGAAACTGTTCTATGTTCTGTTAATTCATCTCACAGAGTTACATCTTTCCCTTCAAGAAGCCTTTCGCTAAGGCTGTTCTTGTGGAATTGGCAAAGGGATATTTGGAAGCCCATAGAGGGCTATGGTGAAAAAGGAAATATCTTCCGTTCAAAACTGGAAAGAAGCTTTCTGAGAAACTGCTCTGTGTTCTGTTAATTCATCTCACAGAGTTACATCTTTCCCTTCAAGAAGCCTTTCGCTAAGCCTGTTCTTGTGGAATTGGCAAAGGGATATTTGGAAGCCCATAGAGGGCTATGGTGAAAAAGGAAACATCTTCCGTTGAAAACTGGAATGAAGCTTTCTCAGAAACTGCTCTGTGTTCTTTTAATTCATCTCACAGAATTCCATCTTTCCCTTCAAGAAGCCTTTCGCTAAGGCTCTTCTTGTGGAATTGGCAAAGGGATATTTGGAAGCCCATGAAGGGCTATGGTGAAGAAGGAAATATCTTCCGTCCAAAAGTGGAAAGAAGCTTTCTGAGAAACTGCTCTGTGTTCTGTTAATTCATCTAGCAGAGTTACATCTCTTCCTTCAAGAAGCCTTTCGCTAAGGCTGTTCTTGTGGAATTGGCAAAGGGATATTTGGAAGCCCATAGATTGCTATGGTGAAAAAGTAAATATCTTCCGTTCAAAACTGGAAAGAAGCTTTCTGAGAAACTGCTCTGTGTTCTGTTAATTCATCTCACAGAGTTACATCTTTCCCTTCAAGAAGTCTTTCGCTAAGGCTGTTCTTGTGGAATTGGCAAAGGGATATTTGGAAGCCCTTAGAGGGCTATGGTGAAAAAGGAAATATCTTCCGTTCAAAACTGGAAAGAAGCTTTCTGAGAAACTGCTCTGTGTCCTGTTAATTCATCTCACAGAGTTACATCTTTCCCTTCAAGAAGCCTTTCGCTAAGGCTGTTCTTGTGGAATTGGCAAAGGGATATTTGGAAGCCCATAGAGGGCTATGTTGAAAAAGGAAATATCTTCCGTTCAAAACTGGAGAGAAGCTTTCTGAGAAACTGCTCTGTGTTCTGTTAATTCATCTCACAGAGTTACATCTTTACCTTCAAGAAGCCTTTCGCTAAGCCTGTTCTTGTGGAATTGGCAAAGGGATATTTCGAAGCCCATAGAGGGCTATGGTGAAAAAGGAAATATCTTCCGTTCAAAACTGGAAAGAAGCTTTCTGAGAAACTGCTCTGTGTTCTGTTAATTCATCTCACAGAGTTACATCTTTACCTTCAAGAAGCCTTTCGCTAAGGCTGTTCTTGTGGAATTGGCAAAGGGATATTTGGAAGCCCATAGAGGGCTATGGTGAAAAAGGAAATATCTTCCGTTCAAAACTGGAAAGAAGCTTTCTGAGAAACTGCTCTGTGTTCTGTTAATTCATCTCACAGAGTTACATCTATCCCTTCAAGAAGTCTTTTGCTAAGGCTGTTCTTGTGGAATTGGCAAAGGGATATTTGGAAGCCCATAGAGGGCTATGGTGAAAAAGGAAATATCTTCCGTTCAAAACTGGAAAGAAGCTTTCTGAGAAACTGCTCTGTGTTCTGTTAATTCATCTCACAGAGTTACATCTTTAACTTCAAGAAGCCTTTCGCTAAGGCTGTTCTTGTGGAACTGGCAAAGGGATATTTGGAAGCCCATAGAGGGCTATGTTGAAAAAGGAAATATCTTCCGTTCAAACCTGGAAAGAAGCTTTCTGAGAAACTGCTCTGTGTTCTTTTAATTCATGTCACAGAGTTACATCTTTCCCTTCAGGAAGCCTTTCGCTAAGGCTGTTCTTGTGGAATTGGCAAAGGGATATTTGGAAGCCCATAGAGGGCTATGGTGAAAAAGGAAATATCTTCCGTTCAAAACTGGAAAGAAGCTTTCTGAGAAACTGCTCTGTGTTCTGTTAATTCATCTCACAGAGTTACATCTTTCCCTTCAAGAAGCCTTTCGCTAAGGCTGTTCTTTTTGAATTGGCAAATTGATATTTGGAAGCCCATAGAGGGCTATGTTGAAAAAGGAAATATCTTCCGTTCAAAACTGGAAAGAAGCTTTCTGAGAAACTGCTCTGTGTTCTGTTAATTCATCTCAACGCGTTACATCTTTCCCTTCAAGAAGCCTTTCGCTTAGGCTGTTCTTGTGGAATTGGCAAAGGGATATTTGGAAGCCCATAGAGGGCTATGGTGAAAAAGGAAATATCTTCCGTTCAAAACTGGAAAGAAGCTTTCTGAGAAACTGCTCTGTGTTCTGTTAATTCATCTCACAGAGTTACATCTTTCCCTTCAAGAAGCCTTTCGCTAAGGCTGTTCTTGTGGAATTGGCAAAGGGATATTTGGAAGCCCATAGAGGGCTATGGTGAAAAAGGAAATATCTTTCTTTCAAAACTGGAAAGAAGCTTTCTGAGAAACTGCTCTGTGTTCTGTTAATTCATCTCACAGAGTTACATCTTTCCTTTCAAGAAGCCTTTCGCTAACGCTGTTCTTGTGGAATTGGCAAAGGGATATTTGGAAGCCCATAGAGGGCTATGGTGAAAAAGGAAATATCTTCCGTTCAAAACTGGAGAGAAGCCTTCTGAGAAACTGTTCTATGTTCTGTTAATTCATCTAACAGAGTTACATCTTTCCCTTCAAGAAGCCTTTCGCTAAGGCTGTTCTTGTGGAATTGGCAAAGGGATATTTGGAAGCCCATAGAGGGCTATGGTGAAAAAGGAAATATCTTCCATTCAAAACTGGAAAGAAGCTTTCTGAGAAACTGCTCTGTGTTCTGTTAATTCATCTCACAGAGTTACATCTTTAACTTCAAGAAGCCTTTCGCTAAGGCTGTTCTTGTGGAATTGGCAAAGGGATATTTGGAAGTCCATAGAGGGCTATGGTGAAAAAGGAAATATCTTCCGTTCAAAACTGGAAAGAAGCTTTCTGAGAAACTGCTCTGTGTTCTGTTAATTCATCTCACAGAGTTACATCTTTAACTTCAAGAAGCCTTTCGCTAAGGCTGTTCTTGTGGAATTGGCAAAGGGATATTTGGAAGCCCATAGAGGGCTATGGTGAAAAAGGAAATATCTTCCGTTCAAAACTGGAAAGAAGCTTTCTGAGAAACTGCTCTGGTTCTGTTAATTCATCTCACAGAGTTACATCTTTGCCTTCAAGAAGCCTTTCGCTAAGGCTGTTCTTGTGGAATTGGCAAAGGGATATTTGGAAGCCCATAGAGGGCTATGGTGAAAAAGGAAATATCTTCCGTTCAAAACTGGAAAGAAGCTTTCTGAGAAACTGCTCTGTGTTCTGTTAATTCATCTCACAGAGTTACATCTTTCCCTTCAAGAAGCCTTTCGCTAAGGCTGTTCTTGTGGAATTGGCAAAGGGATATTTGGAAGCCCATAGAGGGCTATGGTGAAAAAGGAAATATCTTCCGTTCAAAACTGGAAAGAAGCTTTCTGAGAAACTGCTCTGTGTTCTGTTAATTCATCTCACAGAGTTACATCTTTCCCTTCAAGAAGCCTTTCGCTAAGGCTGTTCTTGTGGAATTGGCAAAGGGATATTTGGAAGCCCATAGAGGGCTATGGTGAAAAAGGAAATATCTTCCGTTCAAAACTGGAGAGAAGCTTTCTGAGAAACTGTTCTATGTTCTGTTAATTCATCTCACAGAGTTACATCTTTCCCTTCAAGAAGCCTTTCGCTAAGGCTGTTCTTGTGGAATTGGCAAAGGGATATTTGGAAGCCCATAGAGGGCTATGGTGAAAAAGGAAATATCTTCCGTTCAAAACTGGAAAGAAGCTTTCTGAGAAACTGCTCTGTGTTCTGTTAATTCATCTCACAGAGTTACATCTTTAACTTCAAGAAGCCTTTCGCTAAGGCTGTTCTTGTGGAATTGGCAAAGGGATATTTGGAAGCCCATAGAGGGCTATGGTGAAAAAGGAAATATCTTCCGTTCAAAACTGGAAAGAAGCTTTCTGAGAAACTGCTCTGTGTTCTGTTAATTCATCTCAAAGAGTTACATCTTTACCTTCAAGAAGCCTTTCGCTAAGGCTGTTCTTGTGGAATTGGCAAAGGGATATTTGGAAGCCCATAGAGGGCTATGGTGAAAAAGGAAATATCTTCCGTTCAAAACTGGAAAGAAGCTTTCTGAGAAACTGCTCTGTGTTCTGTTAATTCATCTCACAGAGTTACATCTTTCCCTTCAAGAAGTCTTTCGCTAAGGCTGTTCTTGTGGAATTGGCAAAGGGATATTTGGAAGCCCATAGAGGGCTATGGTGAAAAAGGAAATATCTTCCGTTCAAAACTGGAAAGAAGCTTTCTGAGAAACTGCTCTGTGTTCTGTTAATTCATCTCACAGAGTTACATCTTTAACTTCAAGAAGCCTTTCGCTAAGGCTGTTCTTGTGGAACTGGCAAAGGGATATTTGGAAGCCCATAGAGGGCTATGTTGAAAAAGGAAATATCTTCCGTTCAAACCTGGAAAGAAGCTTTCTGAGAAACTGCTCTGTGTTCTGTTAATTCATGTCACAGAGTTGCATCTTTCCCTTCAGGAAGCCTTTCGCTAAGGCTGTTCTTGTGGAATTGGCAAATTGATATTTGGAAGCCCATAGAGGGCTATGTTGAAAAAGGAAATATCTTCCGTTCAAAACTGGAAAGAAGCTTTCTGAGAAACTGCTCTGTGTTCTGTTAATTCATCTCAACGAGTTACATCTTTCCCTTCAAGAAGCCTTTCGCTTAGGCTGTTCTTGTGGAATTGGCAAAGGGATATTTGGAAGCCCATAGAGGGCTATGTTGAAAAAGGAAATATCTTCCGTTCAAAACTGGAAAGAAGCTTTCTGAGAAACTGCTCTGTGTTCTGTTAATTCATCTCACAGAGTTACATCTTTCCCTTCAAGAAGCCTTTCGCTAAGGCTGTTCTTGTGGAATTGGCAAAGGGATATTTGGAAGCCCATAGAGGGCTATGGTGAAAAAGGAAATATCTTTCGTTCAAAACTGGAAAGAAGCTTTCTGAGAAACTGCTCTGTGTTCTGTTAATTCATCTCACAGAGTTACATCTTTCCTTTCAAGAAGCCTTTCGCTAACGCTGTTCTTGTGGAATTGGCAAAGGGATATTTGGAAGCCCATAGAGGGTTATGGTTAAAAAATAAATATCTTCCGTTCAAAACTGGAAAGAAGCTTTCTGAGAAACTGCTCTGTGTTCTGTTAATTCATCTCACAGAGTTACATCTTTCCCTTCAAGAAGCCTTTCGCTAAGGCTGTTCTTGTGGAATTGGCAAAGGGATATTTGGAAGCCCATAGAGGGCTATGGTGAAAAAGGAAATATCTTCCGTTCAAAACTGGAAAGAAGCTTTCTGAGAAACTGCTCTGTGTTCTGTTAATTCATCTCACAGAGTTACATCTTTCCCTTCAAGAAGCCTTTCGCTAAGGCTGTTCTTGTGGAATTGGCAAAGGGATATTTGGAAGCCCATAGAGGGCTATGGTGAAAAAGGAAATATCTTCCGTTCAAAACTGGAGAGAAGCCTTCTGAGAAACTGTTCTATGTTCTGTTAATTCATCTCACAGAGTTACATCTTTCCCTTCAAGAAGCCTTTCGCTAAGGCTGTTCTTGTGGAATTGGCAAAGGGATATTTGGAAGCCCATAGAGGGCTATGGTGAAAAAGGAAATATCTTCCGTTCAAAACTGGAAAGAAGCTTTCTGAGAAACTGCTCTGTGTTCTGTTAATTCATCTCACAGAGTTACATCTTTAACTTCAAGAAGCCTTTCGCTAAGGCTGTTCTTGTGGAATTGGCAAAGGGATATTTGGAAGCCCATAGAGGGCTATGGTGAAAAAGGAAATATCTTCCGTTCAAAACTGGAAAGAAGCTTTCTGAGAAACTGCTCTGTGTTCTGTTAATTCATCTCACAGAGTTACATCTTTCCCTTCAAGAAGCCTTTCGCTAAGGCTGTTCTTGTGGAATTGGCAAAGGGATATTTGGAAGCCCATAGAGGGCTATGGTGAAAAAGGAAATATCTTCCGTTCAAAACTGGAAAGAAGCTTTCTGAGAAACTGCTCTGTGTTCTGTTAATTCATCTCACAGAGTTACATCTTTCCCTTCAAGAAGCCTTTCGCTAAGGGTGTTCTTGTGGAATTGGCAAAGGGATATTTGGAAGCCCATAGAGGGCTATGGTGAAAACGGAAATATCTTCCGTTCAAAACTGGAAAGAAGCTTTCTGAGAAACTGCTCTGTGTTCTGTTAATTCATCTCACAGAGTTACATCTTTAACTTCAAGAAGCCTTTCGCTAAGGCTGTTCTTGTGGAATTGGCAAAGGGATATTTGGAAGATCATAGAGGGCTATAGAGAAAAAGGAAATATCTTCCGTTCAAAACTTGAAAGAAGCTTTCTGAGAAACTGTTCTATGTTCTGTTAATTCATCTCACAGAGTTACATCTTTCCCTTCAAGAAGCCTTTCGCTTAGGCTGTTCTTGTGGAATTGGCAAAGGGATATTTGGAAGCCCATAAAAGGCTATGGTGAAAAAGGAAATATCTTTCGTTCAAAACTGGAAAGAAGCTTTCTGAGAAACTGCTCTGTGTTCTGTTAATTCATCTCACAGAGTTACATCTTTCCCTTCAAGAAGCCTTTCGCTAAGGCTGTTCTTGTGGAATTGGCAAAGGGATATTTGGAAGCCCATAGAGGGCTATGGTGAAAAAGGAAATATTTTCCGTTCAAAACTGGAAAGAAGCTTTCTGAGAAACTGCTCTGTGTTCTGTTAATTCATCTCACAGAGTTACATCTATCCTTTCAAGAAGCCTTTCGCTAACGCTGTTCTTGTGGAATTGGCAAAGGGATATTTGGAAGCCCATAGAGGGCTATGGTGAAAAAGGAAATATCTTCCGTTCAAAACTGGAAACAAGCTTTCTGAGAAACTGCTCTGTGTTCTGTTAATTCATCTCACAGAGTTACATCTTTCCCTTCAAGAAGCCTTTCGCTAAGGCTGTTCTTGTGGAATTGGCAAAGGGATATTTGGAAGCCCATAGAGGGCTATGGTGAAAAAGAAAATATCTTCCGTTCAAAACTGGAAAGAAGCTTTCTGAGAAACTGCTCTGTGTTCTGTTAATTCATCTCACAGAGTTACATCTTTCCCTTCAAGAAGCCTTTCGCTAAGGCTGTTTTTGTGGAATTGGCAAAGGGATATTTGGAAGCCCTTAGAGGGCTATGGTGAAAAAGGAAATATCTTCCGTTCAAAACTGGAGAGAAGCTTTCTGAGAAACTGCTCTGTGTTCTGTTAATTCATCTCAACGAGTTACATCTTTCCCTTCAAGAAGACTTTCGCTTAGGCTGTTCTTGTGGAATTGGCAAAGGGATATTTGGAAGCCCATAGAGGGCTATGTTGAAAAAGGAAATATCTTCCTTTCAAAACTGGAAAGAAGCTTTCTGAGAAACTGCTCTGTGTTCTGTTAATTCATCTCACAGAGTTACATCTTTAACTTCAAGAAGCCTTTCGCTAAGGCTGTTCTTGTGGAATTGGCAAAGGGATATTTGGAAGCCCATAGAGGGCTATGGTGAAAAAGGAAATATCTTCCGTTCAAAACTGGAAAGAAGCTTTCTGAGAAACTGCTCTGTGTTCTGTTAATTCATCTCACAGAGTTACATCTTTCCCTTCAAGAAGCCTTTCGCTAAGGCTGTTCTTGTGGAATTGGCAAAGGGATATTTGGAAGCCCATAGAGGGCTATGGTGAAAAAGGAAATATCTTCCGTTCAAAACTGGAAAGAATCTTTCTGAGAAACTGCTCTGTGTTCTGTTAATTCATCTCACAGAGTTACATCTTTCCCTTCAAGAAGCCTTTCGCTAAGGCTGTTCTTGTGGAATTGGCAAAGGGATATTTGGAAGCCCATAGAGGGCTATGTTGAAAAAGGAAATATCTTCCGTTCAAACCTGGAAAGAAGCTTTCTGAGAAACTGCTCTGTGTTCTGTTAATTCATGTCACAGAGTTACATCTTTCCCTTCAGGAAGCCTTTCGCTAAGGCTGTTCTTTTTGAATTGGCAAATTGATATTTGGAAGCCCATAGAGGGCTATGTTGAAAAAGGAAATATCTTCCGTTCAAAACTGGAAAGGAGCTTTCTGAGAAACTGCTCTGTGTTCTGTTAATTCATCTCACAGAGTTACATCTTTCCCTTCAAGAAGCCTTTCGCTAAGGCTGTTCTTTTTGAATTGGCAAATTGATATTTGGAAGCCCATAGAGGGCTATGTTGAAAAAGGAAATATCTTCCGTTCAAAACTGGAAAGAAGCTTTCTGAGAAACTGCTCTGTGTTCTGTTAATTCATCTCAACGAGTTACATCTTTCCCTTCAAGAAGCCTTTCGCTTAGGCTGTTCTTGTGGAATTGGCAAAGGGATATTTGGAAGCCCATAGAGGGCTATGTTGAAAAAGGAAATATCTTCCGTTCAAAACTGGAAAGAAGCTTTCTGAGAAACTGCTCTGTGTTCTGTTAATTCATCTCACAGAGTTACATCTTTCCCTTCAAGAAGCCTTTCGCTTAGGCTGTTCTTGTGGAATTGGCAAAGGGATATTTGGAAGCCCATAGAGGGCTATGGTGAAAAAGGAAATATCTTTCGTTCAAAACTGGAAAGAAGCTTTCTGAGAAACTGCTCTGTGTTCTGTTAATTCATCTCACAGAGTTACATCTTTCCTTTCAAGAAGCCTTTCGCTAACGCTGTTCTTGTGGAATTGGCAAAGGGATATTTGGAAGCCCATAGAGGGCTATGGTGAAAAAGGAAATATCTTCCGTTCAAAACTGGAAAGAAGCTTTCTGAGCAACTGCTCTGTGTTCTGTTAATTCATCTCACAGAGTTACATCTTTCCCTTCAAGAAGCCTTTCGCTAAGGCTGTTCTTGTGGAATTGGCAAAGGGATATTTGGAAGCCCATAGAGGGCTATGGTGAAAAAGGAAATATCTTCCGTTCAAAACTGGAAAGAAGCTTTCTGAGAAACTGCTCTGTGTTCTGTTAATTCATCTCACAGAGTTACATCTTTCCCTTCAAGAAGCCTTTCGCTAAGGCTGTTCTTGTGGAATTGGCAAAGGGATATTTGGAAGCCCATAGAGGGCTATGGTGAAAAAGGAAATATCTTCCGTTCAAAACTGGAGAGAAGCCTTCTGAGAAACTGTTCTATGTTCTGTTAATTCATCTCACAGAGTTACATCTTTCCCTTCAAGAAGCCTTTCGCTAAGGCTGTTCTTGTGGAATTGGCAAAGGGATATTTGGAAGATCATAGAGGGCTATAGAGAAAAAGGAAATATCTTCCGTTCAAAACTAGAAAGAAGCTTTCTGAGAAACTGTTCTATGTTCTGTTAATTCATCTCACAGAGTTACATCTTTCCCTTCAAGAAGCCTTTCGCTTAGGCTGTTCTTGTGGAATTGGCAAAGGGATATTTGGAAGCCCATAAAAGGCTATGGTGAAAAAGGAAATATCTTTCGTTCAAAACTGGAAAGAAGCTTTCTGAGAAACTGCTCTGTGTTCTGTTAATTCATCTCACAGAGTTACATCTTTCCCTTCAAGAAGCCTTTCGCTAAGGCTGTTCTTGTGGAATTGGCAAAGGGATATTTGGAAGCCCATAGAGGGCTATGGTGAAAAAGGAAATATTTTCCGTTCAAAACTGGAAAGAAGCTTTCTGAGAAACTGCTCTGTGTTCTGTTAATTCATCTCACAGAGTTACATCTATCCTTTCAAGAAGCCTTTCGCTAACGCTGTTCTTGTGGAATTGGCAAAGGGATATTTGGAAGCCCATAGAGGGCTATGGTGAAAAAGGAAATATCTTCCGTTCAAAACTGGAAAGAAGCTTTCTGAGAAACTGCTCTGTGTTCTGTTAATTCATCTCACAGAGTTACATCTTTCCCTTCAAGAAGCCTTTCGCTAAGGCTGTTCTTGTGGAATTGGCAAAGGGATATTTGGAAGCCCATAGAGGGCTATGGTGAAAAAGAAAATATCTTCCGTTCAAAACTGGAAAGAAGCTTTCTGAGAAACTGCTCTGTGTTCTGTTAATTCATCTCACAGAGTTACATCTTTCCCTTCAAGAAGCCTTTCGCTAAGGCTGTTTTTGTGGAATTGGCAAAGGGATATTTGGAAGCCCATAGAGGGCTATGGTGAAAAAGGAAATATCTTCCGTTCAAAACTGGAGAGAAGCTTTCTGAGAAACTGCTCTGTGTTCTGTTAATTCATCTCAACGAGTTACATCTTTCCCTTCAAGAAGACTTTCGCTTAGGCTGTTCTTGTGGAATTGGCAAAGGGATATTTGGAAGCCCATAGAGGGCTATGTTGAAAAAGGAAATATCTTCCTTTCAAAACTGGAAAGAAGCTTTCTGAGAAACTGCTCTGTGTTCTGTTAATTCATCTCACAGAGTTACATCTTTAACTTCAAGAAGCCTTTCGCTAAGGCTGTTCTTGTGGAATTGGCAAAGGGATATTTGGAAGCCCATAGAGGGCTATGGTGAAAAAGGAAATATCTTCCGTTCAAAACTGGAAAGAAGCTTTCTGAGAAACTGCTCTGTGTTCTGTTAATTCATCTCACAGAGTTACATCTTTCCCTTCAAGAAGCCTTTCGCTAAGGCTGTTCTTGTGGAATTGGCAAAGGGATATTTGGAAGCCCATAGAGGGCTATGGTGAAAAAGGAAATATCTTCCGTTCAAATCTGGAAAGAAGCTTTCTGAGAAACTGCTCTGTGTTCTGTTAATTCATCTCACAGAGTTACATCTTTCCCTTCAAGAAGCCTTTCGCTAAGGCTGTTCTTGTGGAATTGGCAAAGGGATATTTGGAAGCCCATAGAGGGCTATGGTGAAAAAGGAAATATCTTCCGTTCAAAACTGGAAAGAAGCTTTCTGAGAAACTGCTCTGTGTTCTGTTAATTCATCTCACAGAGTTACATCTTTAACTTCAAGAAGCCTTTCGCTAAGGCTGTTCTTGTGGAATTGGCAAAGGGATATTTGGAAGCCCATAGAGGGCTATGGAGAAAAAGGAAATATCTTCCGTTCAAAACTGGAAAGAAGCTTTCTGAGAAACTGTTCTATGTTCTGTTAATTCATCTCACAGAGTTACATCTTTCCCATCAAGAAGCCTTTCGCTAAGGCTGTTCTTGTGGAATTGGCAAAGGGATATTTGGAAGCCCATAGAGGGCTATGGTGAAAAAGGAAATATCTTTCGTTCAAAACTGGAAAGAAGCTTTCTGAGAAACTGCTCTGTGTTCTGTTAATTCATCTCACAGAGTTACATCTTTCCCTTCAAGAAGCCTTTCGCTAAGCCTGTTCTTGTGGAATTGGCAAAGGGATATTTCGAAGCCCATAGAGGGCTATGGTGAAAAAGGAAATATCTTCCGTTCAAAACTGGAAAGAAGCTTTCTGAGAAACTCCTCTGTGTTCTGTTAATTCGTCTCACAGAGTTACATCTTTCCCTTCAAGAAGCCTTTCGCTAAGGCTGTTCTTGTGGAATTGGCAAAGGGATATTTGGAAGCCCATAGAGGGCTATGGTGAAAAAGGAAATATCTTCCGTTCAAAACTGGAAAGAAGTTTTCTGAGAAACTGCTCTGTGTTCTCTTAATTCATCTCACAGAGTTACATCTTTCCCTACAAGAAGCCTTTCGCTTAGGCTGTTCTTGTGGAATTGGCAAAGGGATATTTGGAAGCCCATAGAGGGCTATGGTGAAAAAGGAAATATCTTCCGTTCAAAACTGGAAACAAGCTTTCTGAGAAACTGCTCTGTGTTCTGTTAATTCATCTCACAGAGCTACATCTTTCCCTTCAAGAAGCCTTTCGCTAAGGCTGTTCTTGTGGAATTGGCAAAGGGATATTTGGAAGCCCATAGAGGGCTATGGTGAAAAAGGAAATATCTTCCGTTCAAAACTGGAAAGAAGCTTTCTGAGAAACTGCTCTGTGTT